>NC_134875.1:73981954-74293270 GCF_049852395.1 Peromyscus maniculatus bairdii | reverse complement strand
TGAGCCTGCTGCCCAAGGAGCAACATGCCAGCAGACCAGTAAAGCCATGGAACATGTGGTACAAATAGGAAAAAATAGAAATGGGTTAATTTAAGATATAAGAGCTATCTAGCAAGAGGCTTGCCATAGGCCATAAAGTTTGTAAATAATATTAAGCCTCTGAGTGATTGTTTTATAAGCAGCTGTGGGACCACGGGGCTGGGCAGAACCACAGAAAACTTCTGACTACATTTGGCTGCTCAACATGTTGGCTTGAGTTTCCACCTAAAATCTGAGAGAACTTAATAAGAGATTCTAAAACAGAGCCAAAAACAGCTTCCTACTTCATGTCTCATGTGGGCCGTAAGACGCCACAGTATTCAGGCTTGAGCACAGCATAGTAGATTCCTGCTTTGGTACACAGAAGTGTCTCCAAGCTGCACAGCACATTGCATGATGGTTTTAGCTTTTACTTATACAGACAAAAAGGGTTTATGGGCCAGCTGCATGCTACTTGATGGCAGCATGGACCCCAGAGTTGTCAGGGTAAGCATGACTCTCCTGAGTACCTCCACCATGTTGAAAAGCTCAAGTGAGTGGAATCACAGCCAGGGCTGCCACTTCAATCTTAGCCAAACTGCAGTTTGCAATGATCAGAAAAGGGTTATAGATACACAAAACATAGATTCAGATGGAATAAACCTCTAAATTGTTTACAGTATGTGTAAAAATGTACATAGGCTTGGAAGAGAGAGGAAACGTAGGATAAACAGTTATATAAAGAAATAGATAATTTTAAAAAATAGTCTTTAACGAGACAGTAAAAGTAATATAAAAAAAGGCAGGTAAAGATGGAAATCACACAGAGAGTCTGGGTTATATTGTCTTTGGGATTTTTTTTTTCGAGACAGGGTTTCTCTGTGTAGCTTTGCGCCTTTCCTGGAGCTCACTTGGTAGCCCAGGCTGGCCTTGAACTCACAGAGATCCTCCTGGCTCTGCCTCCCGAGTGCTGGGATTAAAGGCGTGCACCACCACACCCGGCGTCTTTGGGATTTTTTAACTGCAGAAAGATACTAGATTATAAAGGCTACTCAGTTAAACCAATATGTATATTTTAAAGGTATCTCGACTTCAAAATGCATGTCTAAGGATACATTGCTTTGGAAAAGAGGTTCTGCTTCTGTTTCCACAGAAGATGACAACCTGTGGATTCCTTCCAGATTAATATGGTTTCATCAAGGAAGACCCCTGAGAGGTTTCCAGATGATCCAACATCCAGAACAGCTTCCAAGGCAACTGGCTCAGAGAATTCAGCCTCCCAGACTACTCCAGTCAGGACTTGACCATAACTCTAAAATTTTCTTTGTGTCTTCATTAGACTACCAGTGCCCCCAATCAGCAGGAAGGAGCCTAGAAAACTATCCCCACATTCCCAAAAAATGGATTATGGATGTTTATCTTTGTTAGGGGTTGGTTACAAATTGTTATTTGTCATAGTCAATCTCTTTCTAAAAGAAAAAAAGGGGATATGATATAGATATGATAGGATAAAAGGGTAGATTATTGAATCTACTTTTAAAGAGCAACTACTTGTTTAAAATGTTTTACATTGCTATGGATTTTAGTTTATTGATACAAATTTAAAATTAATTTTGTCATACTGTATGTGTATTTCTAATTTTGTTTAAGGTATTATGTTATACAGTTCATTTAAAATTTTAATATATAATTAAGAAATACAGAATAATTCGTCATTTATCATAATCAAACTTATAGTCACATTAGTTAAGTTTTTAGGTATACATAGATATATTTCAATTAGATAGTAATCTTCAAACACTTCAAAGACCCACAGAATATGGCATTTAAAATGTTTCAATAACTTTGATTTTCTGAACATTGAGACATGTCTGAAACTGTCAGCACCAATCTACTTCAGAGAAGATAATGGGCATAGAAGAAACTCAATATGGAATTTGCTTTCTTTATGGCAAAACTTGGCCATTCGGGCAAGAAACTATTCTTGCCTTGACTGACAAAATGTTGTATCGACTAGACATGCAGGACCCATGGAAAAATGACCATTAAATTTTGCCAAAACAAGGTGAAATGGTCCTTTAGGTTCCTGCTTCACAGAGGAGACTGCCAGACATTCTACAGAACACAGGGAGAAGCAACTGAGAAATTCTAGACCTATAGGCTGAAGATGGATGCCCTAGCATTGCAGAGAAACTTTGAATGACTGTCCAGGCAGCCAGCTATCTCTGTAATTCTAGATTTTTGCAAGTTGCTTGCAAAGTACTTCTTGTCTACTTAGGTAATATTATATCATTCTGGAGTCTTTGATGTAGTTGAAGACTAGATAGTTATAATTATAATTTTCTTTGGTTATGATAAAAGATAAATTAGATATGAAACTTTAGACTCACAAATATAGGATAGATGATAGAATATTTTCTTTAATTTTGCCAAATATAAATAGACTAGATATTGTAATTATAGTTATTGCTTGATAACTGTTCTAGTATATGTAATTTTGCTATGTTAAAGTTAAAACCTTCCTGTTTGATTAGATAGAAAGGGGAAGTGCTATGGGATGTCCTTCTATATGCTGTGAATATATGTTGTTCCCATTGTTTGATAAATAAGCTGCTTTGGCCTATGGCAAGGCAGCTTAGAGGCAGGCAGGAAATCCAAGGAGAGAGACAGGAAAGAGAAAGGCAGAGTTTGGAAGACATGAGCCTGCTGCCCAAGGAGCAACATGCCAGCAGACTGGTAAAGCTATGGAACACATGGCAAAACATAGATTAATAGAAATGGGTTAATTTAAGATATAAGAGCTAGCTAGGAAGAGGCCTACTATCATAGGTCATATAGTTTGTAAATAATATTAAGCCTCTAAGTGATTATTTCATAAGTGGTTGAGGGACCACGGGCCTAGGTGGGACCAAAGAAAACTTTTGACTTCAAGTACTATGTATTTTTACTGAAAATAGATTTTTCATACCATATATTCTGATTAGAGTTTTTTCTGCTCAAACTTTTCCCAGATTCCCCCCAAACCTACTTCCTTTCTTTTTCTCTCTCTCATTAGATAACAAAAAGGTATCTAAAAATTTTTAAAAATAAAGACAAACAAAGCAGATTAGGACAAAACAAAGAAGCACACAAATAAGCAGAAAAAAGAGACAAAGAAAAGCAGAAGAAACACATACAGATGCAGAGACACCCTCCCCCAGAAATTCCTTAAAAACGAAATCTGAAAGGAAAATATACTAAGTAAAAGACCCATAAGATTTTTAAAAATTTCCAAACAAAGTATAATGAGACATAAACAAACAACAACAATAACAAAAAAAAAACCAAACTCAACAGCAACAACAACAAATCCCTAAATCCCATTGAGTTCTTTTTATATTGACCATTTCCTGCTGGTCATCTGGCCTGGTTTGGAATGTTATCTGTATACCCAATGATACTCCATTGTAGAAAACTAATTTTTTTCCTTTGTGATCAGTTATCAATTGTAGATAGCCTCTGGATAGGGGATGGGGGCTTGTGTTCACTTCTTCTATATTAGGATCCATCTGGTGTAGACTCTTGCAGGCCATGGGCATGTTGCTAGGGTCTCTGTGAGTTCATATAAGTGTCAAACCTGTTGTGTCTAGATTGTCTCCTTGGTGTCTTCCATGCAGCTGGATCTTATGATCTTTTCATCTCCTTCCTGTGAAGTTCCCTGAAGTTACATTAGATAGCTAGAGATGTCTAGTCAGGCTTTTACTCTCCTATAATTTGGAGGGTCCTTTTAGTTTTCATTCCTATTATATATATTTTAAGAATCTTCTACTGTTGGTTTGCAAGTGATCCCTTAAATGACCCTTAGTGTTATCTAGCTCTCATACTCTCTCCAAACCCCTCTCTTTCCTCCCCATCTTCATTTAATTCTCCCATTCTCTACATTTAGTATATTGATTATTATATTTCATGCAAAATTTTTTTCTGGTCCAGTCTATTTGGTAGTCTGTATGCTTTTTGTATGTTGATAGTCCCTCCATTCTTTAGGCTAGGGATATTTTCTTCTATAATTTTTTTTGAAAATATTTTCTTGCAGATTTAGTCTTTTGATAGTGTCCCAGATTTCCTGGATGTTTTGTATCTGGAAATTTTTGTACTCAACATTTTCTTTGACTGAAGTATGCATTTATTCTACTTTTTTCAATGCCTGGGAGTCTCTCTTTCATGTTTTGTACTCTGTTGGTGGACTTACCTCTGAGGTTTTTGACATTAAAATTTTCATTTCCAGTTTTACCTCATTTTGTGTTCTCTTTAGTGATTCTGTTTCTACTTTCATGTCTTGAACTGTTTTCATCATTTCATTCCACTGTTTGTGTTTTCATAGATTTCATTGGGAGTTTAGTCATTTTGTCTTTAAGGTCCTTGAGTATATTCATAATAGCCATTTTGAAGTCCTTGTCTTGTGCCTTAGCTATATTGCTCTTCTCAGGGCTTACCGTAGTAGGGTTTCTGGGTTCTGGTAGAGACATATGGTCATGAGTGTTTAATGAGTGTGCTTTCAGGCTAGTGCATAATCATTTGGGTTTGGGGGTGTTTGCAATTCTATGTGTTGCTATCTAAGCTTGTCTTTGTTGGGTAAGTGTCCTGTTCCTTTGTTTCTGTTGCACTATCATAGGACAAACTGTATTGGTTGTGTGTTGCCTTGTAGGGGATGCTTCTGACTCCCTGCTAAGGGTAGCCACTTGGAGGTTCCCAGTTGGAACATGTTTCTAGGTATTGGGGGCAGATATGATGGAACAGGAATTGTCTAGAAACGGGGTTGGGAAGTTGTCTGAAAGAGTCCCTGGGAGAAGAAAATCTGGTTCTGCCATGAGATTTGAGGGAGTTTATAGAAAGTAGAGTCAGATAGGGAAGAAAGACCCTTGACATTTCATTTAACATCATGTCTCCCTCTGGATGCAAATGGCAGGATTCCAATTACTTTTTCTGGACAAAGAGTATTTTGTTTATACAGATCACAGTTTATCTATTTGTGAAGTAATAACTATAATTTGTTTAGATTTTTTTTCAGCTGACAGAAATGAAAAGAGGGTGTACACATCGCTTAAACATTCTGATTCTGATTCTTTTTGTAAATTTGCCTAATAGAATTGTTATATGATATGGTAGTTCTACCTTTCTTTTAGGAGTCACAATAGTGTGTTTTATAATGGTTAGAATTTTTCATTCCCAAAAGCAGTGTTTAAGATATACCCTTTTCCTACATTGTTACTAACATCTGCTTTTTGTCTCTTTGATGATAGTCTTTGAAAGTAAGATGGGATGATATTTTATTACAGTTTTTGTTTCAATTTCTCTGATGTCTAATGTCTTGGAACATTTAAAATTACATTTATTGGTCATTTGTGTTGCATCTTTTCTGAAATATCTATTCAGATAATTTTCAGTCAGATTTCTGTTGTTGTTGAGATGTATGACTTCCATTTAAAATTATTTTGTTACATTTATAAGTTTGCTTTGTGTGTTCGTGTGTGTGTGTGTGTGTGTGTGTGTGTGTGTGTGTGTGTGTGTGATCAGGTGTGTGATCAAGTGTGTGACATGACACTCATGTGGAAATCAAAGGACAATTTGTCATCATTGGTTCCCTCCCTTCCAGCATGTAGGCCCTGAAATGTCCTTTACTCACTGAACAGTCTCACAGGCCCTGACTTCTATTTATAGTCTAGATGTTAGTCTCTTACGAGATTAATATTTTGGAAATTTTTCCTATTATCTTGGCTATCTCTTCACTGTTATTTCCTTTATTATATAGAAACTTTTAAGTTTGTGTATTTTCTATTTTGTTACCTGCACTTTTGGAATTTTTCCCAAAGAAGATATTGTCTATATTGTCAATGGAAGATCTCAGAAAGAAGCTTCACTTTTATCTCAACCTTCTGAAAGGCTGATTAACTGATTAGAACATCAACACTTGTGGGGAAGTTGGGATGTTGCAGGTCCAGAGCCTAATTACAATCCTGGGCTATCTTCAGCACTCGTTGTCATGCTTTTCTCTCCATTGTGTCTGGCCTAACATCCTTACAAGAATCAGATAAAACTGTTTCAAATATGTTAACTTAGCAGTCCACTAGCTTACAACAACCTGAAAGCTAAGAGTGGTGTCCAATAGAATCTGAGGCTTATAATAGGTTTTCCTACTTTGCTATCCAGGCCAAATTAGTGCTGGCTATGCTCCTGTATTAAATTGTCATACAGCTCACATAGTTTGCAAGTTTGATGAGCTTAGAGAAAAGATGGATCTCTCTTATGGTAAGAAGCTAGAAGATGGCCCCAAATTCTCAAAATCTGGTAATGCACCCATTGTTGATATGGTTGTAGGCAAGCTGATGTTTGTTGAGTTTCTCTGACCATCTTTCACTGGGTTATTTTGCTGTTCATCACATGAGGCAGACAGTTGCTGTGGGTGTCATCAAAGCTGTGGACAAGAAAGCTGCTGGAGCTGGTAAAGCCACAAAATTTGCCCAGAAAGCTCAGAAGGCTACATCTAACATCTGCCTCTCAACTCTTAATCAGTGGTGAAAGGTCTCAGAACTATTTGGCTCAATTGGCCATTAAATTTTAATAGTAAAATACTGGTTAATGATCACAATGCATCATAAAACAACATTGCTGGTGACAGCAAAAATAAGTCACCGATGGAAGGAGCTGGGTTTACTGATCAGATGAGTTTCTTCAGAAGGAAAGGAGAATGTTCTGTAGACCATTTTTGTGTATGGGGTTGTGTTATTAGTTTTCAAAAGTTATTAATTTTCAAAATCAGTGCTTTTTAATAGAAACAACTTGACCGAAAATCTGTCACAGAGTTTTGAGACCCATTAAAACAAGTTTAATGAGAAAAAAAAATTGTATGGCTTATTGTCAGGTTTTTTTTTCTTTCAGAAAACATAGCTTAGACAAAAGAATAGAGTCTGAATCCTGGAAAAATATGAATCTATTAGTGTTTAAGATGAATTTTAAATGGAGGGGAGGCTAGAAAGCATGGTAATTGGTTCCCTACAATGGTGGTGTTGCTTATACTATTTGCCAGATATTGTTCTAATATAAATATATGTATATTTAGATAAATAGATATAGGTATAGAAATTTGATTATTACCATAATTCAACAGGGTAAATGGTATATATAATTACTCCCATTTTACGGAAGGGTAAATTGACATTTACTGCTTGTCTTAGAGTTTCTATTACTGTGCAGAGACACCATAACCATGGCAATTCTTATAAAGGAAAACATTTAACTGGGGTGGCTTACAGTTTCAGAGGTTTAGTCCATTATCATCATGGTGGGACATGGTGTTATGCAGACAGACCTATCTATATTTGATCTGCAGGCAACAGGAAGTGAAGTAACTCACTAGACATCATTTGAGCCTAGGAGACATCAAAACCCATCCCCCACAGTGATACACTTTCTACAACAAGGCCATACCTTCTCCAACAAAGCCACACCTCCTAATAGTACCACTCTCTGTGAGCTTATGGGGGCCGATTACATACAAACTACCACAGTGCTAGTATCAAGGGAACCAATATATGTTGTCAGAATATTGCAGAGACAGAACATTGGACACTGGAGTCTATACACTTAAAACTATCAGTCTTGTCTCCTTTTGAGTAGGAATTCACTAAACATCCTGATGATTATTTCAAAGTATGCTGAACATAGTTAAATCTGTAAAGAGAAAAAACAAGGCTAAAGTTACTTATTGCAGTCTTGACCTATTTTCATTAATCTTAGAAAGACTTCTTAAATTACTCTTGCCCCCTTATGATTTATTGATTGATTTTCCTTGTTAATATATAGTTAAAATGAAAATTAAAACTAGATACATGTCCTTAATCCTACAAAAAGATCAAATCTTAGTGTATCACAATGCCTTAATAAAATACCTGAGACTGTGGACCAATTAGAGTAATGACTTCCTGGATATGACTCCAGTAGTACTGGAGATAATCCCAATAATTCACAAATGGGTTATTGCTGTGGGATGGTCTGTATGTCAAATTGCTCTCATTGGTCAATAAATAAAACACTGATTGGCCAGTGGCTAGGCAGGAAGTATAGGCAGGACCAACAGAGAGGAGAAAAGAAAGAACAGGAAGGCAGAAGGAGACACTGCCAGCCACTGCCATGAAAAGAAGCACGTGAATACGCACGCCTGTAAGCCACGAGTCACGTGGCAAGGTATAGATTTATGAAAATGGATTAATTTAAGCTATAAGAACAGTTAGCAAGAAGCCTGCCATGGCCATACAGTTTGTAAGCAATATAAGTCTCTGTGTTTACTTGGTTGGGTCTTAGCAGCTGTGGGACTGGCGGGTGATTTGTCCTGACTATGGGTAAGGCAGGAAAACTCTAGCTACAGGCTATATCAAAATAAGTCTTCTTTATTCTTGCACAGCAGGGAAGAGAAAGACCTACTGGTTAGGAGAAAGTCTTTGTTAGCTATTCGTTTCACACAAGCTAAAATCTACTGTGTATACACACACACACACATACATACATACATACATACATACATACATATATACATAAAATCTGAAAAGAAAAATGAACATCAAAAGGAAAGGCAATGCAGCTAATAAACAGTTACATGAGCTAAACATAACCTTCAAAGGAACCTTGATTGCGTATGGAGAGATGGCTCAGTGGTTAAGAGTACTGGCTGCTGTTACAGAAGACTAAAGTTCAATTTCCAGGAGCCACATGGTAACTAGCAACTCTTTGTACTTCCTGTTCCAGGGAATTCGGTGCCCTCTTCTGAGCTCTGTAGGAACCAGGCATGCATGTGTTGTATAGACACACATGTAGGCAAAACACTCATATAGATTTTTTTAAAAAAAAATCTTTATATTCCCCAAAGCAATATACAGATTCAATGCAATAACCATCAAATTTCCAATGCAATTCTTCACAGAAATAGAAAAAATTCAAAATTCATTTGAAAGAACAAAAGATCTTGAATAGTCTTAATCCTGAGCAAATGATGATGATGACAACAGAAATATCACCACACTTGATTTCAAGTAATATAGAGCCATGGTAACAAAACAGCATGGTACCAACAGATAAAAAGACATGTAGATTGATGGAACAGAGTAGATGATCAAGATACCAACTTATGTATCTTTAGCCACATGAGTTTTGGCAAGACTGCCAAAAAAACACACTTTAGGGAATAAACAGCTTCTTCAACACATGACATTGGGAAAATTAGACATTTCTACATAGAAAAGTCAAACTATATGTTTAGTTTTTACCATAACAGACACCTGAAAATCTGAAGTTGTTAGAGAGAAAAGTAGATTGTACATTTCAAGACACAGCCATAGGTAAAGACTGCCTGAATAAGAGCCCTGTAGCTCAGAAGCATGGTCAACAATTGAAACTAGAAAGTAAAATACAGCCAAGGAGAAATAAGTCATTAGATAGTTTATAGGATGAGATAAAATCTTTGCCAACTAACTACACCTCTTACAGAAGACTGCTATCTTGAATATACAAATAAAAAACTAAATGAGAAACACAAAACCCAAGTACAACATGGGCTAATGAACTGAATAGAGAATTCTCTAAAGAAGAAATAGATATGGCAAAATAGGTGTTCAATATTCTTAGTCATCAAGGAAACACATTTAAAAACTTTTCTGAGATTCCAATTCATGCCAGTCAGAACAACTATCATTAAGAAAACAAGTGAAGTGTATGCTAGCAAGGATATGAAGAAAGACAAACACTTCTTCACTTTTGGAGAGAATGTAAACTGGTAAAGTGAGACAGATAACCATAGATAATAGTCAGTAACAGGGACTTCACTTGGTTTGGGCTATGTGATCATTCCACTTCAAATAATGTACTTGGTACCTTAGGACTCTCTCCTGTATGTACTATCCACACACATTACTTTCTAAACCTAATAATCTGTCAGCAACCTAGGACCTCTACTTGCATTCAGCAAAATGCATACCTCTCTGTGAATAATGGAATATTTCTCTTTTATGACCATAAAATTTATTACAGTTTCTATTAAATATATCTGAGTGCAAAAGTGTGCATGTGTGGCATTTCAGCTCCAACTGGTTTTGAATGAATTCACAGTAAGTTAAAACTGTGTCACCAACTGAACTTTTAGGGAAACTCTATCCGTATAATTAAATAAGATGCACTATGCGTAGTAGAGAAATGCTTATATAACATAATGTGTCAATCAAAATGGAGAGCTACTCAAACTGTATCTGTAGTAACCAAATTCTTCTTTCTTTTGAATCCTGTAAAGGAAATCCCAAGCAGTAATTCAACTCTTGAGTACCTTCATTTATATGGCCTGATGTTGGTCTTGACAATGTATGTTCCATTCTTGTTTTTAATCTAAAAATACTTTCCTTACCTCCTTCCTACCTATTCAACTTCAGACTCTCTCTCTCTCTCTCTCTCTCTCTCTCTCTCTCTCTCTCTCTCTCTCTCTCTCTCTCTCTTAAAACCAAAATTTAAAACAGCAACTACTAAAACAGAAAAAAAGTATTAAGACAAAAAAATACAAAAGCAAAACAACACCCCCTGCTTTCACATATGTGAAAGAAACATTACTAAAGCTTAAATCACACATCAAATCCCACACATTAATAGTGGGAGACTTCAACACTCCACTCTCATCAATGGACAAATCTGCCAGACAGAAACTTAACAGAGAAATAAGGGATCTAACAGATGTTATGACTCACATGGACTTAATAGATATCTACGGAACATTCCACCCAAACACAAAAGAATATACCTTCTTCTCAGCACCTCATGGAACCTTCTCTAAAATCAACCACATACTTGGTCACTATTGGAGCCCACTTTTAAATTTCCTAGTAGCTTTACCAGCAGGTCTGCATAAAGAAAATGATTGGACCATGGGCCTGAGTGCAGGTGTCTGAGATGGTCTGCTCTTGGCTGTGTTGGGGGGGAGGTCTTTTGCTCCACCCCTTGGCATTCCTTTAAATAGCCTAGGGCAGAGAGAGTCAGGGCCTGATGGATTCAGATCCAGGCCCTCTCGAGTCTATCCTGTATTTTCTATCACTTTCTCTCCCCTCTATCCTTCTAACTAATATTTCCTGCTGTTCCTACTCAAGAGTACGCTGGGGAAATGTGGGGGTAAGGGATGGTCCCCAACAAGTCACAAAGCAAATCTCAACAGATACAAAAAAATTAGAATAACTTCCTGTATTCTATTGGACCACAATGGCTTAAACTTAGATTTCAGCAACAACAAAAATAATGGAAAGCCTACAATCACATGGAAACTGAATAATGCTCAACTGAATCACCAAAAGTTCAAGGAAGAAATAAAGAAATTAAAGACTTCCTAGAATTCAATCAAAATGAATGTACTACATATCCAAACTTAAGGGACACTATATGAAAGCAGTGCTAAGAAAAACATTAATAGCACTAAATGCCCACATAAAGAAATTGGTCCAAGAAAGGCACAAAGCTACACAGAGAAACCCTGTCTTGGAAAACCAAAAAAAAAAAAAAAAAAGGAAATTGGAGAAATCTCACACAAACAACTTAATGGCACACCTAAAAGCTCTAGAACAACGTGGCAAACTCACCAAGGAGGATCAGATGCCAGGAAATAATCAAATTTAGGGCTGAAATCAGTAAAATAGAAATAAAGAGAACAATACAAAGAATCAATGAAACAAAGAGTTGGTTCTTTGAGAAAATCAACAAAATAGACAAGATGTAGCTGAAGTTTTCCTGTGTCCCAACTGGCCCATGGTCAGGACAAATCTCTCTCACCTGCCAGTCATGCAACCGCTTGAACCCAAATAAACACACAGAAGCTTTTATTAATTAAAACTGCTCAGCCATTAGCTCAGGCTAACTATTGACTAGCTCTTACACTTAAATTAACCCAAAATTCTTATTTATGTTTAGCCACATTGCTTGGTACCTTTTCTCAGGTCTGCCTTCACATCTTGCTTCCTCTGTGTCTGGCTGGTGACTCCTGACTCTTCCCAGAATTCTCTTCTCTCTAGTTCCACCTATACTTCCTGCCTGGCTACTGGCCAATCAGCATTTTATTTACTAACCAATCAGAGTAACACATTAACAGCATACAAAGTGATATCCACAGCAACAAGCCATTATTCAAACTAACAAAAAGACAGAGATAGAACATCCAAATTAAGAAAATCAGAAATGAAAAGGGAAACATAACAACAGACAACGAGGAAATACAGAAAATCATCAGGCCATACTTCAAAAATCTGTACTCCACAAAATTGGAAAATCTAAAAGAAATGGACAATTTTCTGGATAGGTAGCACATACTAAAATTAAATCAACACAAGATAAACAATTTAAATAGATCTATAACCCCTAAGGAAATAGAAATAGTCATTAAAAATCTCCCAACCAAAAAAGCCCAAGACCAGATGGTTTCAGTGCAGAATTCTACCAGAATTTCAAAGAACAGTTAATACCAATACTCTTCAAATTGTTACACACAATAGAAACAGAAGGAATATTAGTAAAATCTTTTTATGTAAAATGAAAAAAATAAAATAACATAAAAAATTAAAAAAAAAAATCTTTTTATGAGGCTACAGTTACCCTGATACTCAAACCACACAAAGATACAACAAAGAAAGAGTATTATAGACAAATCTCCCTCATAAACATTGATACAAAACATGCTCAATAAAATATTGGCAAACTGAATCCAAGAACACATCAAAGAAATTATCCACCATGATCAAGTAGGCTTCATCCCAGAGATGCAAGGATGGTTCAACATACAAAAATTTGTCAATGTAATACATCATATAAACAAACTGAAAGAAAAAACCCACATGATCATCTCATTAGATGCTGAAAAAGCCTTTGACAAAATTCAACACTCCTTCATGATAAAGATCTTGGAGAGATCAGGAATACAAGGAACATACCTAAACATAATAAAGGCAATTTACAGCAAGCTGACAGTCAACATCAAATTAAATGGAGAGAAATCTAATGTGATTCCACTAAAATCAGGAACAAGACAAGGCTCTCAACTCTCCCCATATGTATTCAATATAGCACTTGAAATTCTAGCTAGAGCTAGATAAATAAAACAACAAAAGGAGATCAAGGGAATACAAACGAAAAAAGAAGAAGTCAATTTTTCATGATTTTCAGATAATATGATAGTGACCCCCAAATTTCTACCAGGGAATTCCTATAGCTGATAAACACCTTCAGAAATGTGGCAGATCCAAAACTAACTAAAAAAAAATCAGTAGCTCTCCTATATACAAATGATAAATGGGCTAAGAAAGAAATCAGAGAAACATAGCCACAAATAATATAAATTACCTTGGGGTAACTCTAACTAAGCAGGTAAAAGACCTGTATGACAAGTTCTTTAAATCTCAAGAAAGAAATTGAAGAAGATATCAGAAAATAGAAAAATCTCCCATGCTCAAACACAGGTAGGATTAACTTAGTAAAAATTGCAATCTTATCAAAGCAATCTGCAGATTCAATGCAATCCCCATCAAAATCCCAACATAATTCTTCACAGACCTGGAAAGAACAATGCTCAACTTCATATTGAAAAGCAAACAACCCAGGATAGCTAAAAACAATCCTATAAAATAAAGACACCTCTGGAGGCATCACCATCCGTGACCAGAAGCTCTCCTTTAGAGCTATAGTAATAAAAACAGCATGGTATTGGAATAAAAACTGACATGTGGACAAATAAAATCAACATGAAGACCCTGACATTAACCTACACACCTATGAGCACCTGGTTTTTGACAAAGAAGCCAAAACTGTACAATGGAAAAAAGAAAGCATCTTCAACAAATGGTGCTGGCATAACTAGCATAACTTCAACATGCAGAAGATTGCAAATAGATCCATATCTGTCACTGTACATAAAACTCAAGTCCATGTGGATCAAAGACCTCAACATAAATCAGTTACACTGAACTTGATAGAAGAGAAAGTAGGAAGTAGTCTTGAAGGCATTGGCCCTGGAGACTACTTCCTAAATGTAGCACCAGTAGCACGGACACTGAGAGCAACAATTAATAAATGGGACCTCCTGAAACTGAGAAGCTTCTATAAGGCAAAGGACATGGTCCATAAGACAAAATGGCAGCCTACAGAATGGGAAAAGATCTTCAGTAACCCCACAGCTGACAGAGGGCTGATCTTCAAAATATATAGAGAATTCAAGAAACTAGACATCAAAATTTTGAACAATCCAATAATAAAAAAAAAAAATGGGCTACAGATCAAAACAGATAATTCTCAACAGAAGAATCTCAAATTGCCAAAAGACCTCTAAGAAATTGCTCAACATCCTTAGTCATTGGGGAAATACAAATCAGAATGACTCTGAGATACCATCTTATACCTGTCAGAGTGGCTAAGATCAAAAACAGTGAAGACAGCTTATGTTGCAGTGGATGTGGAGCATGGGGAATACTCCTCCACTGTTGCTGGGAGTGCAAATGTCTACAACCACCTTGGAAATCAGTATGGTGGTTTCTCAGAAAATTGAGAATCAATCTTCATCAAGTTCCAGCTTTACTACTTTTGGGCATATACCCAAAGAATGCTTAATTATACCACAAGGACACATGCTGAACTATGTTCATAGTAGCATTATTTGTAATAGTCAGTACCTGGAAACAATCTAGATGCCCCTCAACCAAAGAATGGATTAAGAAAATGTGGTGCATACACACAATGGAGTACTATTACTACACAACAGTAAAAATCAATGACATCATGAAATTTTCAGGCAAGTGGATGGAAGTAGAAAATGTCATCCTGAGTGAGGTAACCCAGAGTCAGAAGGACAAACATGGTATGTACTCATTCATAAGTGGATGCTAGATATAAAGCAAAGGATAACCAGACTATAATCCATAGCTCCAAAGAAGCTAGCTAACAAGGAGGACCCAAAGAGGTACTTGTGAATTGCCCTAGGAAGGAGAAATAGATGAGATCTCCATGAATAAACTGGGGCTGGGGGGGCAATGGAGGGTAGGGGATGGGGGCTGAGAACATAAGGGAAGATGGTCAAGCTTGAACAGGGATGGAGTGGGAGAGCCAGGAAAGAGATACCATGATAGAGGTAGACATCATAGGGATAGGGAGAAACTGGGTGCTAGGGAAGTTCCCAGGAATCCATGAGGATGACCCCAGCTTAGACTACTAGCAATAGTGGAGAGGATGCCTGAACTGGTTTACACCAGTAATCAGATCAGTGAATACCCTAACTGTTATCATAGAGCCTCCATCCAGTAACTGATGGAAGCAGAGGCATAGATCTACAGCCAAATACCAGGCCAAGCTCCAGGAGTTCAAAGAGAGAAGAGGGATTCTATGAGCAAGGGGCATCAAGATCATGATGGAGAAAGTACAGAGACAACCAAACCAAACTAGTGGAAACTCATGAAATTTAGACCAACACCTGTAGAGACTTCATGGGACTGGACTAGGCCTTCTGCATATGGGAGGCAGTTGTGTAGCTTGATCTTCTTAATGGGCCCCCTGGCAGTAGGATCAGGATCCCTGGTACATGAGCTGGCTTTTTGGAGCCCACTATCTATGGTGGGACGCCTTGTACAAACTTGAGGCAGGGGGAGGGTCTTGGACCTGCCTCTACTGAATGTACCAGGTTCTGCTGACTCCCCATGGGAGGCCTTACCTTGTTGTAGGAGAGAATCGGGGTGGGGGGGGGGGGAGGAGGGAAGAGGGGAATCTGTGATTGGTATGTAAAATGTATAAAAAAATTCTTAATGAAAAAGAAAACTTGATCCATCTTTCTGATTCATCTAAGAAACATACCTTACCATCAAAATATACATTATTTTAAGTTAAAAGGGTGGGAAAACATATTCTAAGCAAATAGACCCAAGAAGCAAGCAGGTGAGGCTACTTTAATGTCTGACAAAACAGACTTCAAAACAAAAGTAACAAAGAGACAGGAAAGACCATATATACATTTTAAAAGGAAAATCCATCAATGGTATAAAGCAATTTTAAACATCTGTGCCCCAAACAGGGCACCCAAGTTCATAAAAGAAATACTACTATGGCTAAAATCATATATTGACCCTCACTGATAGTGGGTGACTTCAATACCCAATTCTTTAATAGTTTATCCAGACAAAAACAAAACAGAGAAATCCTGCAGTTAAAAAAGGCCATTATTAAAATAGACCTAGTAAATATTTATTCCACCCAAACAATAAAGAATATACTTTCTTCTCAGATTCTCTTACAACTTTATCCAAATTTGGTCATGTATAAGGACACGAACCAAGTCTCAAAGGTTATATGAAAATTGAAATAACTCAGTGTATCCCAACACACCACCATGGATTAAAGCTGGGTATCAATAACAGTAGAAATGGCTAATAGTAAAATAACCCATGGAAACTGAACAACTCACTACTGAATGAAAATTGAGTGATGAAAATGGAAAAACTCACTACTGAATAAAAATTGATTCGAGATAGAATCCAGAAGGGAATTAAAATTTTCAGAATTGAATGAAAATGAAAACACAGCATATTAAAACACAGAACACAGTGAGAGCAGGTCTAAAAGACACATTTACAGCACTGGGTGACTACATTTAAAAAAAGTTGGAGAGATTTCATATTAGTAACTTAACAATACATCAGAAAGTGTTAGAAAAACAGAAACAAAATAATACTCCAAAGCATAGAAAGCAAGAAATAATCATATATAGGGCTGAAATAAATGAAAAAAAAACCAGCAACAACCAAATGATACAAAGAACAATGAAACAAATGACTGGTTCTTTGAGAAAATCAACAAGACTGACAAACCTTAGCCAAATTAACAAAGAAAAATGGAGAGAGAAGATCCAAATTAATAAAATTAGAGATGAAAAGGGAAACATTACAACAGACAACAAATAAATTCAGGAACTCATAAGGATATGTATTTAAATGCTGTATTCTGCCAAATTAGAAATCCTAAAAGAAATGTATGAATTTTTGGATATATATGACTTACCAAAGTCAAATTAAGATGAAATGAGCATTTTAAATAGATTTATAATACCTAGTGAAATACAAATCCAGATGGATTCAGAACAGAATTCTACTAGGCCTTCTAAAAGAATTAATGTGAATACTCTTCAAATTATTCTGCAAAATAGACACTGAAGGAATACTGCCTAATTCTTTTTATTGAGGCCACAATTACCCTGATACATAAACCTCACAAAGACCCAATAAAAATTACAGTCCAATATCCCATATGAATATAGATGAAAAAGTCTCAGTAAAATACTGGCAAGCCAAATGCAAAAATTCATAAGAGAGATTATCTACCATGAAATAACTTGGCTTCATATCAGAGATGGAGGGATGGTTCAACATACATGAATCAGCCAAGGTAATGTAACACATAAATAGTCTGATATGGGGCATTTACCCACCAACCTCACAGTTCCCCAGAGTTTTCTTGAGTGAGAGCAACAGGAAATATTAGATAGAAGGATTTAGAGTGTGGAGATAAACAGATAGAAAATAAAGGATAGCCTCAGAGGGCCTGGAACCTATTCCAAGTAACCCTGACTGTCTCTGCCCTAAGGTATTTATAGAAACACCAAGGGGTGGAGCAAAAGACCTCCCTGCAGCACAGCCAAGTGCAGACCATCTCAGACTCCTGCACTCAGGCCTGTAGTCCAATCATCCTCTCTGTGCAGACCTGCTAGGTTAAGCCATGACGAACCTGAAAACAAGCTCCCACAGGTCCCCCTTTCTTAATATATAAAAAATAACTCATTATTAAAAACTCATAGCAATCTTCATAGGTGTTAACCTCCCAGTATGGGAGTAGAGGATGACAAAGATGGCATTTCTTTTTTGGATTGGGTTCAAGGTGACTGACTATAGCAGTCTTCAGCTGCATTAAACCCTTTCTAAACCAAAAACTCTTAATGCAATTGCAAACTTAAAGAATCCCTTAGCTTCCTCTTTACCATTAACAGGTTAACAGAAATATTGCTGTACATAGTTACAGTTCTTGCAATCTTACATCGCAAAGAAAACTCTTAACAGAACCATCTGAATTAACATAAATGGTGCTATATATAGTTAACAATTTTCTCAGTCTTACAACTTTAAGTCTTAATAGGACCATTTGAATTTTCTTGCTAACAGGACACAGGAAGAACTTGTGATGTTTTCACGTCAAAGTTAAATATTTCCTTAACTTCAAACCAGGGCACATTAATATCAATAGGTTAACATAATTTCTGCAAACATACATTCAACCTTAATTCACTCATAACTCTTTCTTTATAATTTTTTTAAACAAATTCTTGAACCTAGTTAGAAAAACCCAAACTTACACAATTCCTACAAACCCATATTGAAAAGCAATATTCTCAATCTAACCATTAACACTTTAAAAACTTTTAGCAAAACATCCAAAATCAGTTTCTTAATAAAACTCTTTACACTTTAAAGTAATCTCTTAGTATACCCATTTGCATTTCTTATTAACATAACATTAATTCACTCAAATAACAAAATGATTTTTAAGTTAAATAAACCAAGGAATATTACTTCTCCTTTTTCTTTATAATTTTTTTAAACCAAAATCTCAAGCCTAGCTAGAAAACTTAAACTTTTCCATTTAAACAGTTCCATTTATAACACAAAACTAGTTCCATAAGTAATTCCATTTTTCATAAACAGTTCCATAAAACAGTCCCATTTTTAACACAAAAACAATTCATGAATCAGTTAATAAAGCATATATGCATACACAAAACTGCATCTTGAGTCTGGGTAGAAACAATAAATTTCTTCATTTAAACAGTTCCATTTCTAACACAAATAATTCCAGAAAAAGGTTCTTAAGTCATTACTATAAGTAAACTCAAAATTGTCCCATAGCAATGAAATTACTATTGTTTATTTCATTTCTTAAGTCCCCAAATTCAAACAATAAATTCTGGTATTAGCCTTCCAAATATGAAGAAATCCATAACAAAGACCTTTTTGTAGTTTTATCTCATTTTTTAAATTCAAAAAGTTCAAAAAAAAGTAAATTCTGGTATCAGACTTTTACTTCCAAATATGAAGAGACGTTTTGCAACCAAAATTTTGCAGTTAACAATTTTAGTTCAAACAAGCGTCTCTACAACTTTTATTCTCAAGCCAGAGACCTTTTTAGTTACACTAATATTTTAAACCGCACCGATTTTTGCTGTTAGCTCAGGGTTTTCTGTGTTGCGTTGATTTTTTCATGGATCTCAGCTGCCTTCTTGTCTGTGGTTGTTATGGTATCCATCATTCTTAGCTTCTTAGCGGCTTCTGGAGCTTTTGAAATTCACTCAGACTGTCTGCTTTGCAGTCTGCTAGGATACTAACTTCTGTACCTCAGGTTTTTTTTTAACCATATACATTAAGCATAGACTAATACTCAACATTTACCCCTTTCACAAACTCACATATAACATATTTATATAATTCTTACTTACTTATATCATTAAGGAAACTCTATAAGACTACCTTAGCAAATATACTTATTTACTTCTTATATTCATCTTATATTCTTCTTATTTAAACTTACATTTAAAAACTAGCATCTTTACTTCTTACAAGTTTATTACTACATGTCTTAGGACTACCTTAAATACTTCTTGCAAGCTTATATTCTTTTTTAAAAAAAGATTTATTTATTTATTATGTATATTGTGTTCTTTCTGCATGTACTCCTGCATGCCGGAAGAGGGCACCAGATCTCATTACAGATGGTTGTGATCCACCATATGGGTGCTGGGAATTGAACTCAGGACCTCTGGGAGAGCACCCAGTGCTCTTAACCTCTGTGCCATCTCTCCAAACCCTAACTTATAGTCTTAAAGAAATTCTATAGATTTTACAAATTATAGTCATAAGAACTATAAAGCAAACTCTACAGGGCTACCATTAGCATATACTCCTTGCAAGCTTATATTCTTTAGCATAGATCTAACTTAGCAAACACATAAAGATTTCTTAACACTTAGAAGAGATTTAACATTTTCTAACAAGACAGAATAATTCTATTTCTTACCCTTAATTATCATCACTATCTCTATTAGAAAGATTCTCTTAACTAGACAAGAAGTATGCAAATCATTTCTAAAGTTCAGAGCTTATAATTCTGAAAGTTCTTAAGAAACAGGAGTTTAGTTCTTTAATGGCTCTCTCAACTCTGGGATTCAGTGACTTCTGTTGCTATGCATTTCAAATGTTTTATAACAACTCTATTAAGAGCTATGTCAGTTTACAGCAAACCCAAAAAGAAAGAAAAGAGAAGAGAAGATAAACCTTGTAAGAAATATTCTGTTTCTGAATTGCTTACCTGGCAACTCAACTGTCAGTTTCCCAACAGGAGAAGATAGTTGTCTAAATTGGTGTCAGGTTCCAGACCTGCAGCTTTCAGTAGGTCTGAAAAAATTGCTGAAACTTAGTTATAGTAGTCTCAAACTCCTCAGCAGTCTGGAGGCCTCCTTATACTCCTACTATCCCAGACTGCAAGATGGAACCCTTAATATTAAGAGCTTTGTTTTAGCTGCTTTTTGCACTCATCATCAAACTCTGATACAATTTTCCCCCTTCTTAATTTTTTTAAAGCTGTATTTGCCATGAGTTCTTTAACAATGCTGTTTCTGATAGATTTATATTAGCCCAATATTTCTTAGCAAGATTCAAGAACATAGTTCCTTCATGAAACATATCCTTCATTAGCTTACTCTGAGAAAAAGCATTTTCATAATTTAGTATTTTTACTTCATTAGCTTTAACTCCTGATGTTATTGTTAGCAGCTGTGATATTTAGCATTGATTTCTCATAAGGAACTTTTAGGTGAAGCAACTCTATTTCATAAGACAGCTAGATTTTCTGAAGTTTGTTTCCCATCTATAAAGCAGTCATTTATTTTTGAGTGCCCATTTCTTTGTCTCCTTATTAGATTTGCAAAGGAATCATTCATTGCAGGTTGTTTGTTCAAAAGGCAAAGAACTTTTTTATTTTCACATAAGTTTCTTCATATCTAAAACATTGTTCAGTGTATAAACTGCTTTCTCAAGGATTTTAAAGTGGCTTTTTTGCTCTTATAGGTAGCTTTTTTCATCCAACTACCGTAAAAACTTTGCACAGCTATTAGGGTAAATAAGGCATTTTCTCAAGGAGCCGGTAAAGCCAAAAAGCTGCACAGAGTTTCGTATTCTTACAGTCTTTCCTTGGAACTAACATTCAAGAAACTCTAGATGATTTTCCTCCTTATTCTTTTAAAAGCTGTATTTTAAATTTACTATGAATGTATTTTCAAGCTGACAAAAGTCTTTCAGGGCAATTTCGCCATATTTAGCAGAAAAACTACCTTTCCCAGGATGCATTTCTCTTATATCAGTCTTTTGTTGCAAGCTACATTATGGACTTCATTTCCCATAGTTTTATTCGGGTCTAAAAGTCAACTTCTAGTTCTCTTTTACTGGGCTTACATTCAAAGTTTTTTGCCTGGGAGGTTTGAACCAAGCTTTTTGCATTTTCAATTATGGGACATAGGGAGATTTCTGTTCTCAGACACTGGCCCTGGATCAGAACCACACCTGCTTCATTATCATTCATTGAGGTGGGCATTCCTGATCTCAACTTTCCTCAGGGCTTATGTTTGCCTTAGCAAGTCAGTGAAAAACAAAAGCATTTACAACAGAGCTTTCCCATAGGTCCTTCAGAGAGATTTTCTCCCACTGATAGACCTTTATCTGATTTTGCTTGTTCCTTCCCCCCACCCCCCACCCCCAGATGCAGAGCTTCAGATATCTCAGGCTGTGGCTCTGTTCCTCTGCTAGCTGCCCCTGTAGGTAGGGGCTCCCCCCTGCCCCCCCCCCCCGAATCTGCCTCAAACCCTTAGCAGCTTTCATTTTCTGGGGAGGAATCTGTCCCTTCTCCATTTCTTCAGAGTCTTTCTCCCTGACAGTTCCCAGTTTGGTTTCAGTTTATCCCCTCTGTCCCAGAAACATTTTCTGACACTAAAGTGGCGGCTTTTCCTGTTACTGAAGATAGGGGCTTTAGTCTGTCTTTTTTTTCAGGGTCTGTGTGGTTTGCGTACAGACTGAAAATCAATCTTTTCTTCTTTTAATAAGGGTCTCTAAGCTCACATTAGGACAGATGCACTTCCCTCATCAGGCCTTTCATTTGACCCAGTCCCCCAGTGGGTTGCATTTGTTTGTCCATGTGCTCAAGGACAGAGCAGAAGCAATCACCCCTTAGGGCTACACTCCCTCATCTCACTGTGAGTCAGTTGAAACAAAGCTTTTTTCAGAAAGATGCTTTCTCTTATAGAAAAGAACTTTACTACTTGTAAGTTCTACTGCTGACCTGGCTGGGCTCTTTACCCAGACAGCGTTCCTGACTTGGCAGCACAACTGCTTCAGACAGTTCAGCTTTATTGCTTTCCCAGAAAGGTCTTTTCTCTGATAGGACAGCTACTCTCAGAGAGATTTCTTTTTGCAGCTGTGGACACTGCATAGGCCCACCTAACAACCAGGGACTTGTGCTGTGGATATCACTCTATATAAATAAAACACTGAAGGCCAGTGACCAGACAGGAAGTATAGGCGGGACAAAGAGAGAGAAGAATTGGGGAAACAGGAAGAAGGAGGAGAGACATTGCAGCCACTGCCAGGACAAGCAGCATGTAAAGACACCGGTTAGCCACAAGCGATGTGGCAAGGTATAGATTTATAGAAATGGGTTAATTTAAGATATAAGAACAGTTAGCAAGAAGCCTGCCATGGCCATACTGTTTATAAGTAATATAAGTGTCTGAGTGATTATTTTATACGTGGATTGTGGGACTGCGGGGCTTGGTGGAACCTGGGGATAAGCCCTCCAGCAACAAATGGCGCCCAACGGCTCGAGTTTCCACCTTAAACCTGAGAATATTTAATAACCAATTCTAAACAGAGCCAAAACCAGGTTCCTGCTTCATGTCTCATACAGGCAGCTAGACACCGTAAAATGCAGTTTGAACACTGGCGGGTTCCTGGCGTGTGCGTTTGACCGGCAGTATGGTAGGAATGAGGCATCTGCCTACGACACATTACGCTGTGTGGTAGATTTAGTCTTTACTAGTATTTAAAAAAAAAAAGGTTTCTGGGCTACACGCTGCTTTGATAAAAGCTTAGACCCACTATTTCTGAGACTTGATGACTCACAGAACTGGCAGAAAACACCATGTTGGTAAGCTGAAATGGGCAGAGCCATCAGCCACAGTGCCGTTTCAGTCTTAGAATACTGCAGTTTAAATCAATAGATTCACAATGCATAGGCTTCAAAGAGACAAAAAAGATAAATTAATATAAAAAAAGCCACATAAAGATGAATATTACACAGACAATCTGGATTGTGCTGTCTTTGGAATTTTTAACTACAAAAAAACATTTGATTGAGCCGGGCAGTGGTGGCACATGCCTTTAATCCCAGCACTCAGGAGGCAGAGCCAGGTGGATCTCTGTGAGTTCGAGGCCAGCCTGGGCTTCCAAGTGAGTTCCAGGAAAGGCGCAAAGCTACACAGAGAAACCCCGTCTTGAAAAAAAACAAAAAACAAAAACAAAAACAACAACAACAAAAAAAAAACCAACAACAACAAAAAAAACATTTGATTGAAAAAGATGTTGAATTAAACCAATATGTATATCTTAAAGGTAACTTGACTTCAAAATTTGGATATAAGGATATGTTACTTTGGAAAAGAGGTTCTGCTTTTGTTTTCACAGAAAGCCAGAGGCTATGGATTTGTTCCATATTAAGATACATCAGGTTTGACCAGCCAAGACCCCCTGAAAGATCTCCGGTGACACCATGGCCCAGATGATCCAACATCCAGAACGGTTTCAAGGCAACTGGCTCCCACAATACAGCCTCAAGGACTACCCCATAGGCCTAAAATTTTCTTTGCATCCCCATAAGATACAGTGCCCCCCCCCAGCAGGAAATCGTAAGAGATGCTATGCCCAAATTCTCAAATATACCAAGCTGGCATTAGAGGTGGAATTGGCTCACTCCCCCTCTAAACCCAGACATACTGCTTTTAAAAAAAGGTTAAGAGATTCTTGTGTCCCAAATCAGAAGAGCCCTCTGGTGTGGGACAGAGAAAAACCAATATTTTTATTTAAAACAAGTTGATTATAAATGTGATCTCTTTCTAAAAAAGAAAAGGGGATATGATATAGATATATAGGAGGATATAGAGATGTTAAGATAAAAGGGTGGTTTAATCAACCTACTTTTAAAGAACAACTTGTTTAAAATGTTTTACATTGGTATAGATTTTAGTTTATGTTTAAAATGTTTTACATTGGTATAAATTTTAGTTTATTGATACAAACTTGAAGTTAATTTTGTTATACTGTATATATATATATATATATATATATATATATATATATATATATATTTCTATTCTTGTTTGAGGTATTATGTTTATGCAACTCATTTAAAATTGTAATGGATAATTAAAAATAGATTAATAATTAGTCATCCATGATAATCATATTTGTAGCCAAGTTAGTTAAGTCTTCTAGGTATACATAGATATATTTCAGATAGATAGGTAATCTTCAAACACTTCATAGACCTAGAGAATATGGCATTTAAATAACTTAGAATTCTGTTGACGTGAGACACAATTGCTCCTGGCTGCACCAAATTGATCCCGAGAGAATGTTGGGCTTCTAAGACATTTCCATTTGGAAGTTTGTCTTTTTGGCACAAAATGGCCTACTGGGCAAAGAACTGCCCTTGCCTTGATGGCTGACAGTACAAATGCAATGCTGTCCTTTCTGGACAAGCAGGACACAAGGAAAGTGACCACTGTACTCTGCCAAGACAGGGTAAGATGGTCTTTCAGAATTCCTGCTTCTGAAATGGTCTGTCAGATACCCTAGGCCTGTAGCCAATTCGAATGCAACAACAATGCTGAGAAACATTAGGTGACTGTCCAGGCTACCAGCTGTCTTGGACTACTTTTGCAAGATTCCCGAAAGTTGTTTGCATCCATCTACCATTTCCCAGGTCTTTGATGTGGTTAAAGACTAGATAGTTATAATTTCCTCAGTTATAATAAAAGATAAGTTAGATATAAAACCTTAAACTCACAAATATAAGATAGATAGGACATCTTTAATATTGTAACTGTAATTCTTGCTTGATAATTGTTTTGTTATATGTAATTTTACCATGTTAAAGTTAAAACCTTCCTTTTTAAAAAAAGAAGAAAAGGGGAAGTGCTGTGGATATCACTCTGTATAAATAAAACACTGATGGCCAGTGTGGGGCGTTTACCCACCACCCCCACAGCTTCCCAGAGTTTTCTTGAGTGCGATCAGCAGGAAATATTAGATAGAAGGATTTATAGCAGAGAATGTTGCGGAGATAAACAGATAGAAAACACAGGATAGCCTCGAGAGGGCCTGGAACCTATTCCAATGGGCCCCGACTGTCTCTGGCCCAGGGTTTTTATAGAGACGCCAAGTGGTGGAGCAAAAGACCTCCTCCCCCAGCACAGCCAAGTGCAGACCATCTCAGACACCTGCACTCAGGCCCGTGGTCCTGATCATCCTCTATGAGGACCTGCTGGGTAAGCCACGAGGAACCCAAGAACGGGCTCCCACAGGCCAGTGACCAGGCAGGAAGTATAGGTGGGACAAAGAGAGAGGAGAATTGGGGAAACAGGAAGAAGGAGGGGAGACACTGCAGCCACCACCAAGACAAGCAGCACATAAAGACTCTGGTAAGCCACCAGCCATCTGGCAAGGTATAGATTTATAGAAATGGGTTAATTTAAGATATAAGAACAGTTAGCAAGAAGCCTGCCATGGCCATACAGTTTATAAGTAATATAAGTGTCTGAGTGATTATTTTATATGTGGATTGTGGGACTGCGGGGCTTGGTGGAACCTGGAGAGACGCTCTCCAGCAACAGACTTGCAGGAAAACCAGCAACTGTACTGTTCCTGCTGGCTTTAGAATTTTTTTGTTGTTCATTAGCAGTTTTCTCCTGGGTCCTACACCTTCCTGCCTCAGATCTGTGCTCCAGGAAGTTGTTCAAAACTGCAGGAACTCTAGTATCCCCGGAATGCATTCAAGCTAGGAGGTATTGGCTAGTTGCTTCTCAGTTGTTGGTTAGAAGCTAGGATACAATGCTTAACAGAGTTTGCATTCTTCAGGAGATCTTTGCATAAGGTCAATTAGGAGCACCCTTTCATTTGGACAAGTCCTCAAACAAAACTCTTGATGCCTCAATTCAGCTGTAACTGAAAAGCTTGGCTTTTTTGCTTTTCCCATGTAAACAGTTTCCTGCCCTATTGGGCTCCTTGTGGCTCTTTACCTACACTCTCCCAAGTGTTTCCTCAGGGTATTCTGACCCACTGCCTTTTATTAGCTTGAAGAGACAGAGCTTAGAGGAGAGGTTTTTAGGAACTTGTCCCTGCCTCCTGCGTTGCAGGGAGAATTTTAAAGCTTGAAAGAAAGAACTTAGAGAGGTTTTGCTGTCTTAAGATGTTTATTGTTTTCCCTTAGAGCTAATCACAGGTGATTCTCATACTAACGTCTTCAGGTGATTCTAATTTTTGTCCTTCTGCGAGAGAAAGTTAAAGGCTTTAGTTTTTAAGTTTTTTAAGAGAGCTTTTAGTTTGAGAAAGACAAACACTTTTTAGAGAGATTTTTTTCACCAAATTTTTCTTTTTTCTTTTCTTTTCTTTCTTTTTTTTTTTTTTTTTTTTTTTTTTTTTTTTTTTTTGGTTTTTTCGAGACAGGGTTTCTCTGCGTAGTTTTGCACCTTTCCTGGAGCTCACTTGGTAGCCCAGGCTGTCCTTGAACTCACAGCGATCTGCCTGGCTCTGCCTCCCGAGTGCTGGGATTAAAGGCGTGTGCCACCACCACCCGGCAAATTTTTCAATCAAAGCTTTTTAGTTTAAGAGAAAGATTTTTTTTCCCAAGAGAGAGAAAGACCAACTTTCCCCAAAACTTCTGAACTTTAACCTTTTAGCTTCTTACACCTGCATTTTTGCCTCAGGGTGAAATCACTTTCTCCTGCCGCTTGAACTTAGTGTTTTAGCTGTCCCCAGGCCAAAAGCTTCCATAGGAAACTTTTTTCTGACTGATAAGCTGAAAGAAGAGCCTTTTTACTACCAATAAAGCTTAAGGATTTTTTTTCCCCAGTTTCCGTTCATAGCCCCAAAGTTAGAAAATTGAAGAGTTTTTCTGTCTAGTTGCCTTACTTATCTTTAATAATTTTTCTTTATACAATCTTACACTTTTAAGTTTTCCTACAGTATATTACTACACTCTACATTATACTTATTTTCCACAGATAGAAATTAAGAGATAGAAGATAGAAATCTTGATAGAGGAGATTTTTGCGCTGCAATATTAGACATCCTTCCAGTCCAGTTTTTCCTTTTCTCTCGAGGATAAACCCCCCTGCCCTTATTAATATATATTCCATTACAACACTGGACATACCCCTTTTTCCACTGGCAGGATCTGACTCAACACTTTCAACAAAAACTCTGTATAAAACTATTATTTTCCTTAGTTTTTAGTCCCTATTCTTTTTGTCTCTAGTCCCTATTTCTTTGTCTCTAGTCCCTATTCATTTGTCTCTAGTCCCTGTTCATGGCACCATTCTGTGAGATGATTACCCACCGACCTCACAGTTCCCCAGAGTTTTTTTGAGTGAGAGCAGCAGAAAATATTAGATAGAAGGATTTAGAGTATGGAGATAAGCAGATAGAAAATACAGGATAGCCTGGAGAGGGCCTGGAATCTATTCCAATGGGCCCTGACTGTCTCTGCCCTAAGGTATTTATGGAAACACCAAGGGGCAGAGCAAAAGACCTCCCCCCAGCACAGCCAAGTGCAGACCATCTCAGACACCTACACTCAGACCTGTGGTATAATCATCCTCTCTATGCAGACCTTCTGGTAAAGCCATTAGGAACCTGAAAACAGGTGCCCACAGTCTGAGTGACAAAAAAAATGATCATCTCACTACTAAGAAGAAAGAACTTTGACATAATCCAACATCCTTTCATGCTAAAATCCTGGAAAGACTGAGCATAAAAGGGGCATATGTCAACATGATAAAGGCAAATTACAGTAAGCCCACATTCAGCATCAAACTAAACACAGAAAAGCTCAAAGTATTTCCACTAAAATCAGCAACAAGAAAAGGATTTCCACTCTCCTCATGCCTGTTTAACATAGTACTTGAAGTTTTGGCTAGAGCAATAAGACAGCCGAAGGAGATCAAGGGATACAAATCAAAAAGGAAGAAGTCAATGTATCACTATTTGCAGATGATATGATAGTATACATGGAAAACCTAAAAAGTCTACCAATAAATTTCTACAGCTGATAATCATTTTCAGAGAAGTAGCACGATACAAAATTAACACAAAAAAATCAAGAACTTTTCTATGTAAAAATGACCAATGGATTGAAAAAGTCAGGGAAACAGTGCCTTTCATAATAGCCTCAAATAAAATATCTTGAGATAACTCTAGCAAACCAAGTAAAGGAGTTATATAATAAAAACATAAAGACATTGAAGAAGACACCAGAGGTTAGAAATATCTCCCATGTTCATAGATTAGTAGGATTAATATTGTGAGAATGATCATCCTACCTTAGGGTTTCTATTGCTGTGATGAGAAATTGTGACCATGGCAACTCATAAAGGAAAGCATGTGATTGGGGCTGGCATATAGTTCAGAGGTTTAGTCCATTATCACCATGGTGGGCATGGAAGCATGCAGGCAGATGGTGCTGGCAGAGATCTACATCTTGGCAGGCAGCAGGAAGAAAAAGGAACAGTGAGCCTGACTTGGGCTTTTGAAACCCCAAAGTCCCTCAGTCACAGGCTTCTTCCAACAAGGCCACACTCATTACAATAAAGCCATACCTCCTAATAGTGTCACCCTCTATGAGCTTCTGGGAGCCATTTACATTCAAACCACTAGCCTACCAAAAGCCATCTGCAGATTCAATGCAATCTCCATTAACATTCTAACACAATATTTCCCAGGAATTAAAAGAACAATTTTCAGCTTCATATGGAAACACACACACACACACCAAACAAACAAACAAACAAACAAACAAACAAACAAACAAACAAACAAAAGACTAAATAAAACAATTCTGAATAATAAAAGAACATCTAAGGGCATCACCATTTCCAATTGAATAGAATTGATTACCCACCTAAAAAGCTAATAATTTTACAGCCACCTGATTTTGATAAAAAAAAAATACAACACACATTGGAAAAAGGCTGCATATTCGACAAATGATGCTCATCAAATTATGACTACATATAGAAGCATGAAATTGAGTTCTTTTTTTCTTACCCTGCACAAAACTGAAGTCCAAATGGATCAAAGGCTTCAATATAATACTGAATACGCTGACTCTAAATTGAGAAGAAAGTAGATAATATACTTTAAATCATTGGAACAGGAAAATATTTTCTGAAAATGACTGCAATAATGCAGATATTAAAACTAACAATTAAGAAATATGAATCTAAAGAACATTTGTGTACAGCAAAGGACAGAATTGCTCTAGTAATAAGGCAGGCTATAAAATATGAATAAAATTTTTACCAGCTCTGCACTTAAGAGAAGGTTAGTATCTAGAATATATGAAGAACTCACAAAATTAAACAAGAAAACAGGGGGTTGGTAGGGAGATAGCTTGGATCTAAGAGAAGTTTTGGGAAGAGAAAACCAGGATCAAAATATAAAAATACATGGTCCATCCAGCCAAACATTAGGCAGAGAGAGAGAGAGAGAGAGAGAGAGAGAGAGAGAGAGAGAGAGAGAGAGAGAGAGAGAAAGAGAAAGACCTTAGAACTCAGAAAGAGTGTAAGAGCCAGAGGAGATGGAGTACAACAGGAGAAAGGGGCCCTCTAAATCAACTAAACAAGGTGCATATGAACTCACAGAGACTGAGAGCACCAAGCACAGAGCACCCATGGGTCTTTACTAGATCCTCTGTGTATGTATTATAGCTTTCAGTTTAGTATTTTTATGTGACCCCCTAAGAGTGTGAATCAGTGTGTCCCTGATTCTAATGCTTTGTCTTAGATCTCTTTCCTTCTGTTGGTTTGCCTTGTCTGCTGTGGGATGTTCTGTATGTCAAATGTGTTGCTCTGATTGGTTAATAAATAAAACACTGATTGGCCAGTAGCCAGGCAGGAAGTATAGGCAAGACAAGCAGAGAAGAGAATTCTGGGAAGTGGAAGGCTGAGTCAGAGAGATGCTGCCAGCCGCCACCGCCATGAAAAGCAAGATGTAAGGTACCAGTAAGCCATAAGCCACATGGCAACTTATAGATTAAGAGAAATGGGTTAATTTCAGATATAAGAACTAAATAGCAAGAAGCCTGAGCCATTAGGCCAAACAGTTTAAATAATATAAGCGTCTATGTGTTTATTTTATAAGTGGGCTGTCAGACTGCTGGGGCTTGGTGGGACCTGAGAGAAAACACTCTACCTACACTTGTCCAACTTCAATGTGGTGGTTTTTGTTTTGTCTTATTATATTCCATTTTGTTATGTTTTCTTGTTATCTCTTAGAAGCCTGGGTTTTTTTTTTCCTAATGAGAGACAGAAAGGGAATGCATCCACATGGGCGAGGAAGTGTAGAGGAACTGGGAGGAGCAGAGGGAGAGGAAACTGTATAAGAATATGTTGTATGAGAAAAGAATCTATTTTTATAAAAGGGGAAAATGAACTTGAGTTCCATTGAAATAAATCAGTAGGTAACTGCTTGCTGACTAGATTATATAAATTGGGTTCCAGAACACACATGTTAGAAGAGATTGACTCTTGCAAATTGTCCTTTGACCTCCACATTCACAACTTAGTGCATGCACAACACACACATACACCACCACCACCACCACCACCACCACCACCACCACCACCCCACATTAAATAATAAATAAAAAATGTAAAAAGTAAAAATAAACTTGAAACACACAATTCTGTATATAAAGTGAGGTTAGTATTTTGACTGAATGAAAGGTACTATATATCTAATGAATCACAGACTTGCTATTTAATTCTTAAAAAGGCTTTATTACACATGCAAAGCGCATAGTTGAATAAAGTATTATTTCCTTTGGATATTTTGTCTATCATTTGCATCAACATGTTTTAGTTTAAAATGCAGACATCTGATCATAAAGCATATGTGATATTTCTATAATCCCTGTTCTACCAGATGGAATATGCAAAGTGAAGTTAAATTGTTTTTCAGCTTCCTCAAAAATTTCTCCTATTTTACTTGATCATAGTTTCAATATATTTTAGTTACTGAAATTGAATATGATTCCAAAAAGTTTTAAGTAACCAGGAAAACATTATTACAAACCAAATTTTAAACAAAAAAGATGAAGAGGAATCATAATTATTTTAAAAATAGTGTATTTTTGCAGAATACACAATATCCAAGTTCCTATTATTAAGGAATATTCTAACTATGACTTCCTGGGTACAATATTTAACATCCTTGGGTCACAGAGGTAGGATTCAAACTGTGTTTTCTCCCAGGAGTATCACACTGTACAAATCATACTATAAGGAATCTTAAACAGTATGTTGACATACAAGAGAGTAACTTTGTAACTCAGAAATACCATTTAAGATAAATATAACTGAGAAGACCAGGTACCCTGCCTGCAGACCTTCTCTGTTCTCTGTGTTACCCCAGCAAATCCAATCCTTCAGGCTCATCCCAAGTACTGCAGCCTCCCTTCCCCCTCTCCCTGCCTCCTGTGAATCCCACAGACTATCTCATCTTGATCTCCCAGAAATCAGCACCTAGATTTATAATCACTCCTACCCCAAATGCTTAGATGCCAGCATAAAAACACAATCAATAACAGCTGGGACAATATGTTTCCACTAGAGCTCAGCTATCCTACAGCACAGTCCGCCCTAAATATTCCAACACAGCTGAAACACAAGAAAAAGACCTTAAAATCAACTGTATAAAGATGACAGAGGTTCTTAAAGAAGAAATAAATAAACCCCTTGACAAAATCTATGAAAACACCAACAATGGGATGAAGTTAATAAATATCTCAAAGAAAGGAATTAAAAATAAACAATTGAAGGAAATGAGTAAACTTTTAAAGACCTGAAAATGGAAATAGAATAAAGAAACACAAACTATGGGAATTCTGGAAATGAAAAATTAAGAATTTGACCAGTAATATAGAGGTGAGCTTTGCCAACAGAATACAGGAAAGGAAAGAGAAGAGAGGCATTGATGATATGATAGAAGAAATGGGTACATTGGCAAAAGAAAATGTTAAATCTAAAAAAATTCCTGACACAATGCATCCAGGAAATCTAGGAATCTATGAAAAGCCCAATTCAGGAAACTATATATCAAAAAAAAACACAAATAATCTAATTAAAATGTGGGATAGAGATCTAAACAGAGAATTCTCAATAGAGAGAACTCAAATGGCTGAGAAACACTTCAAGAAATGTTCAGCATCCTTAGCCACCAGGGCAATGCAAATCAAAACATCTAACACCTGTCAGAATGACTAAGATCAATAACACATTTGACAACTCATGCCGGTCAGGATGTGGAACAAGGGGACCGACCACTCCTCCATTGCTGTTGAGAGTGCAAATTTGCACAGCCACTGTGGGAATCAATATGGTGGTTCCTCAGAAAGTTGGGAATCAATCTACCTTAAGATCTAGCTATGCCACTCTTGGGAAATACCCAAAGGACACTTCATCCTACCACAAAGACACTGGCTTAACTATGTTCATTTTGTCTTTATTCATAATAACCAGAAACTGGAAACAGTCTATGTGGGGGTCCTCTTTCCCTCTCAGCCTGTCAGCCACCAGGATGAGAGAGAAAGAGGCAGTAGCAGTGACAGAAAGCTTTTTTTTCTTTTTTTTATTAAGAATCTTTTTTATTCATTTTACATACCAATCACAGATCCCCCTCTCCCTTCCTCCCGCCCCTCCAAATGCCCCACCCCCAACAGAAAGCTTTGTATGTGGCCCATGAGCACAAACGGAGACAGCACTCAGGGAGACGGACTTCAGTGAATCAATTCAACTTTATCCCAGAGTATAAGAAACATATAGGCTTAGGGAGCCTAGGGACAAACCTTAATTTGCATAAAGTGCCATGTTCCTATCATAAGGCTCCTAGCACAAGTTTTCGTTATCATATGTGCAGCAAGGGCATCTTCTAGCAGGATTCCGCGCCAGGTTTCAAGCTAAAGATAAATCAGGCATCTGGTTTAGAGACATGCATCTGGTTTAGAGACAGCTTTCAGATAAGGTCAGTCCTCCAGGCCCAGGGACATTCTCCAGATAAGGGCAGATAAAGACAAGAAATTCTGTTAGAGAGAGGGAGCCCCATGTTGCCGATCTATTGAGATAAGCTGCTAGGCCATGGCGAGATTGCAACCTCTTCCAGCCAGCCATGTCTTCTAACAAATCTAGATTTCCCTCAACTGAAGAATGGATAAAGAAATTGTGGTACCAGAATCAACTGACAGGGAGTCATGGGGGTTCGAAGAGATTAGGGAGCCTGTACATATAGGTCCTCTACATATATGTTTCAGCTGAGTAGCTTGGTGTTCTTGTGGAATTCCTAACAGGGGAAGTGGGGCTGTCTCTGACTCTTTTGCCTGCTTGTGGGACACCTTTTTTCCTATTGGATTGCCTCATCCAGCCTTGAAGTTGATGGTATGTGCCTGGTCTTATTGTAGTTTGTTATGTCATGTTTGGTTGATGTCCCTTGAAGACCTGTTCTTTCCTGAGGGGAGGCAGAGAAGTAGTGGATCAAAAGAGAGGGGGGAGTTAGGGTACCCCCCTTACGAGGGGAAGAGGAGGGAGGAAAAACTGCAGTCAGGATGTAGTATATGAGAGAAGTATAAAAGAAAAAAAGGAAATATGGTACATTTACACAATAGAGTATTGCTTAGCTGTTAAAAATGACAACATGAAATTTGCAGAAAAATGGATAAAACTAGAAAAGAATAATTCTGAGTGAGGTAACACAGACCCAAAAAGACAAGTAGGATACTTAGTCACTTATAGGTGGATTTTAGTCATTAAGTAATGATTACCAAGCTACAGTCTCTTGGTGCAGAGAGGTTAGATAAGGGCAGGCGGGGTGGGGGGGTGCTCTCGGATGGATGCAATTATCTCCCAGGGAAGAGGAAGTAGAATAGATTTTGCAGGTGAATTGGGAGCAGGTGAAGGCAGGAGTGGGAGGGATCAGGTTGGGGTATGGGATGGAGGGAGAGAATGCAGGGAGAGATGGCTGGGACAGGGCATTTTGGAGGTGGTGTGGAAACCTAGTGCAGTGGAAACTTCCTGAAATCTATGAGGATGACCCTAGTGAGGACTACTAGTAATGGAGGATACAGAGTCTGAACTGGCCATCTCTTGTAGCCAGGCCAGGCTCCCAGTGGCAGGACTAGGTGAATTTGCTTGAGTTGATGACTGAAATAGTCATGTAGAGATCTCCAAACAACCTAGGCTGATCATCAGACAGAGGGTTGCTCTCTGGAAACTGACAGCTTAGAGCAGAGCCTCTTTGCCAAGAACAACATGCACACAGATCATTGAGTGCAGAGATCAAGCTGGTACCTGCATGGAGCCTTCACCCCTATGTTCTAATTTCTTTGTTGTGAGAAGGTACTCTGCAGGCTATTTAATGGGAAACATGGACACCAACTTAGTCACATAACTTTTGACCCATACAATCTGTCCTGCCTGCAAGATGTGCTGGAGCAATGGCGGCACAGTACTTATGGGATTGGCCAACCAATGTCTGATTTAGTTTGAGGGCTACTTTACTAGAGTGAGTCCATGCCCAGTACTGCTTGGACGGCCAGGAAATAGAGACTGGATAGCCCAGAGACCTAGGGTAGAAACAAACATGAATGCCTCCCACCCCAAATCAATGAAATGATTCCTAATGATAGTTCGCTATACTCATAGATTGGTACCTTGTCCATTTTTTTTAATAGAGAGGCATGCTCCATCAGTAGATGAGAGCAGATCCAGAGACTCACAACCAGACATTATGTAGAGAGAGAGTCTAAATTGGACATCTCCATTAAGTCCCTTCCCTCGGAGATTGGCGATCTCACAGAAGAGGGGGCAGAAAGATTGTAGGAGTCAGAGGGGATGGAGGAGGATTCCTAGGCTGAATCAACTAGGCAGGGCTCATATTGGCTCATAGAGACTGAAGCAGTAAGCATGAAGCCTGCATGGGTCTGTAACAGGTCCTCTGCATATATGTTGTGGCTGTTAGCTTGGTGTTTTGGTGGGACTCCTAATTGTGGGAGCAGGTGTGTCTTTGACTTGTTTGCCTGTTCTTGGGACCCTTTTTATCCTATTGAGTTGCCTTGTCCAGTCTCTGTGTGAGGGCTTTTGTCTTGTTTTATTGTATTTTAGTTTTTCCTGTTTGATTGTTGTCTCTTGGAAGCCTGCTTTTTTCTGAAGGAAAAAGAACGGAGAGTAGATCTGGGGGAGGGGCCATGTGGAGGGGGGCTGGGACAAGTGGAGGGAGGGGAAACTGTGGCTGGGATATATTGTATGACAGAAGTATCTATTTTCAATTAAAAATAAAAATATAATTGCTTTTGTCTTAATGAACTACTTACATTATCAAAGTCCTGAAGAGTTAATTTTACAAATGGAATGCAAACTTTAAATGGAGTGAGACTACTTAGTGTATACTGTACTGTATAGTATATTGTACCATTTAACAAGAGTCATTTCATTTAAAATGTAATAATAAAAGAAAAATAGGGTTATAAAAAAGCAGATGATTGGAGTGCCAGTGGTGGGATGGGTTCAAGTGAAGTGCTTATAAAACAAATTTCTCCTTGAAATAATCATTAGAATACTTATGACCACTGTTTGTTAAATTGGTTTTGAGATGGTTATTTGTAGTTATTTTCTTTGGACTTTTGGATTTTGATCTCCCTACTATAAAAATACAAAGTTCTTTTCATTTTTTTTCTCAGTTGCTCGGATTTCACTATATTCTTCATACTCTCTTTTTCATTATCATTTGAACATTTTTCCATGATCTCCTATTCTCCTAGATGTATTTTTTCATATTTCATCGCCATTTTCTACCTTAATCTCTACTGTCACTGGCTGCTAAGTACCATTAGTTTAGTCCAAAGAGTGCTGTATCAAGACCTCTACTTGCATCATAATGGAGAAATAAGAGCTGCTCTAGGAAAATAGATTTTCTTTTGCTGTAAATCTTATATTTTTAACAACCGTGTGTAAATACTGATCCATTCTTCTCAACTATTCTGTCCATTTTGCAGCAAAACCAAACATACCAAAGGTTTACTAACCTGAAGGTGAATCCTCTCTAAGAATGCCTGCAAAGTCTTGGAGTTCTCTTTCTTTCACTGCTTCCAGTGATTTTCTTAGGAGCCATTTTCTCTTCTGAGATAATATCCACATAAATAAATCTGAAGTTTCCAACTTTATGATTCAGCATTCCTGTCCACATTCCCATCAGTGTTTTGCAGATAATGTCTATGATATCTTATCTCCTTTCTAGGGACAAAGACAAATACAAATCAAATTCCAAATCACCATGATGCTATAGTAAATTGTAAAAAGAAAGGAACTGTTCAAAGCTTAGAGTATTGTGGGTAATGTGCTAAAGGTATTTAAGGATTACAGAAATAGACATGAGCTCTCTTTTTCAATGAAAGTGTTATTTTTAGTGAAGAAAACACCAACATAATTGATTATGTTTTTCATTTCTTTATCATACCAACTCACTAACTTACATTTGTAGGACAATATATATGATAAGTTAAATATACTTATTTTATGCTAGCTACATATGCATTAGGTAAATAGAATAGTCATATTATTTAAGTATTAAAAAAGAAACAATTATGTTAAATGACTTCTCAAGAGCTGAGAAGAAGTTGAGGACAGGGTCAGAACTTGAGTTCAAGTGTGTGTGTGAGCTTAAAAAAAAGATCCCTTCTCATTCCCACTTCTAAATCAATGTACGGATAAAGCATCAAACCATCAAAAAATGGGTCATTAGACTAAACAGAGAGTTCTCTAGAGGTGAAATGCAAATGGTTGAGAAACATTTAAAAATATTTTCAATGTCCTTAGGCTTTAGGGAAATGCAAATTGAAACTGAGATTTCATCTCACTCTATTCAAAATGGTCAAGTTTCAAGAAGTGATGACAAAATGCAGATATGGATGTGAGGGAAAGGAATCACTTATTCATGGATGGTGGGAGTATAAATTGGTGTATCAACTATGTAAATTGAGTGGAGGTTCCTCAAAATGCTAAAAATAGATCTACCATATGGTCCAGCAATAACATCTTTGGGTACAGACTCAAAGGACTTCATATCATACTCTAGATCTACCTGCTCATCTCTGTTTATTTCTTTCCTACTCACAATATCCAGGAAATGGAAATAGCCTAGTGTTCCATTAACTGAATGAATACCTATTGAAAATGCTGTATAGTTATTCAGAAAAAATGAAATTTGCATGTAAATGGATGGATCTAGAAACAATCATTCTGAGTGAGGGAACCCAGACCCAGAGACAAACATGTTTTTTTTCTCATCTGTGGATGTTAACTTTGAATCATCAGATATGTGTGTTTCATTTGAAATACTCATAGAGTCAGGAAATTACCAAGTGGTCATGGAGAGTGGCTTTTGATGAAGGGGAGATAGAAAACACTGGTATAAAGGTTATAAAAGGATCATGGGAATAGAAAGGTTTTAACTGGGTTGGGGAGCGGAGCATAGGGTAGAAGAGGGAGTATAAGGAAGGGTAAGCAACACTAAGGACTTTCAAAAATATATAGAAACCTCCTACTGCAAAGTGTGTGTGTTTGTGTGTGTGTGTGTGTGCGCGCGCACGCGCGCGCGAGTGCGTGCTGTGGTATATTCTGTATGCTGTGAATATGTGTTGCTCTGATTGATTGATAAATAAAATGCTACTTGGCCAGTAGCCAGGCAGGAAGTATATGCAGCATAAGCAGACAAGGAGAATTCTGGGAAGAGGAAGGCTGAGTGAGGAGATGTCAGCCTGTCGTCCAGGGAGCAGCATGTAATGGCACACAGGTAAAGCCATGGAAAACATGGCAACATATAGATTAACAGAAATGGGCTGAGTTTAACTGTAGGAGCTAGTCAGTGGTAGGCCTGAGCTAATGGCAGAGCAGTTTTAATTAATATAAACCTCTGTGTGTTTACTTGGATCTGAGCGGCTGTGGACTGGGCAGGACACAGGAGAAAAACTTCAACTATGCGTGCGTGCATGTGTGAGTGCGTGCGTGCGTGCGTGTAAAGAGTCAAATTAGAGCTACCCTATAAGGGTCAGTAATACCTTTACCAGCTAACAAAGAAAAAGCCCATTGCCAGGAATTGTTTATTTATTTTGGAGCTGTCCAGTGATAACCCATGGATTCCCAAATGTTACTGTCTATTGCCACTGCTTTTTGGTTACCTTCCAGAACTTGATGATAAAACTCCATTGCTGAAGAAATAATATACTTGATTCATAGAACATGGCAAAATCAAGCTGGTACATACCTTGTAGCTTCATCCCTATTGGCTAGCTTTCATAGAGTTGGAAGGTGAGATTAAAGCTACCAGAGGAAAAAAGCAGATACCAGCTATGAACCATCTGAGTTATAATAATGACTGGCCTGGCAAGACATGTCCACTGGTGCAATAGTAGAACAAACATCAAGGGAGTAAACTACAACTTTCGGTTTAGATTTAAGTTCCACTCTACAAGGTGAAATACATACCTGTGATCAGTTTGGGGCCAGGAACCTATGGCTAGACCGGACTACCACTGTTATTCTGCTAAATTGACATAGAATTAAACCAACTCTTTATGACTTATCATTATATCTATAGATCATTGCATCTCCAAATACCCTCTGAAAAGTTTCTATTTGCAGTAGATGGTGATTAACATGGTGACCCACAACTGGCCAAGATTCAGAGAATAAGAGATTACAGAATGCCCAGCCTCAAATGAAAGATATATACCAACCCTCCCATCCAACGCCTTGTGGATCATTTTGGAAAAGGCGGAAGAAAGAGTATAAGAGGTAGAAGAGGTAGATGACTCCATGGAAATATCTTTTGGACATGGCAGGACAGCTGTACACATGAATTCCCAGTGGTTGCAAATATATGCCCAAAACCTGTGCAAAACCAAGCCCGATAAAATCTCAATGTAGAAGGGCAGCTGGGATTACAATCACACCCCATCCCTGGAGACATTGCCAATTGTTAGCTGTTGGGAAAGGGAAAGACAGTTTTCTCTAAACCCCTGGTAATTTGACCATGATCCAATAGATGACCACACACCCAATAATGTTTGGGAAGCACAAATTTACCTTGAAGGATTTAAAAATATAAGATGCAAAGTTGTGTGGATAAAGAAAGGGAGGATGAATTTGGGAAGTGTTTGGGAAGGGAGATGAATATGATCAAAATAGGTTGCATGAAACTCTCAAAGAACCAGTAAAAAAAAAAAAGTAAAGTTGTAATACATTTTCAAAGTAAAATATTGGATTTTAATCTACATTAAACTGATACTATTTCTATGAGGAACTCCAAGCCCCATTTTAATTTCAATTAAGTTTTACATCAACAAAATGTAAGTTCACATTTCAATATATTTCCACAGGTGGAAACCCAATCAAGAAATTTCATTACTACCTCCTTGTTCTTTGCAGTTTTTAGTGGCTACCCCTCTAAAGGCTATCAGCATTAGATGTATGTAATTTTGAACTTATATTTGCCCTACTTTAAATTTTCTCTCTTCTCATCCTCGATCTAGATATTTATTGACTGTTTTTGATGTTTTTAGTTTATTTAAGGATCAAGGCAAAAATATATCATATGTTTATTCCAATGACAAACTTTTGTTCTGAATTTTATTATATTTATTCCATGAAATAAAAAATAATAGCAGTAGCCACACTCAATGAGCACTTAGTATGATCCTCATAAGTGCAGTGTCACTTGTTTAAATATCTCAACAACTTATGAAATAGTTATTATAAGTTCCACTTTTATTTTACTTCCTAATAATAATTTTTATTCTTTGAAAGTTCCATACATTTATATAGTGTATATTGATCATATCCATCTATTGCCACCTTTCTTAGTTCCCCCACTCCATCACCCTACCAGTTTCATGTTCTCATTTTATTTTATTTGTTATCAATAACTCTCTGGGTCCAATTAGTGCTGTAACTATACATACTGATAGGTGGCCATCCACTGTTACATGAGCAATCTATCAATGGCCACATCCCCCAAAGAGTTATACTCCCTTTCCCAGTAGCCATCAACTGCCAATAGTTCTTCAGTTAGGGGTGAGAGCTCATCATTCCCTCTCCCATCTATGCTCTATTTTAAGCAGTCTTGATCTTGTACAGGTCTTGTGTAGGTCACCACAGCTTCTGTTAGTTGATACATGCAATAGTCACATCATGTACAGAAGTCTGTATTTCATAGCTCTCCTACCCATCTGCTAGCTTACTTTCTTTTTGTTCCCTTTCCATGATAGTCCCTGAGTGAGAGGATGATACAGATGACCCATCCAAGCTTAGTAGCACTCAGAGTTCCTAATACCTGGCACTTTGAACAGTTACGAGTCACTAAATTTACCACTACGCATTGCAAAAAGAAGTTGCTTGTAGAAGGCCCCAGTGACCTGTCACTAGACTATGTAAGCAGAATTCTTGAATGACAACAGTAATTTGTAAGTTCTGAATCATGTAGGGCTGGGATTTGTCTTAAAGTCCATTAAAAAATAATTGTGACGGCACACACCTCTAATCCTAACACTTGGTAAGCTATGTTAACTATTGTGTGAGGCCAACTGGGGACATATAGTGAGTCTCTGTCTCAAAAGAAAATTGCAGTGGATAATGCAGAGGAAAATCCCATAATAGGAAGAGAATTAAATTCTATTATTTGTAAATTTTGTTACAAATAACAGAATTTTATGTTTATTTTTGATATATATATATATGGATATATATACACAAGAACTTTGCTTTCACCATAATAGAATCAAACAAATAAAATTGCTTATACTAAAAATGAGTATTTATATTTTCATACTAATACACTAATATCATAAAGTATGTATCTAACTGGCATGGTATTATAATAAAAACAGCTTACTATTAAACTATTAAATAATTTTTTCATAATAAATTATACAGAATTAGGATGAGCAAAGTAGGTAAAAATATTTTTTATTCAGGGTAACAAGAAGTTTCCTCCTTGAGCTCACAGTATTGCCATTTTATTAATAGTCAGAAACCAGGAGTAGGATATAAAATAAAAGAATGGATAAATTCCAAATAGGAAATAGTACATAAAATATATTTGCCAGTAAGCAGGAGAAATAATAAATTTTTGAGATATAAAAGGGTGATACAAGGTGAACTACAGTTTCACTTGGTAGAAGATATATAGCAGATATAGACACTATAGTGCTAATATCCTGATGATGCAAACGTGTGTGTGTGTGTGTGTGTGTGTGTGTGTGTTGTGCGTGTTGTGTGTCTTGTGTGTCTGTGTATAAAAGAGAGGGCCAGAGAGAGAGATACAGAGAGAGATATATTAGGTTTTAGTGAGAAAGAAATATTGTGGCCATGTCTAAGCTTAAGAAATTAATATTGTCAATTATACATTTACTTGATATAATAAAAATCACATGAATTTCTATAAAGTGATGGTTGAAAAAATAAACAATGTAATCATATCTGTCTATAAAATAAATCCTAAATTTTTTTCTAGGCCAGAAACTATATTTCTTTTTCTAAACATTGCCTGTTAGAGTGAAAAGTTCAGTGTCCCAAATGAATTACATTTGCATTTGCTGTCCTAATACTTCCCTCTTCATCCCTTTATTTTCTCTCCCTATCAGCTCTCCTTACCTGTTTCTGTCTTTATTGCATTTTCTAATTTCTCTTTTTCTTATTGCCAATGTTATACACAATTGTGTCTTCTGATTCTTGCTTAGCAATCCCAGTAGCCATGAGGTCAGAGATTCTAAGCAGTGTTGAAAATTGTATTCATAGAAAAATGTTCCAAGTAAAGATTCTTCTTTGGCAATAGTAAAACATTATGAAACATAGTATAAAGATAAACAGATAGTTTTAGGAAATAATACAGAGTTGAGGATAAACACAAACAGTATACAATTCATACAAAAATCTTAGAAGCAGGAACAAGCAGGTACCAGGAACCAGTAAGTCTGCAATGAAAAGTTAATTAGCAATTTACACAGTCTGAAATGAAAAAGTTCAAAATCCATCTTCACTTATCTCCTATATAAGCCACTCACAATCTCTGTTTGCCAGCTGGATATCATAACCAGCAGGAGATCTAAGTTCAGTTGTTAGGACTGCTAAGGGTTCTGCATTTGTCTCACAATGGCGGATTGCACATTTATGCTGACTCAATTTCTGTTCATCTGCTGTTTTTTGATGGTACACTGCACACAACGTAAGAAATTTTTACTTGCTTTATTTCTATAGGTTGAAGATTTAATGAATTAATTAGGTTTCAATGTCCAAGCCTTAGGAATTAACCAGCATTTTAAGCAAAAGTTCTGCTATTAAAAATTTGCAATTTCTGGACATATCTTTTATTTGAGATGTTTACTTTCTGAAGGATGTTTTTCTTCTGAAGCTAATGTGTTTCTTTCTGATTCTTTTAGATAAACATGAAATATGAAAAATTTTGTAGGAAAAGAAGTTAAAATTTTAGTTGAGTGGATGCTGGAAATAGATTTAGGCTACTTATATTTAACAATTTGTTTTTCAGAATGTGTAAATGCTGTAATTTGTTTTTCAGAAGACTTTCAAAGTGCAATATATTAAGTTATATACTTATTTGTTATAATAAAATCATATAGATTGCTATAAAGTGATGGTTAAAGAAATAGAGGATGTAATCATATGTGTCTATAAAATAGTCTAAAATTGTTGCCAAACCAAGAACTATATTTCTTTATCTGAACATTGCCTGGTAAAAACAGATAGGGCTTAAATTTCCCCTAAACAGCAATATTTGGTTCAGTAATTGTGGTAGGGATTTCTGTAATGTGCAGTTAGAGGGAACATTTTGGTCAGCTAAAGTTGCTTTCATATTTAAAAAATGAGAATCAAATTTTCAGTGTACTCTACTGTACTTTTGGTTTTGCTTAATAATTCCATTATGTTTTGTGATGTTTCTCTTTTGTTCCTTTGAATAATATATTTGAATAGTAAAATCAGGAAATGTTTGGTTTCCTTCTTATGGAGTGCCCAGGGTCTGGGGGCAAAGCTATGTCTGGTGTAGGATATCTGAGGGAAAAGATCTACTTACACTATGTTTTTATGTCTGTTAACTTTATTCCTCTAAGACAAAATTACATCAATTCAGCTATAGCTCCACCAGGCATTCAAGGCAGGAACAACTCTAGACATATCAAGCTCTGTATTCATCTACTTTATTTCTCTGGGATGAAATCCTGTCTCCATAACTGAAGTTCCATCCAGCTCCCTAGCTCATAGTTCAGCTAAGGACTAAACTCTTATGCTTCCAGCTTCATCTTTGTCCTCTGTATCCTCTATCTCGATCTCTGCCACTCTCTACTCTTGGCACTCAGAAAATTCTACCCAAGATCTGCTTACCCTCTACCGAACCACTGTTGTCCTCTCTTCTCTCTGACCATGATGTTCTGTCCCTGTCTACAGAAAATGCCTGCCCTTTCTTTCCCTGGACACATGGTTCCCTGCCTCCTCAAGAATGTTGTTTTACCTCTCACCTTGATATGCAAAAACCTCTTTTGTTCTCAGTCAAAATGCTCTGGAGAACCACTAGGCCTCCTCAAGGCAAGGGGATGGTCGCAGCTTCATTAGCACAAGAAACAAAGCTAGGCCTCTCTGTGGGCTTGTTTCCTACCTAAACTCAGTGGGGCTGTTAGTAATTTAGTAGGTTCAGCAGGTCTGGAGAGCTGAACTGTTTACCAATTGGTCTAGGCATGCAAGGATTTCATAGCAGAAGACAGCTGGAATATTAAAGGCTGGGTAACACCAAATATTCATAATAAATATCTTTGCCCTTTTACTGACTCTTGGCCAGTCAAAGTTCAGCTTTAATACACAGCTGAATCTCTATGATATATTCTTGCATCCTGCAAGACCTTCTGGGTTCTACAAGTCTGATCTTCATTATCTACCATCTCCTGTGACAAACAGATACTGTGATTCAGACAGTTGTGAAATCTCACTCTATAAATATTTTGTTTTTGTGTCTGTGCTGGTGGAGGATCAAAATAATTCACCATTTGGTGGGGGAATTAAGATTTTTGTGCTTTATGGGTCCTATGATTTGTAACAAGCTTTCTTCACTTATTTTCAGACTCTAACCTTTTTCTCAGTTCTCAGTGGGAATGAGTTACTGCAGCCATAAGAATAAGTCTTGGCAGAATAAGTTTATTTGGAGGCCTTGAAAAAAATCATTCCGTATTGGGGCTGACGTGCCTGTTACTGTTGGTGGCTTAGTAGTTGGGGTACTTTTTCAAAATATTATTTTTGAAAATAGATTCTTTTCTCATACAATACATCCTGATCACAGTTTCCCCTCTCTCCACTCCTCCAAGCTACCCCTTTCCTCCCCTCTGCCCCTATCCACTCCTCCTCTGTTTCCCTTCAGAAAAGATCAGGCTTCCAAGAGACAACAGCCAAACACAACAAAACATACAATGAGTCAAGGAAAGGCCCTCACACTGAGGCTGGACAAGGCAAATCAATAGGAGGAAAAGAGTCTCAAGAGCAGGAAAAAGAGTGAGAAATACATCCAATGGCTTCTTTAATCTACCTGTGTATATCAGTGTTGTTTTGTCAGGAAGGGGATGCAGTTGTTTTCCAGGATAATAGGAATAAATTGAGGTTAAGCATGCCAGCTGTATACTGCCTCTACCTTTGGATAGGATGCTTTTGTTTCCTATCCAGAAGAGTATACTCAAATTTTGTATGAAAAAAACATTAGCCTGGCCTAGAGTCAGGAGACAGCAAGAGGTGGGTGATTAGGGCATGGGTCCAAGGTTCCCGGTTCCTGTGTAGTTAACCTTTGGCCCTGGCCCTGACTTGTTTCCCTGACGGCTTTGGCCTCTCCTGCTCTTCAATGTGCACTTCTCAGCTGTCACTGCAAACACTCCACTCTCCACCTTCCCTGCTGCTGCTGCAGCATCTCCAGGCCTATTGCTATAGTGCCCACCTGAATGTCAGTAAATAGCAGCTGAAGCACAAAAAAAGAAAAAGAAAAAGAAAAAAAAACATTATATAACCTTTTGCCCATAATGCTATGGTTCAACTTTTAAAGTCATATTTTCAAAATAAGCAGTTTAAAATAGTGTAAAGAAAAGATATTTGGATATTCATCATGAATTTTGAGGCCTAATCCTTATCAAGATAATGTTTGGAAATCTTAAAGTAGCATAAACTTATTTTCATTTTGTATTTAAAATTCTTTTATTCTTTAATGAAAATATAATTTCATTATTTTCCCTCCCATGTCTGTTTCCTCCTGCTCCTTCCCACATGAACAATTTTCTTAACACTCAGAACTTTTGACATGTGTAGTATGTACATTTGAAACATTTTTTTTCCTGTTTTTGAGATGGTTTTAAATTTTACTGTTTACAGCCAACTGTACATCTGTGAGAGACTTTGATGATTGTCTAGGAAACACAACAGATTTCTGCCCAAAGGACATTGTCTGTGCATGCAAAGATGGAAAGCCTTTCTGCAAGTAAGTAGTATTTTATGCTGTAGAAAAAGGAAACATGGAATATTGTAAATAATTTTGTCTGTTTTTATTTGTTTGGTATATGCAATGATGTAACACTTGAAAATAATAATGTAAACAGAAACAGCTTCTATGCACATGAGACAATGGTTGTGGTCTTCCTAGATGCTTTCTTTTGAATTTGTAAAATTAATACCATTTAGATTTGCTTTCTGCAGATAGTCATTTTACAGCTAGATTTTATATTCTTAGTAAACTATTTTATAACTCTAACAAACAAGGAAAAATTAGGTGTGTATCATTTTATTCAGTAATGAATAAAAGTCTTTTGTTTGTAAATCTAGATATGATTTAGATATATTATGACATATGAGAGGCTTTCTTTTTTTCCAGTTTTTAAAGCATCAAAGTATGTTGAGTCATAATTTTTTATTTTAAAATTCAAACAGATTTTCTATTTTTTCTAACCATACAAATAAGAGTGATTAGAAGAAAAGATAGTATATGAATAAGAAAGCTTGCCTCATTGACTGAAAAAGAGGATAGATAGACAGGGAGGACCAATAATGAAAATGAATAATAACATCACTGTGTATAGAAAAAGGCTCTGAAGTTTGAAAAATTTTATAGTTGGACAAGTGCAGATAGATTATGCTGTAGACATTACAAATGACTGTACTTTCATTTCCATATATGTACTATTTTATCTCTCTCCTTTATATAGATGTATTCAATGAATCAATCATTGAGTAGAAGTGTTTGCCTAGTAATACAAAATACTGGAATCACTGAAAACAATGAAAAATGATTTTAAACAGTAAGGCATTGAAGTTGACCCTGGTGGCATGTACATGTATTCTCAGCAGTTCTGGAGTTGGGGGCAGAGGGACCACTTAATCCCATGGGTTCCAAGGTACTCTTGCTGCAAAAGAGCAAGAGCCATATCTCAAAAACAGTAACAACAAAATGAAAACCTTTCCTTTTTTCTGCTTTTATTGAACATAGACTACTTTCTCTTACAACATATCTTGATTACAGTTTCTCCTCCTTCTACTCCTCCCAGTTCCTCCCTGCCTCCCATCCCCTCTGGATCCACCTCCTTTCTGTCTCTCATTAGAAAAGAAAGGGCTTCTGAGAGATAACAATAAAACATGACAAAATAAAATGTAACACGATGAAGGAAAAACTATCATTTTGAAGTTGAACTTGGCAACCTAACAGGAAGAAAAGAGTCCCAAGGGCAAGCACAAGAGTCAGAGACCTATCCATCATTCTCACAGGAGTCCAATAAAAATGCTAAGCTAAAAGCAATAATATATATATACAGATGACCTGGTACAGACCCATGAAGGGCCTGTGCTTGCTACTTCAGTCTCTATGAGTTCATATGAGCCTTACTTAGTTAATTCAGGGGGTCTTATTCTCTTGTTGTCCTCAGTCCCCTCTGTCTCTTAAACTCTTTCCATGTCCTCTTCCTTGGGATTCCCTGAGATTCAAGGGGAGGGATTTGATTGAGATATCCCATCTAGAGTTCTGTGTTTAAAGGTCTCTCTGTGTACTGTCTGGCTGTGATTTTTGTATTTGCTCCTTTCTGCTTCAGGAGGAAGCCTCTCTGATAATGACTGTATAAGGCACTGGTCTATGAATGTAGCAGAATATCATTAGCAGTCATTTTATTGATACTTTTTTAGACTAATAGTGTTTGGTTTTACCCTAGGTCTCTAGGATATGGAGTCTGTTGTTCTTGGCTACCTTAGCAGTGTCGGGTATGGGTTCCTTCTCATGGATTAGGCCTTAAGTTAAATCAGATATTGGTTGGTTACTCCCACAAGTTTTGTGCCACCATTGCCCTAGCATATTTTTCAGGAAGGATAGATTTCAGGTCAAAGGTTTTGTGGCTGTGTTGGTGTTTACATTTCTCTTTCAGTAGTTTTCAGAGTACCTTCCCACACCAAAAAGGCTAGAACATAGGGGTGAAGGTTCCATGTAGGCATCAACTTGATTTGTTCGTGTGTGTGTATGTATGTGGAGTCCTCCATGATAGGGCCCTGATGTAAGTTTTCAGAGAGCAGCCCTTTGGCTTAGCAACAGCCTGGGTTGTTTGGGGATTTCCATAGGATCATCTTTGCCAAAAACTCAACTGAATGCGACCACTGGAAGCCTTGCCTGGCTACAAGAGATGGCCAGTATTAAGATTCTGTATCCTTATGACTAGGAGTCCTCATTAAGATCACCTTCATACATTCCAGGAAGTCCACACATCCCCAAATGTCCCCCAATTCCAGCCTTTTCTCTATTTACCCCATCTCTCCACAACATGACCTCCAGCTTCCATCCTCCTAGAGCCCTTCTCTTTACCTCTCTGGGTTTAGGGGATTACAGCTTGGTTATCATTTACTTAATGACTAATATCCACTTATAAGTGAATATATACCATATTTATCCTTCTGGGTCTTAGTTATCTCACTCAGGATGATTTTTTTTTCTAGATCCATTCATTTGCCTGAAAATTTCATGATGTCATCTTTTTAACAGATGAGTAATACTCCATTGCGTAAATGCACTGTGCTTTCTTTACCCATTTTTCTGTTGAGGGTTGTCTAGGTTGTTTCCAGTTTCTGGCTATTATGAATAAAGCTGCAATGAACATGTTTGAGCAAGTGTCCTTATGGTAGGAAGGAGCATCCATTGGATATATGCCCAAGGTTGGTATACCTGGATCTTGAGGTAAATCAATTCCCAACTTTCTGAGGAACCACATATTAATTTCCATAGTGGCTGTACAAATTTGCACTCCCACCAGCAATGGAGGAGTATTCCTCTTACTCCACAACTTTGTTAGCAGGAATTGTCACATGTGTTATTTATCTTAGCCATTCTGACAGGTGTTAGATGGAATCTCAAAGTAGTTTTGATTTGCATTTCCCTAGTGGCTAAAGATACTGAACATTTAAGTGTTTAATTGAGTTCCCTCTATTGAGAATTCTCTTTTTAGATTTCTACCGTACTTTTTTTTATGTTTTGTTTATATATATATATATATATATATATATATATATATAATTTTACAATACTATTCAGTTCTACATAATAGCCACAGATTCCCTTGTTCTCTCCCTTCCTGCCCCCCCTCCCCCCAGCCCACCCCCCATTCCCACCTCCTCCAGATCAAGGTCTCCTCCAAGGACTGGGATCGACTTGATAGACTCAGTCCAGGCAGGTCCAGTCCCCTCCTCCCAGATTGAGCCAAGCGAGAAAGAGGAGGGTTTATATGAGCAAGAATTGTTGAAACCAATGTTGGATAAAGCACAGGGACAAATAACCAAATGAATGGAAACACATGAACTATGAACCAAAGGCTGAGGGGCCCCCAACTGGATCAAGCCCTCTGAATAGGTGAGACAGTCTATTGGCTTGATCTGTTTGGGAGGCATCTAGGCAGTGGTACCAGGTCCTGGGCTCATTGCATGAGTTAGCTGTTTGAAATCTACCACACTTTTTAATTAGAATATTTGGTGGGTTTTTTTTTTTGATATGTAGTTTCTTGAGTTCTTTATATAGTTTGGATATCAGCCCTTGGTCAGATATGGAGTTGGTAAAAACTTTTCCAATTCTGTAGGCTGCAGCTTTGTCCAATTGACCGTGTCCTTTGCCTTACAGAAGCTTACAGTTTCATGAGGTCCCATTTACTATTTGTTGATCTTAGTATCTGTGCTATTGGTGTTATATTCAGGAAGTCATCTCTTGTGCCAATGTGTTCAAGGCTATTTCCCATTTTCTCTTCTATCTGGTTCAATGTGTCTGGTTTTATGTTGTGGTGTTTAATTCACTTGGACTTGAGTTTTGCGCAAGGTGATAAGTGTGGATTTATTTGCATTCTTCTATGTTTGACCAGTATCATTTGTTTAAGATGATGTCTTTTTTTCAGTGTGTATTTCTGTTTTTTTATCAAAAAACCAAAACTTTTAATGATAAACTTTTTCATAATTATATCTTGCATATTTATTTTTTCTCCTTTTTATTTATTCTTTGTCTTTACATATCATGTATCTCCATCCCATTCTTTTCTGTCTCTTTGTATCCACCCTTTGCCCTTGCAACCTCTCTCCCAAAATAAAATAAAGTAAAATTTAAGAGAAGAAAAAAAGATAAAGAAAAAAATCAATCTTATCATGGAAGCTGTAGTGTGACAAATTGTACCCTTTTATTCATATATCTTTATTTGCAAGTGTTCATTGCAGAGTGTCATTGGTCTGGTTCAAGGGGTCTGTTTTCTGCTACACTATCAATACCATTACTGGAATTCCCCTTGGTTATCCTGCTGTTATCTTGTGTTGTGGAGATCCTGCAGGTTTGGGTCTGCATTACTGGCCCCTTCATGTGCTTCAGCAGATCATAAATGGGGTGCATGTTGGGGTGGGCCAACTCATAACCCTGGTTATGGGCCTGGGTAGTTGCAGGGTTAGTCAGCACACTCCCTTGTCCTTGTCATCAGGGTAAGTTCTTGTCCCTTGTCCCTTGTCATCAGGGTGAGTTCTTGTCCCTTGTCATCAGGGTGAGTTCTTGTCCCTTGTCCCTTGTCATCAGGGTGAGTTCTCCTGCATTGTACTGTTGAGTTCACCCTTTGCAGCAATGAGCTGTGGGCTGGGCCAGTTCTCCTGCTTTTGTGTTCCTAGTGTCAGACCTCACACACCTACACCTTCAGGGTCAGCTCTACTCTGTTGCCCAGGCAAGGTATAGGAGCCACTCTTCTGAGTGCTGAAGCTAATGTGGGGCAGGGCCAACTCCTGTAGTTGTTGTTTTTTACTCTTTGACTCTTGGGGGCCTGCCACCCAACTCCCAAATAAATACACAGAGGCTTATTCTTACTTATAAATGCTCAGCCTTAACTTGGCTTATTTCTAGCCAGCTTCCTTAACTTCAATTATCCCATCTACCTTTTTGCCTCTAGGCTTTTACCTTTCTCTATTTCTGTATATCCTTTCTTTACTTCTTACTCTGTGTTTGGCTGGGTGGCTGGGTGGCTGGGTGGCTAGCCCCTTCTTTTCTCACCCCTCCTCTGCTCCCCCTCTTCCAAGATTTCTCCTCCTATTTATTCTCTCTGCCTGCCAGCTCCACCTATCCTTTCTCCTGCCTTGCTATTGGCCATTCAGTTCTTTATTAGACCATCAGGTGTTTTAGACAGGCACAGTAACACAGCTTTACAGAGTTAAACAAATGCAACATAAAAGAAGGCAACACATCTTTGCATCATTAAACAAATATTCCACAGCATAAACGAATGTAACACATCTTAAAATAATATTCTGCAACACGCTCCTATTCTTATGACCTCAGTGCAGTTCTCCCACTTGCCTTTGGCATTGATGCAGGGAAGGGCATCTCTCCCCTGTCCATGCTGCCATATGACAAATGAGTAAGGGGACAGCTCTCCCATGCTCACAACTTCTGGGCTGGCTCACCCACACCTCTGCCAATGGGGCTGGCTCTATTTTTCTGCCCACATGATGTGCAGAGCCTGCTCTCCTGAGGGTTGCAGCTGTTGGTGGGCAATGACAGCTCTCCCTCTCTTCTGATCTCAGGGCCAGCTCTCCCACCCACCTCTGGCGTTGATAGGGGAGCATCTCTCTCCCTCACCCATACTGCCACATGACAGGTGAGTAATGGAGACAGCTCTCCAATGCTCACAACTTCAGAGTGGGCTCACCACACCTCTGCCAATGGGGTTGACTCTATTATGTTGCTCGTGTGAGGTGCAGGATCTGCTCTCCTGAGTGTTGTAGCTGGTGGTGGGCAGGGGTAGCTTTAGCACTCTTTTGACCTCAAGGCCAGCTCTCCCACCTGCCTCAGGTGTTGATGGGAAGGGGAGACTTCTCTCTCCCACTCATGCCACCATATCCAGATGAGGGGCAGGCCAGGTTTCTCATGCTCACATTCCTGGGTCATCTGACCTGTGTCCAGATCAACCTGGTCAGCTCTGCTGTGTTGCCCTGATGAGTACAGGTCCCACTATCCTGAGTATTGCAGCTGATAACAGGGTCAACTTCCCTGCCAGCTGGAGGTGTTAGGGTCAAGGGGGGAGGAGGGAATGATAACCCTTTTTTAAAAAAAAAAATAAAATAAAATATAATGGCATCATTTCTCCCCACTCTGCTGTGGGACGGTCTATATGTCAAATTGCTCTGATTGGTCAATAAATAAAACACTGGTTGGCCAGTGGCCAGGCAGGAAGTAGGTGGGACAAGGAGAGAGGAGAATTCTGGGAAGCAGAAGGCTGAGGCGGAGAGACACTGCAGCCGCCGCCATGACCAGCAGCATGTGAAGATGCCAGTAAGCCACCAGCCACGTGGCAAGGTATAGATTTATGGAAATGGATTAATTTAAGCTATAAGCACAGTTAGCTAGAAGCCTGCCAAGGCCATACAGTTTGTAAGCAATATAAGTCTCTGTGTTTACTTTGTTGGGTCTGAGCGGCTGTGGGACTGGCGGGTGACAAAGATTTGTCCTGACTGTGGGCAAGGCGGAAAACTCTAGCTACACCACTCCTTCTTCCAACTCCTTCTATCCCTTTCCCTACCATTTTAAATTCCTGGCCTCTTCTTCCTTATTATTATTACCTTTCAAATGTTCTTTTAAGATTAAAGTGGTAATAAATAGCATATTGTAAAATTATACCCAGGGAGTAAGAAGTAAATGTAATACATTAACAAAGGAGTATATTATAGCAATTTTATAATTTTAATAAGATATTTTAAATTGATAGTAGGATTATGGAGGCAATTATTCAACATTTTGACTGACAGCCAACCACACTCTTTCTCCTTAATCTTTATTATAGTTACCCCACCTCATTTGTCCTAAAAAGAGTTTAAACTTGTTATTTGTCACATCATATTAAGGTTACACATATTTTAAGGTTTTCAGCACTAAGTTGCTAAGAATAAGAATAACATCAATTTATTTTCCTGTTGGATCTCATCTTGTACTGGGTTTTGGGTTGCCCAACACAAATAGACCTTTCACTTTCCTTCATTGCCCACATTTTGGAACTACCTGGTCTTTACATATGAGGACTGACCTAAGGTGCCATGAGACCAAAGAAAGAGAGGCACAAAGATGTATGATAAAGTGAAAGAGTTTACCTCTTGTTAGAGGTCAAGGTAGAGGATTATTCATAATTTCATTAAGACCGGTTGGATCTTCACAATTTGGTTCAGGAGGGAAGTAAATATAGGTAAAGGCAAAGATGACTTGATCAAAGGTAGAATTTACTTGATCTATAATAAGCTAACATTGAATTAAGTCATTTCTGTGGCCAGGATAAATTGTAATACTCACCATATCTCTAGACTGTATTTTTCCCCATTTATAGTTTGTTGGGAAGCTATGCAGACAAAACTGAGTTATGATACTCTAGAATAATTGTGGTAGTTAAGAATCAAGATGATTATAATAATGTTAAGCTCAATCCATGCTTGCCACTCCTCATTATCAGCTTTTATATTCTCACATGCCACCTCTTTCTTTGATATAGTGTAGCCATTTGTCAAACTTGTAAGTAGAATTTACAGCAACATTAGAGTTATATACACAGAAAAGACAGGGCAGTTCTGATAATAAAAATTGCTGTGGATATCATTCTATATAAATAAAACACTGATGGCCAGTGACCAGGCAAGAAATAGGTTGCCAGGCAGAAAGTAGGTGGGACAAGGAGAGAGGAGAATTCTGGGAAGCGGAAGGCTGAGGGGAGAGACACTGCAGCCACCGCCAGGACAAGCAGCATGTAGAGACTCTGGTAAGCCACCAGCCACGTGGCAAGTTATAGATTTATAAAAATGGGTTAATTTAAGATAAAAGAACAGTTAGCAAGAAGCCTGCCACGGCCATACAGTTTATAAGTGATATAAGCGTCTGAGTGATTATTTTATACGTGGATTGTGGGACTGCGGGGCTTGGGGAACCTGGAGAGAAGCTCTCCAGCAACAAAAAATAATCATTTTTCCCCATCAAAAGCCACAGGACCAAATCATTGTCTTATCACTTTTTGTATAAGATAAACATTTGTTGATAAAATTCCTCTCAGGGAGAGAAATTATACCCCTACTCTGAAGGTCCAGATGACAAACCAAAGCAGAATTCACCAGAGTTCACTCTGGGGAAACAATGAGTTTATTGGAATTACTTACAGACCATAGGTGAGGGGTTACAGAATGTGGATGCTCTTCTTCAAGAGGATGTACTTGGAAAGCCTTTATCCAATAGGGAAGAAAGCTTCCCTGTATCCTCATAGCTGGTGTCCGTCTCCTTGCTCTTCCTGGACTTTTATACTCTAGCTCTCCATGAGGGCATGTACGATTAAGGCAGAGTTATGTACAACAGGTGGTAGGGATCAGCTAGACATTTGGGTGATGGTCCTGTGACACTCTCTATTCCTCTATGAAGGGATATCAACAGTCAACAAGCCCAGCTGGGATAATCTTTTGTAACGGGATTTGGATGAACATGCAGTTGCTTGGATCAGAAGGCTGCCACACAAGATAATACCTAATAAAGTATTGAGATTCTACAGACTATAGCATTAACAATAAAAATAGCAAGATTTTAGTTATGGATAGAAGAGTAAATGTTTAGTAGCAAATTGTAAAGGTAACTGTGTGCCATCCATGTACATTTAAACAATGCTGTGCAATAATTCCTGTTAGACAATATGCTGGCAGGTGTAGTGGAGCATATAGCACATGCTAGCCAACATGATGGGGCCTGTTAGTAGTACCTAAAACTAAATATAAAGTGTCATACCAGGTTAGGAAGGCAGCTGTAATACTCCAATGTATTTTCTTTGACCCACTCAGTATGTAAGCTGTGTGAAGAGCTCTAAAGTTCACCCAGATCAACATAAAACTTCATGAAGGCTGGAGATTTCTCACACTGTGGCAAAAATTAGCTGATGATTCCAAGGAGATGATGCTATGCATAGTCCCATTGAATTATTGTTTCACTGAATATATTGCTTTTTGTGTTCATAACAGACACATTTTACCTGTTTGTTAACTCTGATTTGTAGCATCTACAAGTAAAGTTTGGACATAGTTCTTTGGCTCAAAAGCCAAAACACACAACCATGCATAAAAGGCGGGCATAGTGGCTACATAAGAGTTTAAATTTGTTAGTGGTTCTTCAAGGAATTCAGGCCAGCTAAACAAGATGAATTTGTCCAATGGGACTTATTTATTTGTTTTTTTAGGAAAAATTTAAATTCAGTTTACATACCAATCACAGATCCCCTTCCTCTCTCCTCTTGTCCCTCCAGCTTTCCCCCTAACTCACCCCCCCATCTCCTCCCACAAGAAGGTGAGGCATCCCATGGGGAGTCAGCAGAGCCTGGTACATTCAGTAGAGGCAGGTCCAAGCCCCTCCCCGTGCCTCAAGGCTGTGTGAGGTGTCCCACCATAGGTAATGGGTTCCAAAAAGCTGGCTCATATTCCAGGGATGGATCCCTATCCTACTGCCAGGGCCCCCCCAAGCAGATCAAGCCACACAACTGCCTTGCTTATGCAGAGGGCCCACCCAGTCCCGTGGAGGCTCCACAGGTGGTGGTCTAAATTTCATGAGTTCCCACTAGTTTGGTCTGGCCATCTTCACAGGCCTGCACATCATGATCTTGATGTCCCTTGCTCATAGAATCCCTTCTCTCTCTCTCCTCAACTGGACTGGCTTACCCTAGAAATCAGATCAGTGAATGCCCTGTCTTTATGGAGCCTTTCTCCAGTAACTGATGGAAGCAGATGCAGAGATCCATGTATTTGTTTTTTAAGACTTAATTTTTATTTCCTGTATATGAGTGTTTTGCCTGCATGTATGCATATCAAATGTGTGTAGTGCCCATAGAAGGAAAACGAGGAAGTTGGATCTCTTGGAACTGGAGTGATAGACAGATGTGAGCTTCCACATAAGTACTGGGAAATGAACCCTGGTCATAATCTTTTATAATCTTTTTTTAGATGTATTTATTTTTATGTGCATTGGTGTTTTGCCTGCATGCATGTCTGTGTGAGGGTGCCAGAAACCCTGGAACTGGAGTTACAGATAGTTGTGAGTTGCCTAGTGGGTGCTGGGAATTGAATCTGGGTCCTCTGGAAGAGCAGCCAGTACTCTTAACCATTGAGCCATCTATCCATCCCCGCCTCTTTTAGAACCCCAGTTCCTCAAGAAAAGCAAGTGCTCTTAATTGCTAAGTCATCTCTCCAGCTCCACAAGTTTTAGGTTAATAAGCCTGTTTTGTTTTGTTTTTTATTTATTCTAACTCTACTTCATGACAGATATATAGTAGATAAAAGTGCCCTGGCACAATATTGGTCACAATACCCTGCAGAATGAATGCTAGGCCATTCATTTTTGATGTGGCACAGGTACCAGTGAGCCACACTTACATTTTAAATACCTCTGAACCTGGAAGTGTGGTTACACTGTTTTATATGCCATTGTGCCATCCAAAGTGTGACACCTCAATACAACTGCTATTATAAATAAAACGGCTATTGTCCAGCTGCTATTACAGATAACCAGTGCTTCAAACCCAGGCCCTTGTCAGACATACTACCCTGGCAGTAAAACTCTGGACATTAGCTACTCTGCTTTTTTATTTTACTCTTAAAATGGGTGACATCAATAGTGAGTTGTACTATAGTGTCAGTCCAGATGCTTGGCTTCCCACTCTTCAACCTTCTGTATATCAAGCACCTCCTGGTTTAGGGGTCAACCCTTCTTAAATTCTTCATACCATAGGTACTAGGGTAACCAGTAGGTGGTGGTGAGACAGTTTCATAGGTAACAGTTCCATCTTGGGAATCAATAACTACTGAAAAGGACACTTGCCTGTTATGAATATGACTACAACTTATTTAGAGGTCTTCCTTATAGCATATTGGAGCTGATGAAATAAGGCATTTACTCACCTCTATTATGAGTAGAATGGTTCACATTATTGATAACAGAGTCTCAGTCTCTAGTAGGCAGTGTACACTGTTAGAAACTCCAATTCTGAAAGAGTACATCTAGCTTCAGTTTCTTTTTTCAGCTATTACTAAAAAGCCATGTATACCTCTTGTTCTTAACCTTACCACAAAGTCTGATTCATGCCAGCTGCTGTACAGATGACCTCTAGCTGCACTGGCATACCTGGCAATTCCCAAAACTTGCTATTAGGTAGTGAGCTAGGTGAGAAATTTTTTGAAGCCCATAGATATCCTAGGAGCCAAACAAAAGCCTGTAAAACTCATAGTATCCTGGTCATTGGAAAGTTTGTGTATAATGTTGCATGTTGTCTGAAATGAAGCTGTCTATATCTGATGAAGCTCCCACACCTAGGAATTGTGTAGATGGCCCAAGACTTTGAATCCTGAAGTAGGCAACCCATAACTTTCTATGTAAGTGAATAATCATTCAAAATATATTAATAACAAACTATATAAATAGTCCCTGAAAAAGAATAGCTTATATGTTTTATGATGTAGTCTCCATTAGTTGGGATATCCATACATACATACATGTGTGTGTAATGGAAATAGATAATATCTAGTATCAGTTATGAACCTGCATTCTTCCTTTCCAAATGAAGGTAACTCAATGTTAAGAGTTTGATTCAAAGAGTGCTGACAAAGTCAAAGGAGGGTTTTTTCCAAGCAGCTGGAAAATGTTAGATACTGTAACGGAAGTAAGAAATACTTAATTCCCAATAGTCAACAATTAGTCTCAAAGTTTCAGCCATAATTTTTACTGGGAATGCAGGACTATGGAAGATGTGGTGAGAGATTTATAACACCCCAGAATACTCTATTTTGTGGTCTCTCCCATTTGAGCTGTCTACCTGAAAGCTCGTGCTACCTGGTATCAGGAGATGCTTTGCTTTCCCTCTCTGTGCCAGAGTTGACTATCTGATCCTTGTGTCTAAATTCCCCCACCAAAGTTTGTAATGTTCTCCTAGTTCTCAAGGACTGGAGAGGTTTCATCACAATCATGGAAAACTTCTGGTTGCCCCTGACAGCCATCAATTTAAAGCAATTGTGGGCCCACTCTTAATCATTTCAAGTCAGAGCAATCCAGGCTGAACATCAGTCAGTGCTGGAATGTGGAAGCTCTTCTTCCTCTGTGTGAAGCAGAACAAAAATTTGCAACTGTTTTTTAGACTTAAGTTCCTTCCAAAAAAGAACCAAGATTGCATTTGAGGTTATCAGTAGAAAGTAAATCATAGCACATCTGCTTTCTTGTTATCTTAACTGGCCCTTACTTCTTTTTTTGCTCTTCTATTCTTAATTGCTTCTTTTTCCTATCAAGCCTTGTTGCAAATTACTTTTGTCCTGGCCATTTTTGATCTTTCCCAGGCCCAAAGTAGCCTCACCCATACAATAAATATTCTGGCTGACTATCAGGATAAAGTTTGTGTGGGGGATTACACATTATCAAAGAGCATTTTGTAACAGCTATTTTTCACTGTGGCTATAAAAATGGCTTTATCATGCCCTTGACAGATTTGAGCACAAATTAAGCTGAATGCTCAATTCCTGCATAATATACTCCCTTCCTCTATATTTTCCCATGGGGATTGTCCTTGTCTTGGAAGATCCTGTCCAACTGGTCATGCCTCTATCCTGCCCAAGATGATCCATTAAGTAAGGACAATATTTCCTTAGATTTGACAGTCATTATGAACATGATACCTAGGGATGCAGAAAAAATAATATAACTATTTTCTCAGCTTCATTTCTTCTTAAAGAAGTGTCATTTTCTTCCTTGCTCCAGAGACCCATAATCCAGGCAGTCAGATTCTCATGGGGCCAAATGTTAAGCTTTTGTAGTATCTAACTCTTCTGGATAATACAAACTTGAACAGTTGTAGTTTTTTGACATGAAGAACTTTTCCTATATTTGCATGTGTTCTGCTTTTTCTGTCTTCTATTAGTTGTCAGGCAGAAAAGCAAAGCTCCGAAGTGTGTGTGTGTGTGTGTGTGTGTGTCTTTCAATCTCAAGTTCCTCCTCATTCTTCTCTTCCCAGGTATCTGAACTCTTTGCTGCTATTCTGATCATGAGAAAGAAGCTCCCATTTTCTCCGCTCATTACTTTCCTCAAATAAGTGATCTGAAGTTTAAATTTTGGCATCTTCATTTACTACTTTCTTAGTTATTTAAGAAACCAAGAGGGGGGAATCCTCTCTTTATTATTTTTGTTTGCTTGGGAGAGAGAATCTAACTATATATCTCAGAATAGCCTTGAACTTGTGATCCTTCTGTCTCTGCCTCCAGAGTTCTGGAACTACCATCATGTGCTACCATGCTCAGTGCCTATCTCCTTCAAATTATAATTCATTTCCAATTTCTTTGTTCTTTCATCTGTAGCCAGATCGGCATCCACAACCAAATAAACTGCTCAAAGAAATGGCCATCACCAGCCTACTGAATAGAAAACAAACAAACAAACAAACAAACAAACAAACAAACAAACAAAAAGCCCCTCAAAAAAACTTTGGATGTATCTATACATTTGCTAGATTAGTGTCTAGAATATACATGAAAATAAAAATTTTAAACACTGAGAAGAAATCAACCCAATTAAAAGTAGAGTATGGAGCTGAGCAGAGTTCTCACATGAAATACAAGTAACTAAGAAATATTTTAAAAAATATTTGTCTTTGGGGGCTGGGTTACCTCACCCGGGATTATTTTTTTCTAGCTCCATCCATTTACCTGCAAATTTCATAATTTCTTATTTTTTTAACAGCTGAATAATATTCCATTGTGTAACTATACAATATTTTCATTCCCCATCATCTGTTGATGGACATATAGGCTGTTTCCAATTTCTGGCTATTATAAGTAGAGTAGCAACAAACATGGATGAACAAGTATCTCTATAATGGGCTGTAGAGTCTTCTGAGTATATGTACATGAGTGAATCTTGAGGAAGATTGATTCCCAGCCTCCTGAGGAACCACAGCACTGACTTGCGGAGTGGCTGTACAAATTTACATTCCCACTAGCAGATAATAAATATTCCCCTTGCATCTTTACCAGCATTGCTATCCTTCATTTTATTGATCTTAGTCATTGTGACTGGGGCAATATAGAATCTCAAAGTAGTTTTAATTTGCATGTCATTGATGGCTATGGGTGCTGAATATTTCTTCAAGTGTTTCTGACTCAATTGGGTTTCATCTTTTGAGAACTCTTTGTATAGTTATGTACCCCATTTTAATTTATTTGTTTTCTTGATTGTTTGTGTTTTAGCTTTTTTGTATACTGTAGATAATAACTCACAGATGTATAATTGTATAATGTCAGATGTGTAATTGGTAAATGAGAGGTACACTAATCTGGGTAGAGAGACACTAAGTTAGAGGTTTGATGCTGTATCCATATAGCAAAATGGTAATAGTAGATTCACTATGGAGCCCTTGAGCTCCCCACCCATGGGTTTTGGCCAGATCTCTAGTGTTAGGCATGTGTCTTGTACTATGGGGTGGGCCTTAAATGCAATTGAAAGTGGTGTATTAACTCCATGACATCTATGCCACTATTGCGCCCATTTTCATATCTTGTATGAAGTTGTAGTTTACAACTAGGTAAAACTGGTGATGATTTTTTCCCCCACAGCAGATTACATAGTACCTTCTGGTACTATGAAACCTAGCCATCCAAGAAAGAAGCTTCCAATCAACATCAACATGATTTTTCTATGTCCTGTGATGAAAGTATGTGGTTTCTTCAATGATAAAGTCTGACCACCAAGTTCTGCCTGTCAACAAAGTGCAATATTAATAGCCTGTATTGTTTTGGGAACTTTTTGGTCACCTCTGACAAACAACCTGAGGGGAAATATTCCACACTTGGCATTGGGCTTTTTATTTGGCAACCTTTGGATTTTAGAAAGAGTATAATCCCCTGTATATATAGGGTGACTCCAACTAAACTTTTATATGAATATTCTCTCTCTCTCTCTCTCTCTCTCTCTCTCTCTCTCTCTCTCTCTCCTCTCTCTCTATGTATGTATGTATGTATGTATGTATGTATAAATATAGGTTCTTATATAGCTTTTCAAACATTCTTTTTTTTTTATTCAGGGTCTCACTATGTAGTTCTGACTGGTGTCAAACTCACTATGTAGACAAGGTTGGCTGCAAATTCAGAGGGCAGCCTGCTTCTGCCTCTCATGTGCTGAATTAAAGGCATGTACCACCATGTCTGCCTCTCCAAACATTCTTAGTATTTGTTATCCCATATCTTACCCTCTCCTCTGGCCTATTCCCCCATCCATTTCTCCACCTAAACCTCCATTACCCTTATCCCACATTTCATATAACCAGTGTTCTACTATGCCATTATCTTAAGATATTTCTTTTTCCTCCCCATGGTCTTTTTCTAGTTTCCTAGATTCTACAAGTCCTCCAAGGTAGGCATACAGATCTAAAAATTTGATGGTAATCATGAAACACTCCAACTTTAAGTAGGTGGGATGAAGACAAGAAACTAAGAAAGGTATTTAGAGATAAACAATGAGCTAGAAAAATGCATAAATAAAAGAATGTTCTGGAAGTCAAGTGAAAATTCAGTGAAGGGAGAGTGATCAGCTATGTTAAATGTTGCTGATAGGATAAGCAAAATGAGGGCTTAAATTAGCTTTAGCACCATGTGGCTAGAGATAAGAAATGAATGAGCTCCAGGAGTCCAGTTGAAGAGAGGGAGGAGGGATTGTATGAGCAAGAGGGGGGGGTCAATATCCTGATGGGAAACACACAGAGATAACTGACCCAAGCTTGTGGGAGCTCACAGACTCTAGACTGACAGCTAGGGAGCCTGCTAGGTGCTCTTCGTATTACTGCCTAACCTAATTGTCATCAGAGAGGCTTCATCCAGCAACTGTTGGAAACAGATTCAAAGACCCACCATCAAACATTAGGCAGAGCTTGGAGAATCCTGCTGAAGAGAGGCAGGAAGGATAGTAGGAGTCAGATGGTTCAAGGACATCACAAGAAATGTCACAGAATCAACTAACCTGGGCTGATAGGAGCTCAGAGACTGAACCAGCAACCAGGGAGCCTGCATGATACTAAACTAGGCCCTCTGCATATATGTGACAGTTGTGTAGCTTGGTCTTTTTGTGGGACTCCTTACAGTGGGAACAGGGGCTGTCACTGACTCTTTTGCTGGCTTTTGGGATGCTATTCCTCATACTGCATAGCCTTGCCCAGCCTTAGTACATGGAGAGTTGCTTAGTCTTACTATAACTTGATATGCCATGTTTTGTTGATATTCATGGGATACCTGTCCTTTCCTGAACAGAGAAGGAAAAGTAGTAGATGGGGATTGGGAGGCAGAAGGGAGGTGTGGAGGAGTGACTAGGAGAAGAGAAAGGGGAAATTGCAGTCAGGATGTAAAAATAAATAAATAAATAAATGAATTTTGAAAAAGAACAGAGTCAGAAAGTTACTATTCTAAATATTTGAAATATTTATTTGTATTGAATTCTCACATTAGTCTTGAGTAGCATATAAAATTATTTGTTTCATATTGTCATTATGGAGTAAAATCTTTATATAAATATTTATTTATTTGACACATGAATCTCTGTATTTAGCATGTAAAATGTGGTATTTTAAAGACACATACATTGTAATATGGTTAAATCTAGTTAATTATCACATGCATGATCTCACTTTTTTGGTGAGAAGATAATAGCCACTCTCTTACAATTTTTCAAGATGATAATATACAATCATTAAATGCATTAATCATGCTGTAAAATCAATGTTTCTTATTTAATTATAATTCTATATTTTGACCAACAACTTCTCAATGTAATCCACATTTTTAATCTCATTCACCAGAAGTTGTATAAGAAACATCAGTGTTAGTTAGAGAGTATATTAATGGTATCAATCCCCCTTAATCCATCCTACTTTACTTAACCCCATAGCACTTCTCAAATTTAAGCACGGTAGATAAATTACTATTTTTGCTTACTTTTTCCTACTTCTCTCTGCTATATTGTAAGTTAATTGAGCACATTGATCATTTTGTTTTATTCGGTGTATTCTCAAATATTGAGAATATCAAATATTCAGATATTTTCAAATATCTGGAATAATATTTAGGACATAGTAGATATGTGTTGAATGAGGGAAATATTATTATAAAATAAATAATTCATTTGTTATTTATGCTAGGCTAAAGAAGAAATATATTCTCACCAAAGTCTTTTTCCAGAAAGAAACGTATGCAAACTCTTCTTTGACTTCCTTAAATGGATGAAAGTATATTACATACTAAAAGACACATCTTATAAGTAGATGACTATTAATTTGAAACCGGCAAATACATTTTCTTAAAGAATCATATGCTGGGCAGTGGTGGCGCACACCTTTAATCCCAGCACTCGGGAGGCAGAGCCAGGCAGATCTCTGTGAGTTCGAGGCCAGCCTGGTCTCCAAAGCGAGTTCCAGGAAAGGCGCAAAGCTACACAGAGAAACCCTGTCTCAAAAAATCAAAAGAAAAAAAATGAATCATAGACCATCAGCGCTATAAAAGATTATAATAACCATCTAATAAATTCCTTCATGTCAACCATGCAGTAATATTTAATGTGTTGGAACAACACAAAAAGGCCACAAGTAGCTTACTTATTAATCACCTTTATTTAACAATGGGGTAATCTCCTATCAGTCCTTTAGGAGACAGTGACGAAATCTCTAAAGACACTATGTCAGCAAACTCTTCCTTTAGTCACTCCCAGGGAGACATGACAAACCCCATTCTCCTGTCTTCACAAACCTGTAGACATTTCTATGTGGGTATATGCCACATCAGTTTCTGGTCTATGCACCAGAGAACCATATTTACATTATTTGGCTGCATCCCAAAACTTATAAAAACATATGTAGTTCATAAATGAGTCACTTCTTGAGAGAGAGAGAGAGAGAGAGAGAGAGAGAGAGAAAGAGAGAGAGAGAGAGAGAGAGAGAGAGAGAGAGAGAGAGAGAGAGAGAGAGAGACTGACTCTGGAGTCCTGGGAAAGATGGGGGCAGGCTTATTTTTCTGGCAGTCTATTCTCTTCTCATGTTTCTTCTTGCATTTGTTGTGGTGTGGTAGAATCAGTCTGTTAACTTGTCTTAAAGAAGTGAGTGAGGGATGGAGGAACACAGTCTGCCCTTAAAGAATGGGAAGCTTACACTGAGTGGAACTCTTACAGAAGCCAGAGAGCTAGAGGAGCCAAAGCAGGGCACTGGTACAAGCAGTGAGCAAAATGTGGATAGTTTTGAAAGCATTCTTAAGACACCTTTCTTCTCTCCCTGTTCCCAAGTGTTAACTGCCACATCTTCATTAGCTGATGGTTAGAAAATCCTGAAATCTTACAGCTTTGGTATTATAACTTAATGTGTTCAAACCTGTAAGTTTAGAACACTTACTCAAATGGAAAAATGGGATGAAGTCAATCTCTTAAGAAGGAGCTTAACGAGAAATTTTGTGGTCGAGCAACAATAAAATGTTTGATTCACTCATATGAGATAACTTGTATTCCCATTGTGTGAGATATTTATTTTATCTACCTAGATGTCAAAATTTCAGAGGCCAGTTGGGAGACTACTGGTACATGGGGGACAAGTGTGAACAACTCTGGAACACTGTGGACCTGATTTTAGTAGCAACATTGCCTGGAATAGCACTGGCTTTAATTGTTGGTGTGGCAATCCAGATTATCCACTACTGTAAAGGGAAGTCAAAGAAGAAGGGAGATCATCACAGGTAAAAGATTTCTAAGTACTTCAAAGAAAAGTAGATAGTCTTTCATTTGATCAGCAAATTAATCAAGATATAGTGAATGGCATTTACCATGCATGCAATGTGTATGTTTTCTTTCCTATTTATCAATATTATAATTCAAAGTCAAATTAACACTGCCAAAGTACACATATTTAGTTTAGAATCTCAGTAGGGAAAAATCTAAAAGTCCCTTCTCCAGATAAAACTCAAATGCAATTGACAAAATGTCCCATTTTAGTGTTTTCTTTCCAGTAAGGCAATGCTTGTGTGCACCGTGCATTCCACCCTGGTGGTGTGGGAACAAATGATCAGGCACTGCTGTGCTAGTTCATCCAACTCCTTTATACCAGCAGCAATATCCAAGACACCAAATATGAATCTAATAGCCTTGTCTTCGATGAGATTCTGTCTTATTTAACTAATTGCACCTCCCTGAGCTTTAATTTCCTCATCCTCAAAATTGAGATGTTTATAATCAGACCTACTCACTTTAGAGACGGTCGGGATAATACTAAAAGCAGCAATCAGGTATTGGCTGTTTATTATGCATGGCAGGATAAGTTACAAATATATCATAACTATTAATTCATTTGATCCTCTCAACAAGCCTATAAAATACTGATGAGACTACCAAGGCATAGAAAGATCAAATAACTTGGTGAAAGTTGTGGTGCTGAATCTGGTTACTAGGCATAAATTCCATGCTATGCTAATGGAATCTGATCAACTAAAACAGTATTAAAGGTGGTATGCCTTGCTGAATCACCTTTATTTCTTTATGTAAAACAAACTCCATCCTTTATAGTTTTCAGTGCTTCTGAACTTTAGAAATATGTGGTTTAAATACCAATGTATAATCTCATGAACTTTCTATCAATTAAAATAATCATCTGCTTTACTTTATCATTCCTCTGTGACAAGATAATGTTACCTTCTAAGCATCATGGGGATACTTTGAAATATTATTTTAAAACTGGAACTAACTGATACTGTTTGCCTCATTTTGATAAGAACTGGCTTTCAATTTGCAACAAAGTCAGCAATTTGAACTGTCATAGGTATTTGTCTGTTGAAAGCATAAGATTAAACTCACCAATTATTTTATCATTTTAAATTTCCAATCTCTGTGCCATTATTCATATTCTTTTAAGTGCTATGTGGTGTATTCGTATACATATGTGTATTCATATGTGTATTTATGGGTATATATAATAAATGTTAATCAACATTAATGTAAATTCAAATTAATATGAAGAATTTCATATTATCAGTTGATATAAGCTGTAACCCCCCCCTTGGACACTAAAGAATCATTATAAGTAACATGTAGGTCACTTTAAAAACAGTCTCTGTAATTTCCCTATCCCAAAGTTCTTTGTTAGATTTATCATTTTTATATATGTGCATGTGTGTCTGGGTATACAATGTGAGGGGGAATGTCCATAGACACTAGAAGAGGGCATCTGATACCCTGTAGCTAAAGTTATACACAGTAGTGAGCTTCAAGACATGGGTGTGGGGAACTGACTTTGGGTCCTTCAGAAGAGGAGCAAGTGCTTTTAACCACTGAGCACTTAATTACAGTCCTCTATACCAAAGTTCTTAATCAATGGACATATATTCCAATTCTCTTTCTTCTGTGACTCTGTGACTTTGAGTAAGCAAAAGCTCACTGTTTCCTCATTTATAGAAAGAGGAGTATATATCTCACTTCTTGATTAGTCAGTGATTTAAATTAAATAACTAATGGTACTGAGAATGACAGAATCAAGATAGTAGTAGCCTTCATAGGATTTGAGCTCATTTCTGGGCTTTCTGTGTACTTAAGCTACTCTATTTTCTTTCACTTAACATGATTTTTAGTTTGAGTTCCTTTTTATAGCTCTTTTATTATCTGCATTGTAAATTGATGAGATAACTCTGAATCTACTCTGTGAAATTATTTAGCTTAGTGGAGAATGTAAAAATTATTGAGCTTAAATAGAGTTCACATCTCTTTCCCACAAATCATTACCTAAGAGGAGAGTTTCTTTAAATTTTCTTAGCCTTAAGTTTCTCATTTATAAATTGAATTTAAAACACCCAACTAGCAGACTTTCTATAATATTCTAATGAGAATGTGTAATTCTTTGTGTAATATCCTGCTTTCTAAAATTTACTTTCAATTGTATAATAAATAATATAGATTAATGGTTGGATAGGAAAATGGATATATAAATATGTATATGTTAATAAATGCAATAAAATGGTAATGGTTGAATCAATTTTGGGAGATATATGAATAATTGCTGAAATTCCTTTTGACTTTGCTATATGCTTGAAAGTTTTTACAATGAAATGTATAGAATCAGATGGAGTAAAGCACCTTGACGATAAAATAGATTCGATGGATTGTAGCTTTTATCAATTCTTTTTCTTGAGTACAGTCTTAAAATGGGAACATTCATAGTGTATTATTTAAAAAATTATTAAGACATTGGTATAATAAGTTATGCAAATGTTTTTCCATAACTGAATTGCGTTTTTATTTTTATGTGCCAGAGAAGAGAGGAATATGTCAGAACTTCGACCTCACCATAATTCTACATATGGTTTTGATACTGATAGGAATCTTCCTCAACCTAATCAAGGCGAGGTAAACACTGAAACTCATTTGTCAAATAAACTAGGTTTACAGAAGACATCAAAGAGAAAAATGCTATAGAGAATGAAAGCAGAGCATACAAATGTTAAAAGTAAATGTTATCAAAAGATAAAATTGCAAAACTATGGGATGTTTGGTGCCAGGTTAGATACCAATTACCAACAGAGTACAGGCCAGGTCTACAGCAGTGACACTGCAAATGCTCTCTACCTCTTCTTCCCATCATTTTCTTCCAGGTAGAATCAAGTTAAAACAGATATTAAAGACAGGCTTGGAGAAAACTAAAATACATAGTAAAAAGGAAACAAAAGTTGCCAGAGGAGGGCAAGGAAGATATGAGTAAAAAGAATTTGCTCTAGACATGAAAATCTTATAGCTAACAGTATATTTTCAAATGCACAGATCATTTAAAAGAAGTCATGTATTGGTGAAATTATTAAGGCAACTCCACGATGGCTACCCACTACAGTCATGTGGAGATCTTGGAGAATCAATGTATTTAAGGAGTCACTCTGAATAAAAAAATAAATAAATAAAAGGGACCTTGCTGTCACATTAGACCGAAAGTATAAGAGGTGTCAGAAGTACTGTTGTTCAAACAAATCATAAAGTACCACTGTTGTGGTTTGAAAGAAAATGCCCCCCAGAGGGAATGGCACTATTAGGAGGTGTGGCCTTGTTGGAGTAGACCTGTGTGGTCTTATTGGAGGAAGTGTGTCACTATGGGGGCAGGCTTTGAGGTCTCTTTTCTCAAGCTTCACTCAGTGTGACAGTTAGTCAACTTGCTGCTGCCTTCTGGTCAAGATGTAGCCAGCACCATGTCTGTCTGCATGCCACCATGCTCCTCATCATTATGATAATGGACTGAACCTCTGAAACTGTAAGTCACCACCTCAATTAAATGTTTTCTTTGTAAGAGTTGCAGTGGTCATGTTGTCTGTTCTCAGCAATAAAAACCCTAACTAAGGCAGATGTTGATATCAGGGACTGGAATATTGCTATGATGCTATGATAGGCCTGACCAATCTTTTGTTTGGAGTAGTATAGACTTTAGTATTTTGGTTTAGGAAAGACTGAAATGCTTTAAGCACTGCTTAATGGGCCATACTAGTGAGATCATAGAAGACAAAGTTGCTGATAATGATTTGAAATGTCAGGAGCTGGCTCAAGAGGATTCAGAGAAGAATTTTAGTATGTTGCCTAGAAATAGTTCTTGTGATTGTTAATTCCACCAATAGATAATAAAAAACTACCACATTTTAAAACCAAATATGAAGCAAGCTTTACTTAAATACTGGCTAAATGGATGGGTTCTGACCAGGTCCATACCCAGGCTCCCAGGAAATGGCCTTGAATCACAATTTACAGCAGCTTAAGAAGGAAAACCCATAATTTATTGCATTTCCCGTCATGTCCAATCATGGGTAAGCATACATCCTGATGTACCTCTAGCCTGTGAATCTCCCACCCATACATGATCAAGCACATCAGCATAGATGAGTCAAACTTGTTTAGGGGGATGAAAAGCATGTGTCTTGTTATCTCCCATAAACAATAGCCTCCAACATTTCAGGAACTATCTGCCTTTGGGTAAGGAGCTTGCAGATCAGAGATATTTTTGTTTCATGAATCTCTTAGGCATAGTAATTAAAACTTAAAATGTAACTTTGGCTCTCACATTCCCTCATTGAGTTGTATCCTGAGTCACATTGTTGACTCTGTAATGTTACCTGTTTATATTGGGATTTAATAACCATCAACTTAATGCTACCCAGACAGGAATTATCATTTAGTTAAGACATCAATGATGCAAGAGCCAACAGCAATTAGCAGAAGCAGAAAAGCCCTGTGATGACTGACAGAGTTACTATTTAGAAGGAACCTAGAAATGAGAATGGGGACCACTTATTTCATCTCAGGTCCCCAATGATAGGGAGTTTCCTTTTGATCTAATATTACAGCTTGTTGGGGGACAATGGGTGATGTACTCTCTTATGTAATTACTTCCTGCTGAAATTTGGACATTTTTGTTAGGGCCCAGGAAGGCTGGAATGCTAGTCAAAGGCAAGAAGGGAATTCAGGCAATGGAGTATTCATCAGAAGCATCTGATTCACTGACCCAGCTGGAGAAACAGGAAGCATTTATATCAGCTGAATTGGTCCATATCAGCTTTCAGCAAGTCCAAGGCTCACAAGCATTTGGAGCAGGTTATAGTCAGCAGCTGATGCTTGGATGTGTCTGTCAGCCAAGTGGAAACCTACTGAGTCAGATATAGACTAAAAACAGAAGTTAAAATTTAGGAACTTAAATAAAATTCTTACACTTAGAACTTTTAGCCCCATAGTCTTAGTAACTGAGGAAGTGGGGAATCTCAAAGACCAGGAGAGAGAAATACCACCCTCAGGAATAGCCAGGTGGGGAAACTTAGGCTGTTATTATCTAGAGTCCTTTTGATCTGTGAGAAGTGGATTCAAGTCTCATGACTCCCCAGATTCTCTGAAACTTATATGAATTTTTAGTTTACAAAAAGACATAAAAGTTTTAGATATATTAACATTATCAATCTGTACTGAATTCCATATTGTAGAAAAAGCAGGTAACAGGTGTCTGTAAAAAAAGTTGGAGTAGGCTCACAACTTTGAGTCCCAGCAAAAGGTATAGATTTGGGTTTAAAAGCATGCACATTTTCTTTGTGTCCAGAGAGCTAGGTATAGATTGTACAGAGATGTCTTCAGCCTGGTGAGAAAGTACCTTTAAGTTCATACTTAGAAGACAACCAAAGAAATCTAAAATCTCGAGTTTGTGACTGAACTCCATTGATCAATGTCAAAACATGGAACTTTTGAAGTCCTAGTGTAACAATAGCATAGAAGGGAAAAGAAATCTGAAACATTTACCATTTTTACAACTTGCATTTATATCTTAAATCATTTTCCAAGACTCTCAAAACTTGCATAGACTTTCATATCCTCAGACCCTTATGTATCTTGAAACATTTTTAGACCTTAGAAACTTGCACAGACTTTAACCCTTTTTTCTTCTATCTAATAATTTACAAGAGACATAAGCAATTATATCTGAGAACAGTCATTTTAAATCATGTCTCTTTAGTGGAAAATTACATCTGAAACCTGTTTATCTTTTCATAGGAAGCCTGTTAGCAAGGCAAACCTGACTACTTTTTCTCTGCAGGAGACCTAGTAGCTCTAGAAAAAGTAAGGTTTGATTTTTTTTTTTACATATGAAATAAGCTAAAGAGGTGACTGTAACCTTGGGGAAGAACTTGGTTGCCTGTTGCTGCTAAGCTGACAACACCATCAGATCTGAGAAGAATAAATTATAGCACAAAGTATAATCCAAATGGCCTATATATCAATTAACATAACAGAGACTAGTCCATTACCTAGATAGCCATCCCAGGTTCCTGTGGTCTTCATGACATGGCATTGGAAGTAGAGGTATCAGTACAGCATCAGTCTTTGTCTGCCAGTACGAGAAGATGAGAGGCTTTCATGTGGAGGAGGAACATGGGAGATATTGACCTTACTTTGTCTAGCCAAAGTAGGGCAATAAACTCTTCAGTGTCCTGCTTCTCCATAGTTTTGGCCTGGTCCTGGTAGCAGATGCTGCATTGGGGCAGTCTTGCTGAGTGGTTAGTGTTACCAAACTCAGGTAGAGTCATTGTGTTGCTCCATCATCTTCCTTGGAGACATTGATGTCACTGCTAGGATCTGAGAATCTCTGTCATAGTATGCTTTTTCCATTAAACATTTTAAATGCCATATTCATCAAATCTCTGACAAGTTTGAAGACCATTATTTTACAGTTAAGTGTATCTGAGCTAAATGAACCTAGGCTTAATCATGAAAACATAACTAACGTGACTACAAGTTTGATTATTATAGACAACTAACTACTAATCTGTATTTCTTAATTATATATTTCATTTTTAAATGAGCTGCATAGGTACAATACCTTAAATAAGAGTAGAAACACACACACACATAGTATAACAAAAATAACTTTAAATGTTTATCAATATACAAAATCCATGCCAATGAGAAATATTTGAGACTAGTAGTTTTTTTTTTTTTAGTTTAAAAGTAGATCCAATAATCTACCCTTTTCCATATCCCCCCATTTTTTGAAATAGATCCCTAAATCTAACCTCCTTCATTCTTTCCTGATCATGGCCAATAACAACTTGCAACCAACCCCCCTAAATAATGACAAACATCCACCAAATGACCAGAAACTATTCACTCAATTCTTGGGAATGTGGGTGCTGTGTTCTCTAGACTGCATCCTGTTGTCTGGATGTGATGGAATCTCCAGGGGAATCTGAGAAAACGGAGACAATGGCTAAGTCCTGGGAAAACTAATTGTAACATTTGCAGTCCAGTCTCAAAACTGTTCCCATGCAGATGGATCAGCATATATGTCATCTGCCCTGTAGTCACTCCTGGATTCCTCCCTCACATCTGTAGCCAAGATCCTCAGGAGGTTTCCCCAGTCAAATCTGATCTTTATTAATTTTGAAGGAATCCATAGCTTTTTGTTTTCTGTAGAAACAAAAGTATAACCTCTCCCCCAAGGCAACACAATACCCAACAACCATTCTGAAGCCAATGCATCCTTAAAGTATATAGGCTGGTTTAAAATTCAGCACTTCTTTCCATAATCCAATGTATCTCAGCAGCTGCTGTTTGCTCATCAGCATTTTTTTTTAAAAAATCAATAAAGCAACATACAGGATCCAGGGGCATCCTTGCATGACTTATTTTTTTTATAGATTACTTTATTCTTTCTTTAAAGACTTTATTTTAGTCAGATTTTTCTTAATTATCCTTAATAGTTTACAATAATTTATTAGCTTTCATAAGACTAGGACTTGCTGGGGTAGGGCTTACCAGCAGGCTGAAGCTTAGAGGTTAGCATTGTCCTTGACAAGTTGATAGGCACCATAGCCATATGTGTAGCTAGAGTTTTCCTGCCTGGCCCACAGTCAGGACAAATCTGTCACCTGCCAGTCCCACAGCCGCTCAGACCCAACCAAGTAAACACAGAGACTTATATTGCTTATAAACTGTATGGCTGTGGCAGGCTTCTTGCTAACTGTTCTTATATCTTAAATTAATCCATTTCTATAAATCTATACCTTGCCATGTGGCTCATGGCTTACTGGCATCTTCACATGCTGCTTGTCATGGCGGCAGCTGGCAGTGTCTCCTTCCTCCACCTTCCGCTTTCCAGAATTCTCCTCTCTCCTTCTCCCACCTATACTTCCTGCCTGGCCACTGGCCAATCAGTGTTTTATTTATAAAGAACGATATCCACAGCACATATGTTAATGGACCACAAGTTCTTTTTGCCAGAGATAAGGAGAATAACTCCCTTTTTAGGGAGTTAAGCAGGAATTTTCTTCAAGCAGCTGAAGGAATGGGGGGTTTATCTAAATGCCTGACCTTGGGAATAGGATTTATACCTCTATCTCTGTGAAGTTTGAGCCTTAAAAAATAATTTCTCAATTGAAGCACCTTTTAGTATCAAAATAAAGCTTTTCACTCAAAGACACAGTCCACAGAGAGACTGAGAAATTTCTTGATCCTTTTAGAGTACACCATTACAGAATATAGCAGCTTTTTATGACTCAGTTTATCAAAATAACTTAAGTTTAACAAAGTAAGCAAAGATAAGGAGGCTAGAAATACATTCTTAAGCATGACTAGACCTTAAATAAGGAGACATTCTCTAAACCAGTGGTTCTTAACCTTCCCAGTGCTTCGACCTTTCTACACAGTTCCCCATGTTGTGGTGAACCCCCGACTACAAAACCATTCCTGTTGCTATCTCACAACTGCATTTTTGCCATTGTTAGGAATTTCAGTGGAAACATCTGACATGCAGGTAGGCCTACACTACCTACCTCTGTCAAAGGCCTTTCAACCCCCAAAGGGTTGAGAAGTTAGGCTGAGAAGCAGCTCAGAGCCCTTTGCCAGACTGCTTAGGTCACCATCTTGCTGTATCATAAGATTGGAATATCCCAATTTCTGGTGTTTAGTGTTTTGTGCTTATATCTATGTCCTTAATTTTTAGTCTTTTATTTTAAGTCCAAATATTAAAAATGTGAAACATTTTATAAATTTAAAATGTTCCATAGCCTTATAAATTTAAATATTTTAAAAATTCTTCCTTAAAACAATACCTATTTTAAATTTTTTTCTGTACAATTTCAAAATTTTCTCTTAAAAAGTTTAAAATTTCTCAACTATGTGTTCCTGCAATATAAAAAATAAAGTACCCCTTTTCACTTCAAGAGAGAGAAAATAGGGCATAACCACAATCTGACTAAGTCATAACCAAGCTCCAACAGTGCAAACAATCCTAAGCTCAATATCTGGGATTTAGTAACAACCTTTTGGGTTTTCTCAAGGAGCCTGGATCACCTCTTTGGCCCCACCTTCAGCACCACATACATAGCTTACTTTCTAGATCTCAGCCTGCTCCATTTCATTGTGGCTGTTGCTTCTGATTGACAATCATATAGCACGAGCATTTCCAAAACCACTAAGGTCCACAAATATGACTAGGCCCTCTTTGAGAACTCTAGCCCTGACAGATATTTGCAAACTTCCCCATAATCTCTTCATGTCTTTAAAACCAGTATCACCTGGGTGACTCTTAAATTACAAAGTTTAGCTGCCAAGCAAGGTACATTCTTGCATATTAAAGCATGGAGGTGAAGCTTTAATGCCTCATTAAGCAAGCATTGTTTTTAAATCCTATCATTCATAAACCTTGTTTTCAAGGGAGGACAGGAATTATCATACAAAAATCTACCCCAATCCAAAATATCTTGGAGACCTGTTGTTGGCTTCTTGGTTATCCCACTCCATGTGATCACCTTTAATCAAGACGCCAGTGAACTCACGTGATATCTGTCTTTTCCAAGCCTAGCAAAGATGGCTACCAGACATGTTGTTGCCCAAAGATGGGGAAATCATGGGATATCCGGCTTCTCCAACCCTAGCAAAGATGGCAACCAGCCATGTGGCTGCCTAAAGATGGTAGCAATCCAAAATGGAATGCCACATGGTTCCTTTAAAGTTACCTATGCATAGATTTGTTCCTTTAAAATTACCCACGCACAGATTTTTAATTATCAACTCTTAGTGCTACTAGTTTTGATGTTTTTTTCAGATTTTTACAGACTTTTAACCATATCCAACAAAATAAACATAAATCTCAAGGTACAGAATGTTCACATAAACCAAGTCTAATTTTTTTGTCTATTCTGCTTTACTTTCTTTCCCCCATCACTGTTAGGCAGCTCAGACTGACACAGAAACACAGAGGACACTTTGAAATAAGCATGCCTGGGTCTGAGAAGGGAGAGCCATAATCCACTCTAGAGCCAGTTTTCCAATAAAGAAGAACAGCATGAAACAACTTTAATGTTATCCACACCCAAAAGACATCTAAATTCCTGCTAACCTGAATCCAGTGACCAGAGAGCTCAGGGATAAATTCTGAGTCACGGCCATAAATGCAGCCATGACCGTGATGGTGACTGGCTGCTGTTAGCAGCAGAGATAGCAAACTATTTGACTCTTTTCTGACTTAGCACCATTATTGCAACAAAACTTTTGGATACACCAAAAAACATAGACAAAACGTTCCAACAAAACAGGGAGACACAACTCTCTTGAGAAACAGACAAAACTTTCATGGGCACACCAGAAAACACAGAGAGTCAAAACTTTCCAACAAAACAAGCATACACAACTTTCTGGAGAAGTAGGCAAATAAAACTTTGCAACAAGACAAAACTTTCCCCAATAAGTAAACAAAAGCTTTCCACTCAGAGCCAGAACCAGATGGGCAGTCAACTTCTTGCTGCTATATGCCCTGGACAGAAGAATATTGGGGTCCTGTGGAACCTCCTCCATGTCCAAGATAGGGATCTTACAGAATAGAACCAGACTACGGCTCACCAGGAGGCTTCAATAGATGGTTGCTGCATTTCTCAGCATGAAAGTTCACTCCAGTAGTCTGCAAACTGTAGGCAGCCTCAGAGCCTTGGAATGTCCCAAAGTACTTGCCTCCTGAAGCAGCCCCTTGGGCCCAGAGCTTTAGAATTTGGATGGGTGGTCTGAATCTCCCTGGAGCCTCCAGAAAATATTAATCTCACCAATTGAGAATAAGACTGTTATGCCCAGATTGTGGGGCCCCCAAAAAGACCACCACAAAGACTGAATCTCATATGTGAAAGCAAAGAGATTTTATTTTCAAGCTTGGAACTTGGACTCCCTGTCTGACACAGAGAAGCCAGAGAGAACAGAGACATAGTTGTGTATACTCTCTGGTGAGAACAGAGAGCCAAGAGCCCAGGCAGGCTGGGGTTTTTATTATAGCAGTGGTTGGGGTGAGGGGATTTCTAGAGTCTAGGACCCTGATTGGCTGACATTTGTCTAAGGGTATCTGAAAAAGGGAAATAAGTGTGCGCTAGGCTCAGGGACATCAGACAATCTTATCTAATGGTTGGAATGTTTGGGATATCAGGTACTTACCCTTAGATGCTGGCCCATTGGCCCATTCCTGGGTGGATCCCTGGGTGGTGTTAGCTTATGGCTTTTCCTGGATCCAGGTATTGCTTGTCAGTAAGCCTGTCACAGCAACTGTGTCTGGGCCCCAAAGCCTGTCATGGTAGCTGTGTGGTCAAGCTGTTTTACGCCCCCCTGCAAGACCACTACCACAGTTTAAAGCCAAATTAAATACTAGCCAGGTGGATGGGATCTGACCAGGTCCATACCCAGGTTCCTGTTGGTTTTAAAAAATAATAAGTGGTGCTGGTTACCATTCTAGAGAGGTCATGAGGCATGAGGCATGACAATACCCCAGTATCAGAGCTTTATTAGGAGGAAGTGGAGGACAGAAGAAAGTGTGGCCAGGCCTGGGGCAGAGACACATGTGGAGAAGAGAGAAGCGGGGAGGAGGAGAGAGCAGAAGAGGGGAGGAGTCTGTGTCTGGCTTTTAAGGATTCCCCTTGCCGGGCGGTGGTGGCGCACGCCTTTAATCCCAGCACTCGGGAGGCAGAGCCAGGCGGATCTCTGTGAGTTCGAGGCCAGCCTGGGCTACCAAGTGAGTTCCAGGAAAGGAAAAAAAAAAAAAAAGGATTCCCCTCAACATGCCCAGCTGGGCTTACAGAGCTATGCTACACATGCGCAGATTGCATGACCATGCTGTGTGTATTACATAACCATCCTGCTCATGATGTAAGATGTAAAACCCCTTGCTTAGTTACTACTGAACAGCCCATGTACAGTCATGCAGCTGGAGGAGTGGCAGAATCCTAACAGTGTGAGACCAAAATGAGCCATCTTAGAAATAAGACCAAAATGCTTTCACCCTAAAATTAAGGCCTCAGATTCCTCCTTTTAGGAATAGGCCACTAGTTACTGAAACCAGTCAGTTTAGATTCCAAAAACCAGGAAGTGTAAAAGTACAGAGTCACAAGGTAGTCACGAGGTAATGCCTGCCAGACTATGGAATGTCCTCTCCCTGGTTTCCAGGTAACTGACCACAAAAATGCCCCCACCTGAGGGCAGCCAATGAGAAATGGTGGCAGGCAACCACTCCCTTAGAAGTAATTTCTAGAAAGCCCCTAGAAGCCAGCCAATCAGAATTGTATCTGTACTAGCACCCCTAAATGATGTAACCTTGTGATTTTTGCCTTTAAAAACTGAGCTTGCAGACAGGCGGGCACTTCCTCCAGCCTCCACTGCGTTGGATGTATTGGACGAAGTCCCTGCCTAGGCTTGTATTGCTTTTGGATATCCAGAATTAAACCTTGCTTTTGCATTCCGGCATGCTCGTCTTTGGTGGTCTCTCTGGGGTTCGTGATCTGGGCACAACAACAGTTCCCAGGACATGACCCAGAATCACAGTTTGCAACAGTTTAAGAAGGAAAACCCATAATTCATTGCATTTCCCATCATTTCCAATCTGGGCCAAGCATACATCCTGATGTACCTCCAGCCTGTGAACTTCCCTCCCACATGTGATCAAGCTCATCTGTGCAGATGGGTCAAAGAAACTTGCTTAGAGGAATGAAAAACATGTATCTTGTTATCTCCCATAAACAATAGCCTCCAGCATTTCAGGAACTATCTGCCTTTGAGCAACAGGCTTGCAGACCAGAGACATTTTTGATTTGGATCTCTTAGGCATAGTAATTAACTTTGGTTCTCTGGGTGATATTTTGGTAATCAGAGTGCCAAAGAGTCTGCCTGTGGCTAAATTGAAGAGTTTTGGATTAATTGTGTTGCCCAAACAGCCTAGTGTAGACTCTGTCATGTGGTTATTGGTGGTAACTCTAATGAAGATTTATAATGAAAAGGAGCAAGCTGAGCAAATAAAAATACAAAATGTACACAGATTGAGAAAAGGGGAATCAGGAAGTGAAATAGACCTAAATCCTATGTTCAAGGAGATAAAGTGATTAAGAAATGGAATAAAGGTATTGGTGACCTCAGAGCAAGAAGCTACCTAGCTAAGTATTCAACTTGTGAAAAAGAACTGAAGAAAAGCTTACAGCTGGGTGTGGTAGGGCACATCTTTAATTCCAGCACTGAAAAGGCAGAGGTTGGTGGATCTCTGAGTTTGAGGCCAGCCTGATCTACAGAGCAAGTTTCAGGATAGTCAAGTTTCTGCTGTGAAAGACAAGAAGCTGGTAAAGATGTAATTGAATGAGGGGACCACAATCCAGACTCAGCAAGCAGCAGAACTTGGCAGCCTTGGCCATGTGGTTCTGGCTTTAGAGTTAAGGATAGAAGAACTAAGATATGGAATAAAGCCACTAAGGCCAGGCATGTGCAAGGGTTGTCCCTGAATGCATGCCTATTAGAAAGGCCATTGTGTGAAGCTGTGAAGTTGAAGCCTGGATTGCCTTGGAGAATCCAAGATGTTAAATATGCCAGAGTCGTGGGATTCCTGCCCAGGAGAACTGCTAACAGGGAGTGGAACCAGCCCAAGAGAAAGAAGTGTGCTGCAATCAACAAAGTTGAATGGAGTTGGAGATATGAAGAGTGTTTCAACATCAGACATGAAGATGCAGAATTTGGGAGTTTGCCCTGTTTTTTTTTCAGTCTTGCTTTGATCCAGTATTTCCTCTCTATGCTCCTTTCCCTGCGTTTTGAATGGTAATATATATCCTGTGCCATTATATGTTGGAAGTACATGATCTGCTTTTTTATTTTAATTTTATTGAGAATTACAGTTAAGAGAATGCATGAGTCTCATAAGAGACTTTGGACTCTGAACTTTGAAACAAGTGTGAGACATTGTTATAGACTATGGGGACTTCTGAAGTTGGAGTGGATGAATTTTTGCATTGTGATATAGCTACAAGCCTTTGGGGGCCAGGGAGTGGAATGTGGTGGTTTGAAAGAAAATGGCCCCCAAAGGGAGTGGCACTATTAGAAAGTGTGGCCTTGTTGGAGTAGGTGTGGTCTTGCTGGAGGAAGTGTGCCACTGTGGGGGCAGGCTTTGAGGTCTCTTTTCTCAAGCTTCACTTGGTGGGACAGTCAGTCAAATTGCTGCTGCCTCTAATCAAGATGTAGCCAGCACCATGTCTGCCCGCATGCCACCATGCTCCTCATCATGATGATAATGAACTGAACCTCTGAAAGTGTAAGCCACCACCTCAATTACATGTTTTCTTTTTAAGAGCTGCAGTGGTCTCTTCACAGCAATAAAAAACCCTAACTAAGACAGCCACAAAATCTTTTTGTTGTCTTTTATTTATCTTTAAATATGCCAATAGCAATCTCTGTATTCTATAGATGTAAGAACTGTACTGAAATTAAATAATCCCAAGCTTTATACTTCTATATACGTGTCTAATCTGATACCATCTCATTATCAAAGCCAGTTAAACATTTTAACACTAAAAGGTTAACATAAACGATTATTGAACAAAAGATTTGTGGCAAGTTATTTTCTACCTAAGTTCAAATAAATTAAATATTTGAACTTTAAAATAGCAACATTAAAGATTTGTTCCAAAGCATCTTTCAAAATGATTAAACTACTCTGGATGAATAACCTAATGTAAATATTGTTCATATCTCCAAAATGGTATTCTCTAAAACTATCAAATGGTTTTGGGCTGGCTGTTTTTCTCTTGAAGTGTGCATTTGTTTTGTAGGAAGAAACTATGCATTAGAAAATCTAGCATACAGAATGCACTTTTGCATTTCTAACAATTTGCTTCTTCTTTGCCCCCATAGTTATAGTTATACCTGTCACCTATCCAGTTTCCAAATCTCCGTGTTGACTTCATATTCTCTACTCCCTTCTCATCTTTTAGAAAATGCCAGGTATACTCTGAGTGTGGGTAAAACTCATGAGGAAGTGCACATGAAATGCTTATCATCTAGGCTATATTCATTATATTTTATTCTCCCTTTCCTCCTCTCAATCTTTGTGTGGATAAATGCTTGCTATTGTTATTATTATGTCTATCTAAATATTTCCTTGACTAGGGAAGCCACAAATGATCCAACATGTCCCAATCTAGCACATTCTTCTTTTTGAAATTGTTTTCTAGTCTGGAGACTTTACAAAATAGAATCGAATAGAAATCAATTAGCTACTTAATAAAGAACTGGGAGACTTTTGCTATTTAGAAAGATGTCTAGATGCACTATACTCTAAGCATACATTTAAAATATTGCCTTTGATAAATACTGGCTTTTTAGATGCTTAATCTCAAATTGTTTCCACTGAATTAAATACGGTTTTCCATTGTTAATTTCTTTATTCAGCTAGAGAACACATATACAAACAGAAGAGTTTGAGTTGATCCTTGAATTGTCCATGTTAATTTTTTTCTAATTGACTTAACAATTAGATTTAAGAGAGTTGTGGTAAGACTTTGTATTTATTAGCTCTTCTTCACCTAACCCCATTCACACCTTTAGATTTAGCACAAAGTAGCTTTCAAAGTTGTTATAATTGCAACATGAGCATATAATTAGAAAGTGCAACATATTCTGAACCTTTGACAGCAAAAGTGTGTATGCTGTATAATTTAGTCCTATGGGAATTCACCACTGAGTTTGCTGGTAATTTTTTGTTAATCTTCTGATCATAAATAATTTTTAAAAATTAATTTGCCTTCTAAAATAAGCTTATTTGCTGGAGTCTTTGCCACAGAATAAACATACTTGAATCATTTTCATATACGAAATCGCACAGTAACTATATTGGGGCATTTTGAATTTATTAGAGTTTCAAAAAATGAATATATTTTGATGATCACAAAACAAATACTGATATAACTGGAAAATAAAACCATAAAATAGTAGCAACACTTCAGGAGAAATGTCCTCCCCCAAAAGAGAATTTTTTTAACAATTAGATTTTCCAAATTTGGAAGTGATACTCACAAAACATACTCAGTTGCCAACTTTGTTATATTTACAAATTGAGTATATTCAAAATAAGAGATGATAAGCCCAGGAAATCATTCATCATAGATAATATATGAAAATATCTAATTAATTAAGGTATTCCATATATATGTGACACTATTATTATGACTTACTTTCTTCTTAGAAGTTAATATCATTTTTCAAATATTTAAATGCCTCCTCTCCATTATAAACAGTTCTGTGAAAATTTTGATGAACTCAAGATCACTACTGCATGTTTAATGTGTAACATCTCTGCATATATTTGACATCAAGAAGGTTACTAATTATTTCACTGATTATAAATAACTAAAATTTTATCTTTTGTCATTTTCCTAATTCATTAATTGCTAAAGGAAATCTACTATGTAAATCCATGGATCCTGATTGGTCTTAATAATAAAAACCCAGAGTCAGATATTGGGGTAAATGCTGAAAGATCAGAGAGACAAAAGAGCCAGCCACAGCCACCACCTCTTACCACACCAAGTCCTCAGTCTGAAAGAGTCGAGCTCCTGTCTCCACTTGCCTTATCGCTTCCTCTCTCCACTCAGCCATGTCACTTCCTGTTTCCCCCTCCCAAGTGCTGGGATTAAAAGTTTGTGCCACCACTGCCTGGCTTCTAGTGGCTACCTCTGCACTCTGATCTCCAGACAAGCTTTGTTTGTTAGAGCACAAACAAAATATCACCATATAAATCAGCAAGGCGAAAACTGTCCTTTTGCCGTGATAACATCTTAGTCCTTTTCCCTTTCTTGAGACAGAGTTTCATGGGTAGTCTTGATTGGCCTCAAGTTTATGGCAATACTCCTGCCTCTGCCTCCCAAATGTTGGGATAATAGGCAATGGTTCAATATTTTACTCTAAAAAGGCATTCTAGAAACACTGAAGAATCTCTTTAATTGAAAAGAGAATATTATTCTTCAAATCTTCCCCCTTGTGGTTTTTAGGTCAATAGGGAAACTTGAAAAATCTTAGTGAAATTGTTTAAAACTTCAAAACCAACCTTGTGCTCTGGTGAAAGGCAAAACGTTTGCTTTAATGTCTTAAGCTTAAATTCATGGCAGAAAATAACAATTAACCAAATTGCACATTATCTTTATATCCACTTGTATTTAAAACTCTTTTTTTTTTACAAAGCTGGGCTTTGTGCCTTGAAGAAAATTGAGAATTTCCACATAAAAGCAACAATTCAGGAATTCAGCAGATACGGTGGTTAAAGACACTAGCACCATCCTATGGTGAAATGAGAGAGACAAACCTCTAACAAGTCTGCCTCTGACTTCCAAACAAAGATTATTATATTGTATATTGTAGAATTGTATATTATATTGTATATTATATTGTATACTGTAGAATTGGCGCAATGATTTGATATGGCTTCTTCCCATTGATCGTGGTCATTGAGGGTAGCTGTCAGAAGATCCCTCCAATGGGCCTATCTGAAAGACCCCAAAAGCACATCAATAATTTCATTTATCTTTTATCATCTCCTTTCTAGTATTTAACAAATGTTTCTTTTTCTATGAGTTGATAATAGAAAAATATCTTTACTTGGTAGAACAAAAATTTGTTGGATAAGTTAAAATTTGATCTTAAAAAGTACAATTTTCATGGCTTTTTTATTTTCTCTGTGACCCAATAATATCTTGTTCTATTTTATTTAGCTATGTTGTGAACTTTTTAGAATTCTCTTTAGCATTTCTCTTAAAGCTTTCTTTTTTCCCTGTCTCTCTGTCCCTTTATCAGTTTGGCTTATGTTCCTAATATGAGTCTCAATCTTCAAGTAACAATTATGTTAATATATCCTTTGACTAAAATACAATGCACAGACAAAGGAAGAATGGGAAGGATTAGATAATAAATTATCTGTCAAAATTTTCATCCTCTGTCTTGGAAATTATTCCAAAATAAGCATGAAGTGTGGACCTAATTCCAGAAAGTCTATGATGAGATAAAGCACAATGATAGTATACTTGTCAGAGCTTGCATCTGTATTCCAAAATAACAGTTTAATTAGTATTTTACTGTAACTTCTTGTTGCCTCAGCAAATTCACCCATCTCTCTGATATAAGCATGGACATACAAAACTATATTTCTGCACCTATCCTTATAGGAACCCTCAATAATGTCATAAAACTATAAGAAAACAACCACAGCCTACTGCATGATAGCAAGGTGGTTTACTGCGTGGTGCCTAGTCCATGACATGTTATACTGGTTTTTAGAAATATAATTACCTTTCAGATGTTGATGGAGTATGATTTATAACCAACTGGACTTCAATACAGTCTCTCTCAGATGCAAGGGCAAGAGATTAATGCTCTGTATCATTTCTCCATGGAATGAAAATGACAGCCATCTCTCTAGATATGCATTACTATAGACCTGGTAATAGAAGGCAGTGTTGTCAAGGATCAATTGACTTGGGAACTCCTGTGTCTTGTATGACCTAAACTAGACTAAAATTAATTGCTAATTGGCAACTGCCTTTGGGAAAACATGATGACACTTTATATAGGAGCCATATAGCTAAACTAGTAAAAACCATTATCTTATTTGTCTTCCTCCTTTACTCACTGATAATTTATGACTGAATCATGACCTACATTTTGATCATATATATTAATAAGGCTTGAAATTTGGGTAACCAACAATGATAGGAACACATGTAAAAGAGCCTTCCAAATATTCCTTAATTTGAATTTGCTGTGCTGTTTTATAGCCTGTGAGATATGAACACTGTTTCTCAGTGATTATTGACTGATACTAATTAACCTTCTTGACAAGTTGATATTTTTTTCTACCTGATTAATATACTGACCTAACCATTGTACCTGGCCCCCAAAACCTTGGCCTCAGGGGGCCCTAGGTAGTTCAGTGTAGCAGGAATCTTAACAGTTCTTATTAATAAAATCCAACCTGAGGCCAGTTATTGGGGTGAACTCTGGAAGATCAGAGAGACAGAACAAGCCACAGCTACCTCACCTCGCCGGATCCTCAGCTGGTCTTGTTTCCTCAGACTGGAGGCCTCTGAGTCCTCATCCAGAATGGGTCTCAGCTGAACTATGCTGCTCAAAACCTAAAAGCTTAACCAGCCAAATGCTTAACCAGCCAAATGCTCTAGTTTCTGGTCCTCACGCCTTATATACCTTTCTGCTTTCTACCACCACTCCTGGGATTAAAGGCTCTCTTTCTGGGATTAAAGGCATGTGTCACCATGCTTGGATGTATCCTTGAACAGATGGATTTCTGCCTCTGGAATGCTAGGATTAAAGGCGTGTGCTACCACTGCCTATCCTTTATGTTTAACATTGTGGCTGCTCTGTCTCTGACCCCAGATAAGTTTATTAGTATGCACAATATTTGGGGGAATACAATACCACAGTTCAGCTTTGAGAAAACTTTGAGCAGTGTGTCTGAGTGTTTGGACATCAAATTATAATATCATCCCAGGGAAGCCCAGAGTGTTAGACAGCAAATTAGTTGTCCATCCTATGGTCAGAGACTCTAAGACCAAAGGACACCAAGGTATTGAGTTGGTGCACTAGTAGACAAGTAGACTAGTAGACCAGGCTGGCCTTGAACTCAGATATCCACCTGCCTTCACTACTCAAGTGCTGGAATTAAACGTGTGCACCACCATGCCTGGCTAAATCTGGCTAATTTTACACACCATGTTCATACTAGACAACTAAACCACTGGAGAGGACCCATGTCTCCTCAGTCAGATCATTTTGAAATCACCTATCAACTTTGTAGCAGTGAGACAAATATACTAACCAAAGAACCTACTCTTCAAGGGTAGCAGGGTGTATATCCCAACCTTTCAATATCACTAATTATTATGTATTTATATGTATGCATGCAATAATTATTAGTGAAAAGAGACCATGAATATTAAAGAGAACTGAGAGGGACATATGGGATGATTTGGAAGTAGGAAAGGGAAGATAGAAGTGCTGTAATTAAATTGTAGTCTCAAAAATTAAAAGAAAAATAATGATGTGGGTGTTTTTACATTACAAACTTAAGTTCTTTTTTAATTCTTTTTTTTTTTTTTTTGGTTTTTTCGAGACAGGGTTTCTCTGTGTAGCTTTGCGCCTTTTCTGGAGCTCACTTGGTAGCCCAGGCTGGCCTCGAACTCACAGAGATCCTCCTGGATCTGCCTCCCGAGTGCTGGGATTAAAGGCCTGTGCCACCAACGCCCGGCTTTAATTCTTAAAATTAAAAAAAATATTGAAAATAGATTCTTCTCTCATATAATAAATAATGACCTCACTTTCCCCTCTGTCCACTCCTCCAAAGCTTCCTCCAGCTCCCTTCTTCCCAAAATCCACTCCCCCTCTGTTTCCTCTTCAGAAAACTGCAGAATTCAAGGGACTTAAAGTGTGCTTTCATCTTAAATACACACCTTACCTTCACTAGATGAAATTTTCTACTTTGACCAGTAGATGGCAGTAATTAACCTTCGCATAGCTATCTTCTCCCAGGTTTGAGGAAAAGCCTATGTGATAACTTGTTTTCGTTTGCCAATGATACAGATAGTGTTTGTGATAACTTGAAACTTAAATTGTGTAAATATTCTTCTAAAGTAGTTTCAGCAAGGGTGAGATGGCCCACTGGGTTAAAGCACTTGATACCAAGCCTGAGTAATTGAGTTTGAACCCTGGAACCCACACTGAAGGAGAGAACTCACTCCTGAGATTTTCCCTCTGATTCCACTTGTGCCATGGCATACACATCCCTCATCAACACACACACACACACACACACACACACACACACACACACACACGCACGCACGCACGCACGCACACGCACACGCACACACATAAGTAAATAAAGTGGTTTTAATCTTTCTCATTGGTAAATATTAGTAAATATTTTCATAATCACAATTTTCTTAAATTCATGAAACTTTCTCAGACTATTACTAAATAATAATTCAACAGACAATAAACTGTTGGCTTAATAAGAGGAAATCAGGCTAACAAAAGGCATGATGTAGAAGGTTCAAAAACCTGCTTTGGGGATTTGTGTAGGACAGTGCAATATACACAGCTTGTTTCTCTTCATTAACAAAATCAGCGTCTTCAGATTGAATCAGAGGCTGTGGTGGTAGGGAGGGGGCCTTGAGAGGTTTAGGGCTCCAATTCCAACATTTTTGACTGCATGCTGGAAACAGTTTGCATTTTTGAGGCAGAAAAAACCTTACCCAATATTTGCTTTAAACATTTTAAAAATGCTAAAGGTTGCAATAGAAGGAATCTGAATTTTGTGTCTATGTGATATTCATGTGTGCTGGTACAGGTATGTGCAAGTATGTGTGTGTGTGTGTGTGTGTGTGTGTGTGTGTGTGTGTGTGTGTGTGCGCGCGCGCGCGCGCGCACGAGCTCGCGCAGAGGCCAGAGGCCAATATCTGGCTATCATTCCTTATGCATCATATACCTTGCTTTTGAAAGATGATTTCTCTCATTTGTTAGCAAGCCTCGGAGATCAGCCTGCCTTTGCCTCCCCAAACTAGGATGACATGTGTCTCACCATGTCAGGCTTTGGGACAAACTTCAGGTTTTTTACTGTATCAGCCAAGCACTTTACTAACAGAACATCTTCTGAGATCAGGAATGTCATTTTTAATTGCTTTAATTTATATGTATGAGTGTTTTGCCTGAATATGTATATCTGTATCACATGTGTGCCTGGTAACTGTGGAGGTCTGTAGCAGGATTTTCTTGTTGAACTTTCTCTTGCTGATGGCCAGCTCACCAAATAATGAAATGGACAATTATTAATTATGGCATCTTGGCCTTTAGCTTAGGCTAGTTCCCTACTAGCCTTTATAACTTAATTAATCTGTTTTCTGTTAATCTATGTTTTGCCAAGCGGCTTCTTACCTCTCTTTCATTCTATATGTCTGACTCCCTCCATGTTTCTCTGGTGTCTCCCTTGTGCATAGATTCCTCCTGAGTTCCTCTCTCTCCCAGGAAGTCCCACCTATTCTTTCCTATCTATCTATTGGTCATTTAGCTCTTCATTAAACCTATCAGAAGGTACTGTAGCAAAGACTCATCTTCACAGTGTAAAAAGATTATCCACAACAGAAGTCAGAAGAGGATATTGAATTCCCTAGATCTGGAGTTAGGGGTGGTTGTGAGCCACCATGTGAGTGCTGGGAACTAAACCTGGTTCCGCTGCAAAGGCAGCAAGTGTTCTTGGCAACTGAGTCATCTCTCCAGCTCTGAGGACTCTAATTATTAAAAGCTTATTAACTGAAATTCAGTTCTTACCCCCAACAAACAATTCTGTTGGCCCAATTATTTCAAGTTGCTGCCTAAACTTTGGTTTTAAAGATTTTCTTATTCATTCACATACGGACATACCTATACTGCTTTCAATAAATATGTTAAACTATTTCACTTTCAAAAAAGAAATGTGTGGTTAAGGTCTCTGAGCCAAATTATTTGGAGGCTATAATACCAATATATTATTATTATTTTAATAAAAATTTGGTTGATTTGCATCAAACAAAGGTATTCTAAAATAAGACTCAAGGAAAATGGAGATGATGAAAGAGTACAACTACTTTCTTAAAAAGAAAACATAAATTACAGACATAAACAGACAAAGAAATTAACCACATCATTATTTAGGCCCAAGACTACAGGCCCTTTTGATTTTTTTGTTACTTTACCTTTTCCATGTTTTTCAAGATTTCCAATTAAAGGGTGCATTTTTTTTTGTTCCTCATTTATTTCACGTAGTATAAAATTCCACAGTTCTGTCTAGGTTGTTCCAAATGATAGGATCTTATTGTTAAGGTTGTATAATATTATTTTATAGATAATTTTAAAACTTAGTAAATATTTGAACTTGGAAAAAAGGCAAAATTATTGGGGATAAGCATAGATTAGTGCTGCAACTATGGAAAACCCCATATAGGTTCTCAAATATTTTGTTACCTCCTTGTTATTAGCAAAAATAATTGAAATTGCTATGATGAAGAAATATATATATGCTCCCACCTTTATTTCAGCATTATTCATGGTAATCAGTATATAAATGTTCCCTTTAAACACCTACTTTGCCTCTAGACTCTGCATTTAACAGCATCAGAGGAAACATTCTGTACATAGTATACATGACATGATTGAAAGCATAGATAGAATATTTCGTGTGGAAGAGTGCCTATATTACTTTTGCATGGATCCAAAAAGCTGAATCAGAACTAATAGCAAAGGCAAACATCGCCTCAATGTAAGACATTTAGTTTCTAACAACTGGAACAATCAATAACAGGTTGTTCTGTTGGGGGAGCAGTGCTTGCAACAAAACTATAAATATTCCAATGAAGTTAAAGTTGATACAAATGAAATATTCGGGTGAAGGAACAGATTAAATGACAGTTAAGATTCCCTGAGTATCAGCTCTAAGCATCTGTATACTTTTTCTGCATGTCATGCTTTAAATTTGATTTAACATCACATGTGAAGGATCAAAAGGATTGCGTGTGTGTGCACCTGCATGTGCAATTGTTTTAAAATTACTTATTAGAGACTTTTGTACATGTTTTGACCATACCCACTCCCCCAGTTGTTCCCAGATTCATCCCCCATTTTGTTTCCTTTTTTCAGAAAACCCATGAAATTCATGAAGTTCATGTTGCCCATATATTATTGGCTATGTGGCATTCCAACAGAAAATGGTTGACTTACTAGGCTTGTGCATTTCAAAACATCCTTTTTGAACTCTGTGTTGTCAGTGAGTTAAATGTCAAGGCTACTCTTTGAAGCCCATTTATTAATGAGTAACATTTAGTTTATTGAACATTATCTGCTGAGCCCTACCCATTCAACTAGCCTTCACTGATCTCTGTGGAGATTATCCTTGACTTAGAAGTTTATTCGTAGCCGGGCGGTGGTGGTGCACGCCTTTAATCCCAGCACTCGGGAGGCAGAGGCAGAGGCAGGCGGATCTCTGTGAGTTCGAGGCCAGCCTGGTCTCTGGCCTCCAAAGCGAGTTCTAGGAAAGGCGCAAAGCTACACAGAGAAACTCTGTCTCGAAAAACCAAAAAAAAAAAAAAAAAAAAAAGGAAGTTTATTCGTAGGAAGAACATCATCAAATGGTAGCCTAGACAAAATTAGGTATTTCTTTAGCAGATCCTTTCTCTAGCCCTATGGTGATCCACATTTAAATAGCTTTTGTTCTGGAAACTTCACATGTTTTTTCAAAGGTCTATTTTGTTACTATCAAAATTGCTCTTAGACAATTTCACACAAGTATACAATGCATACTGACCAATCTCATAGCTTATTCTCTCCCAGCTCCATACCACCCCATCCACCTTCCTCCAACTCCCTAAATCTCTGTCTCTAATGTTCATATCTTTTCATTTTATTATATTACAAATAGAGTTAAACAAAGGCCATTGGGTTTGGCACTATCCTTTGGAGCCTGCTGGGCTCAGCAGTGGGTACAAAATTAAAACAGTGACCTCCAACCAAAATCCACCAATAGCCAATAGCTCAGAAGTAAATGGTAGGACCCCATAAGTCCCTCCTCTTTCCTTGACTAATTGTTGATAGCCAAATCTTATATGAGACCAGGGCAGGTAGGTAACTGCCGATGCCAGTTAATGATTGCAGTGGTTGTGTTAAGTCTAGAGGATTGCATTTTGTGGCCCTTCACCTTTATATTATAGGTCTTAAGTACTTCCCGCTGTTCCCTCTGCAATGTTTCATGAAAGTTATTTAGAACTGAGTCAATGAACTTCACTTTTACTTGTTTTCAGCATCTTGGGATGTCATGAGCCTCTAAGTTTCTACCATTAATTACAAGGAGAGGGTTTTCTGATCAAAGCTGGGAGCACCATTTGCTTTTGAGCATAAGGATAGATTCTTAGAAGGCAGTTTGGTGCCATGTCAATTTAACTGCACTACAGTAACATGTTTCCATCAGGGCCTGCGATCTCCCCAGACATAGACTGTTAGCAACTCTTACAGTAGAAGATACAGGGCCCTTTATTTGAGAGGGCCTCAAAAACCAATCATAGAGCTATTAGTTACCCCACAACAGTGAAGCTGCTCTTGCACAGGTGGGCATACAATGCCTAGCAGATTGGCCTTCCATTTCTGGTTGGGCTGCTGTCAGTACTCCTTATAACCAAGGTGTGGGATATTATTCTAGTTAGGTTTCTAATAACCATAACCAAAGGAATTTATTTGGATTACATGTGTGGACCATAGTTCATCACCGAAGGAAGCCAAGGCAGGAACTCAAGTAGTACAGGGATGAGGAGTAATAAATGAAGCAATGCTGCTTACTGGCTCAATTCCCTAGAGTCTACACAGTCAGCTTTCTCATACTTCCAAAGCCAAGGGGTAGCCCTACATACAGTGGGCTGGGCCTTCCCACATCAGTCAAAAATGTTCTCTAGACTTACCAATATGTCAATCTCATGGAAACATTTTCTCAATTGAGCTTCGCTTGTCCAAGATAATAATGGATTATGTCAAGTTGACAAAAAACTAACCAGGACAGATATCTTCAACAATATGACCTTATCCCCTAATTCTGGCATGCAAGAAAGAGGACTGATTGAGCCTGCATTGTTTTGAGGGCTCCTGGGGCCTCCAGTATCTCATCCTTGGGAATGGGAAAATGTTCAGTTACTCACTGTTTCTAGGAGCAGTGGCATTCATCCATGAAAGGAAAATTATCATATATTTTTTATATAGGCTACAAGATCGCAGGTTTCCATGTAGATTTTCTTTTTCTTTTCTTTCCTTTTATTTTATTTTACAATACCATTCAGTTCTACATATCAGCCACAGATTCTCTTGTTCCCCCCCCTCCTGCCCCCCTCCCCTTCCCCCCAGCCCACCCCCCATTCCCACCTCCTCCAGGGCAAAGCCTCTCCTGAGGACTGAGATCAACCTGGTAGACTCAGTCAGGCAGGTCCAGTCCCTTCCTCCCAGACTAAGCCAAGCGTCATAGTTCATGTCATTGGTTCATAGTTCATGTGTTTCCATGTGTTTGGCTATTTGTCCCTGTGCTTTATCCAGCCTTGGTTTCAACAATTCTCATTCATATAAACCCTCCTCGTTCTCGTAATTGGACTCCCGGAGCTCCACCAGGGGCCTAGGGAGGCTACTGGAAATCCATGTAGATTTTTTAATCTCTTTATACTGGTTACTCCTTGGTACAACCCCATCTTTCACTGCTCTATCATTGCACTCCCTCTCTGCGTCATCCTTTCCACCCATATCCCCTTCCTATTTTATTGGCTTCCACAGGTGCTCCATGTTAAACAAACAGAACAAAAGAATCAGAGCTAGAATCCATATATGAGCAAATAAGTGGTGTTTTTTCTTCAGGGCCTCAGTGACCTCACTCAGTATAGCATTTTCCAGGTACATATATTTTCCAGCAAATGTCATGATTTTATTTTTCCTTACAACCAAAAAAAATTCCATTATATAATGTGTACCACATTTTTATTGTCTATTATCAATTGATGGACTCCTAGGATGCATCTGTTTTTAACATATCTTAAATAGAGCAGCAATGAACATGGATGTGCAGGCATCTCTGTAGTATAATAGGGAGTCCTTTGTGTAGATGCCCAGAAGTAGTATAGCTGAGTTAGAAGGCAGTTTGGGTTTTAGTTATTGAGAAACCTTCAGACTGATTTCCAAAGTATCTTCACTGGTTACATTCCTACCAAAACTGTATAGGGATTCTCCTTTCCCCATATTCGCATCAGTGTTTGTTGTTATTGATGTTCTTGATGAGGGCCATTCTGACTAGAGTGACATAGAATCTTAAAGTGTTTTAATTTGTGTTTTCTGGATAGCTAGGGATGCATAGAACTTTAAAAGTGTTCACTGACCTGTACATTTCTTCCTTTGAGACCTACTTAATTCTGTAGTTCATTTTTAATTGGATTGTTTGCTCTTGGAGGTTTTCTCTTTGTATATGCTAGGCACTGAATCTCTTTCCAATGGAGCTAGCAAAAAATTTCACCATCCTGTCTGATGCCTTTTCATGTGATTGTCAGTTTCCTTTGCTGTACAGTTTTTTTTAATTTCATAAAATCCCATTTGTCAATTGCCATCTTATTTCCTGTGTTTCTAGAGTCCTATTCAGAAAACTACCCTCTCTCTTTGTCCTGCCTATACTTCCTGCCTGGCTCCTGGCCAATCAGTGTTTTATTTATCAATCAATCATAGCAACATATATTCACAGCATACAGGACATCCCACAACAACCACTACCTAAACTTATATGCTTGATACTACAGAATGATACTGGCACAAAACAGATACATAAATCAATCTAATAGAGGACTCACATATTAGTCCACACATGTAGAGCTACTTGATTTTTGACCAAGATGCCAAAAATATCATTGGATAAAGCACAGCATCTTCTACAAATGGTGCTGGGAAACCTAGCATCAAAGTGCAGAAGAATGAAGCTAGACCCCTCTCTTACCTTACACAAAACTCAACTTCAAATGAATCAAAGATCTGAGCATAATACCTCTCTTATAGTGTAAGTAACTTTAAAATATTGGAACACAATTACTAAAAATGCTCAGAAGGTCTTAATTGATTTGATTAGATACAGTTTTTAAAATAGTTTTTATTTATAGAAATGATGATTGCCTTTGCCTCGTGGTCATATTTTATTTGATGCTGTTCTATGCACCATGGACAGATATGGATTATTGTTCTATAGATTGGCAGGTTTTAGGAGTCAATATATCAAAATGTGCTTTTAATCACAAAGCCATCTCTCTAAGACCAGTATCAGTTATTTGGACTTAAAAGGTGGATAGTATGAATGAGGGATGTTTTTTCTTTCATTTAAAAAATTATTTATTAAGGTTGCTTTTCCAGAGAACCTGAGTTTGATTCCCAGTACCCATATGACATCTCTCAACCATCTGTAACTATAGTTCTAGGGTATTCAGCATCCTCTTCTAACCACTGTGGGCATCATACCTGCACATGGTACAATACATATATGTAAGCAAAACACTCATGTAAAGAAAATAATCATAAATAAATCTTCAAAAATTTATTATTATTTTATGTGATGTGTATATGTATTCATGTGTTCATGTCATAGCACATGTGTGGACATAAGGAAACAACTTCAGGATATTCTGCATATTTAAAACAATTTTCTAAACAACTTTGGCCATTTTTTTAGACAAGTACTAGTCTTAATATTTCTTTCAGTAAAATCAATGAAAATAATTTATATAGCTTGTTTTGTAATATTAAAAGTTATTTAGTGTAATTGTTGTATCTTCTTTCTGATATTCCTATTTGGATTATTGTGTTTGGAAGCATGTAATTAGAATTTTAAAAGCATTTTTGGTCTTGATCTTTTCACTTATTGAATTTATTAAAACTGAGTTTTCAAAATATAACTTGAGTGTCTATCCTGAGCAAAGCACCATATTATGTGAGAGGGAGTAAGCAGAATTCAACAATATATACAATGAAGTTCTTGCCACCAAATGTCTTTGATTTCCTTTGTTTTGTTTGTTTTTGATAAAGTCTATCTTCCGCAGTTTTGGTAACAACTCACAATCCACCTGCTTCTGCTTCCTGAATGCATGGATGACAGGGGAGCCCACTACACTTGGCTTACAAAATTTTTTTAGTCTTCCATTTTTTTCAGTTATCTTTGGCCTTCTGTACACATATTCAGAGAATATATTAAAAGGTATTTAGCCTGAAAGCCAAGTGAGTAAAATTTAATATTCATTTCTTGCCAATTTGTATTTTGTAATCTAATAATAGTGGAGTAGGCAGAGCCAAAGTAGAAGATACATATTGATTTAGAGTATTCAATTTAAAATGACCATAACCAGGGCTACTTCTAGTTTATAAGTCCCTGATCTGTTTTCATATCCTGTTTCATCATTTGTGTTTTTGGCTTTGTCACATCTATAAAAATATTCTCTATTTTATTTTAGTTTCTTTTATTTATTCTAGGACATAATTATAAGTAGAATGATTAGATCTATATTAGACAAGATCATAAAAATTACTTAAAAGAGAAAGTTTACATTGATAACTTGAAAAACTAAATATTGAAAAAATATAAATTTATTTAGAAAGAATAGCTGGTATATCATGAAGAGGCTGTGAGTATGTGTGTATGTACACTCTTCTAAAATCAAATATTGAGAAAATGAATATAAATCTACAAAATCAAACTCTTAAATTATTTCAAAAGCTCAGGATAGAGATATGAATTTGTCTGTGTTGAAATATATATATATATATATATATATATATATATATTTGTTGATATATATTGACATTCAATTTATTGATATCATATCATATGTATGATATGCAGCATGAAAACTTATCTTTGTTTGATAAGGGTACTTTGAGTTTTCAATGTGAAAGGAAAGGTAAAGTGCTTCAATTATCAAAATTATGATATAAACTCTTGTTATAGTAGAAAAGAAGAAAAGTTGCTTTTTTAATCATTAAACAGTTAAATGGAGCACATATTTCTTAATTATTTTTACATTAGAAACTATGTCTTCATTTGCACTCCGAAATCCCATAAAAACACTGAACTGATCTGTTGGTTTGTCTTGCCTAACTTTGATGTGATAGTTTTTGATTTGTCTTATATTTTATTTTGATATATTAATAATTGATGAATTAATGAAAACCTTGCTACCATGGTAAAGGTTAACAACTGAACTGTCACTTTTCTCCAATGGAGTGACACTGGGCATATCAACCACTCTAGGACAGGCCTCATTTTAGTAGTAGTTAACCAACATAGAAAGGACTCCACGGGTTTTTGGTTGTTGTTGTTTTGCTTTTGTTTGTTTAAGGCTTTTGTGTGCTTTTATTTGGTTAGTTTGGTGCTTTGTTTCTTTTTTCCTTTCGGCTGTGGTTTTCTTTTCTTTTCTTCACTTTAGGGGGTTTTGTTGTTTTATTGAGTTTTTGTTTCTTGAGAAAGAACTTAAAGTTGGGTGGGTAGGGAAGGGGATAGGATCTGGAAAGACTTAGATGAGGAGAAGAATATGATCAAAATATATTTGAATTTGAAAATTGCTTGAAACATTGAAAAGTAGAATAAAAACATTATCTCTTAAAACAAGACATGGTTTAAAAAATTTAAATCTTAAAAAATATTTTTGGAAGTCACTAATCTCTCAACTCTTTTATTGTAACATGAAACAATTTAGTTCAAAATTTCATTAATTGTTTATCTTATAAAATAATAATATCATCCAGTAAAAGTTCACAGAAAAATTTTTTAGTGTACTCTATCATTCATAATCTCTTTGGAAGTAAAATTTTAACTTCCTTGCATGGAAAATATGTCAAATATAAAAGAGTATTGAGCCACAGTATACAAATAAAAAATGTCAAAGGTATAGTTAAATAGCTTTCTTGCTTTTTGTATTTTCCATAAAAATAATTAACTGATACATTTTCCACATACCATAGTCTTAATGATCTTTATAAATGTGAAGTGAAGCATGGGGAAATATAATGACCTAAGGCAGTTAGGAAGAGGTGTGTATAACTGTATTTTATGATGTTATGGTGAAGTATGAAAGGAAATGCCTAGATGAAAGTCTTTGTTTATATATTAACTATGAACTATGAAGAGAAAGAATTCTCAAACCTGTTTGTACATGAAAAACTGCAAATGTCACTGCAAAATATTTGGATAATTATACTTTCATTACTTTTCTATTAGAATTACAATTTTAATTTTTAATTAATTAATTAATCAATTTTCCCAAGCCCATTCAGTTTCCCCTCCCTCCCTCCTCTTCTCTCAGTCCCTCTCCAAATTCTCCTTTTCATCCCCTTAAACACTCCTCCTTTCTCTTCAGAAAATGGCATGCCTCCCATGGGTATCAGCCATTCATAGCATATCAGGTTGCATTAAGACTAGGTACCTCCTGTCCTATTAAGGTTGGACAAGGTGACCCAATAGGAAGAAAGGGTCCCAAAATCAGGTAACAGAGTCAGAGACAGCCCTTGCTACTACTGTTAGGAGTCCCACAAGGAGAACAAGCTACACAATGGTAACACATGTGCAGAGGGCCTAGATCAGACCCATGTAGGCTCCCTAGTTGTTGGTTCAGTCTTTGTGAACTACTATGAGGCCAGGTTTGTAGCTAGAGTTTTCCTGCCTGGCCCATAGCCAGGTGACAAATCTCTGTCACCCACCAGTCCCACAGCTGCTCAGACCCAACCAAGTAAACACAGAGACTTACTTACCTTGCCACGTGGCTCGTGGCTTACCAGTGTCTTCACATGCTGCTTGTCATGGCGGCAGCTGACAAAGTCTCTCTCACTCAGCCTTCCACTTCCCACAATTCTCCTCTCTGTTAGTCCCGCCTATACTTCCTGCCTGGCCACTGGCCAATCAGTGTTTTATTTATTGACCAATCAGAGCAACAGATTTGACATACAGACCACCCCACAGCACAGGTTAATTGATACTGTAGGTTTTCTTGTGATGACTTGGCTCCTCTGCCTGCTATAATCCTTCCTACCCTTCTTCCACAGGATTCCAGGAGGTCCACCTAATGTTTGGCTATGGGTCTCTGCATCAGTTTACATCAGAGAACTGGATGAATGTTCTCTGATGACAATTAGGGTAGCCATCAATCTATGTATAGCAGAATGTTGTTAGGGCATCATTACATTGACTTTTTTTTGCCAGTCATGTTTAGTTCTATCCTAGGTCTCTGGGCTGTCCAGCCTCTGGGTCCTGGCCCCCAAGGCAGTGTCAAGGGTGGACTCCTTCTCATGGTATGGATCTCAAGCTGGACCAGTCATTGGTTGTTCACTCCCATAATTTCTTTCCCACCTTTACCCAGCATATCCTGTAGGCAGGGCAAATTCTTGGTCAGATTATGTGGCTGGGTTGTGGTCTCAATCCCTCCACTGGAAGTTTTGCCTGATTACAGGAGATGGCCAGTTCAGACTTCATATCTCCCATTGCTAGGAGTCATAGCTAGGGGTCACCCACACAGATTCCTGGGAGTTTCCATTGCACTAGGTTTCTAGTTCACCTCAGAGATGTCCCTGATTCCAGTTGATTTTCCCAGTACTCCTTCCCTCCTCCACCTGATCCCTCCTGATCCCATCCAGATCCCTCTCCTCCCAACCTCCCATCCACCTGTGATGTCCATTCTATTTCCCCTTCTCAGTGAGATTCATGCATTCCCCCTTGAGCCATCCTTGTTACTTAGCTTCTTTGGGTCTGTGGATTGTAGCATGGTTATCCTTTACAGCTTATATCCACTTATAAGTGAGTACATACCATGTTTGTCTTTCTGGGTCTGGGTTACCTCACTCAGGATGGATGATCATTTCTAGTTCCATTCATTTTCCATCAAATTTCATTGCTTTTAACAGCTGAGTAATAATCCATTGTATAAATGTACCAAATTTTCTTTATCCATTCTTCAGTTGAGGTACATCTAGGTTGTTTTCAGTTTCTATATACTACAAATAAAGCTACTATGTACATAGCTGAGCAAGTTTCCTTGTGGTATGATTGAGCATCCTTTGCATATATGCCCAAGAGTGGTATAGCTGGGTCTTGAAGTAGATTGATTTTCAATTTTCTGAAAAACCACCATATTGATTTCCAAAATGGCTGTGTATTTTTGCACTCCCACCAGCAATGCAGGAGTGTTCCTCTTGCTCCATATCCTTTCCAGCATAAACTGTCACTTGTGTTTTTTATCTTAGCCATTTTGATAGTTATAAGATGGAACCTCAGAGTGTTTTTTTGCATTTCCCTGATGGCTAAGGATGTTGAACATTTCTGTAAGTGCTTCTCAGCCATTTGAGATTCCTCTGTTCAGAATTCTCTGTTTAGATCTGTACCCCATTCATAAATTGGATTATTTGGCTTGTTGATGTCTAGTTTCATGAGTTCTTTTTTTCTTTCATTTTTCTTTATTAAGAAATTTTCTACTCACTCTACATACTGTCCGCAGATCCTTCCTCCTCCCTCCTCCCTCCTCCCAGCCCTCTTTCCCAAGCCACCCCACATCCCCACATCCCCCAAATTGAGGTCTCCCATAGGGAGTCGGCAGAGCCCAGCAAACTGAGCCTAGGCAGGTCCAAGGCCCTTCCGACTGCAAGGCTGTGCAAGGTGTCACACCACAGGCACTGGGTTCCAGAAGCCTGCCCATATACCAGGAACAGGAGTTCTTATATATTTTGGAAATTAACCCTCTGTCACATGTGGGATTGGTGGAGATCTTTCCCAATTTTTAGGCTACTGTTTTGTTCTTTTGATGGCATCCTTTATCTTACATAACCTTTTCAGTTTCATGAGATCCCATTTATTATTTGTTGATCTTAGTATCTGCCCTTTTTGAGCTCTATTCAGGAAGTTGCCTCTTGTGCTAATGCATTAAAAGTTATTTCCCAATTTTTCTTCTATCAGGTTCAGTGTATCTGGATTTATGTTGAGGTCTTTGATCCATTTGGTTTTGAGTTTTGTGCAGGATGATAGATATAGATCTATTTTCATTTTCTACATGCTGACAACTAGTTGAACCAGCACCATTTGTTGAAGATGCTTTCTTTTTTCCATTGTGCATTTCTGGCTTCTTTATAAAAAAATCTGGCGTCCATAGGTATGTGAATTTATGTATGGGTCCCCTGATTAAGCAATGGGGATGGAGAGATGGGCTCAGTGGCTAAGAGCTCTTTGTTATTCCAGAGGACTCAGATTCAACTTCCAGCACCCACATGGCAGCTCACAATCATCTGTAACTCCAGTTCCAGGGGATCTGAAACATGATATTCAGGCTTCATGGATACTAGGCACATGGGTGGTGCACATACACACGTTTAGGCAGGCAAAACACCTGTACTCATAAAAAATTATTACTTTTCAAATGAAATTTAGCCTTTAATTTATTTATATCAAGGCATACCTTTTTATGAAGTTAAAATAAGTAATTATAATGTCCAGTTTCAGATTTTATACTTACTACATTTTTATACTAATAAAATTATTTTAAAACAACTTATTCTAAAATATGGGTAAAACAAAACTTTAATGAACCTATTGCATATACTTTTGTTATGATAAGGACTAAAATAGATTAGTCTATAAATTAGATACATAAAAATAAGTGTCTCATGAATTCTTTGTTTCAATAGAAAAGTTCTATTTTAATAAACAATTTTTATCTATTTGGATCTGTCCTCAAATTAACAAAATAATTCTAGTTACAACTTAACCAGGATGAATAAAAATGCTCAGGAATAAATTTCACAAAAACAAAAAGATTGAAAGAAAGTTAACAAGACCTTAATAATGAAATATATCACGTATTCATGGGCTAGAAACCTTAATGATGTTAAAGTGGTAAGAGCTTTCAACTGCATATACAGATTAAGTGCTTTTACTCAAAGATATATTTTGCCCTAAAATGTATATTTCAAGGGACCCAGGATAGCTGAAGCAATTTCGTAGAAGAGCAAGTTGGAGAGCACATTAACAATGTGTACAAGTCCCCTTTCTCCATGTCCCAGCCAGCATTTATTTCTTTTTTGTATATAAAAGAAATTCTAGGGGGTTGAGATGCTGTATCTCCTTGCAGGTTTGACTCACTAGTGATTTTGATCACATTTATTTAAGTTTGTTGGGAATTTAAATTTCTTCTTTTGAAAAGTACATATTCATATAATTTTATCATTCTTAAATTAGGTTATATATTTTGTAACTAATTGTTTTTCTTTCTTTTTAGAGTGTAATGTAATTACATCATTTCCCCCTTCCTTTTCCTTCCTTCAAACCCTCCTATATATTTTTCCTTACTCTCTTTCAAATTCATGGCCTCTCTTTGCATTAATTGTTATTAGATGCATACATACATACATACATACATACATACATATATATATATGTGTGTGTGTGTGTGTGTGTGTGTGTGTGTGTATACATGCATTCCTAAAATAAATGCTCAGTTTGTATAATTTTATCTGTATGTATGTTTTCAGGACTGACCATTTGATACTGAACAACCAATAGTTCTGCTCTTCTCTTGGAAAAGATTATTTGTCCCATTCTGTGCATTCCTCAGTTGCCTACAGTTCTTTGCGTAGGCTTGGGGCCTCCTGGTCTTTCCTTTGTCCACTTTGGCATATCTACTGTTGTTGTCCTTGTTCAGCTCATGTTTAGGCAGTCATGTTTGGTGAGACTTTATGGGTCTAATTTCTGACATACCTGGGAGACACAATCTCGTTTTGAACTCCATCATCCCTTGGCTCTTAAAACTCTTTCCACCTCCACTTCCACATTGTTCCTTGAACCTTAGGTGCAGGCATGGTCTTGTAGATGTATCAGTTGGAACCAGGATCCACAAATCTGCATTCTGATTGGTGTAGTTTTCTATAGTGGTCTCTATCTGTAGCAAAGGGAAGTTTTCTTTATTAGGGATAAAGATTACTCTTAACTGTAGGTATAAGGATAAATGAATCGATAAAGAAAATGTGGTATATATATGCATGGTGGTATTTATTTCGCCATAAAAGACAACAAAATTATGTCATTTGCATAAGAATGGGAGGAAATGTAAATCATCATACTAAGCTAAATAAGTCACACCTAGGAATATAAATGTTGTATGTATTTTATCATATGTAGAACCTAGTTGATACAGATACATAAAAACATATATATATACACATACATATGGCACAAAAATAGAAAATATACACATACATATGGCATGAAAATAGAGAGGGGTCTATTTGAGAAGAGATAGAGGATGAGCAAAGAGGGGGGTGGGGTATATAAAAGGGTGACTGGGAGTGAATATGTTCAAAGTATATTATATACTTCATCAAAAAATGCATACTAGTACAACTTGAAAAATCATTTGGTTATAAATACCTCACAGAGCTTACTGGAGACTCAGTTCTAACTCGTGCTTCAGTATGTCTGCTTTGGTACAAGTGGCAATGATACTATTACTATCACTTTGTAGCATATTTTCAATTTTTAAACTTAATTAATTTATTGTATATGAACATGTGTATGCTTGAGTGCACACATTCCACAGCAAGTATGTGGTTGTCAGAGGGCAACCTGAGGGAGTCAATTCTCTCCTTCCACCATGTGGGTTCTGGGGATCAAACTCTGGTCATCAGGCTTGGCAGCAAGATCTCTTATCTGTTTCACCATCTCGCCAGCTACTTGGTCTTACATTTTAAAATTAGATAGTGTTGTGCTTCCAGTTTTATTCTTGCTTAAGATTGCTTAAGCCATTTGAGGGGTGTGTGTGTGTGTGTGTGTGTGTGTGTGTGTGTGTGTGTGTGTTCCTGTCAGAAATACACAATTACAGGATTTCTTAAAAACATGAGGGGTACTAATGGTCTTTTTTAAGAAAAGTACTTTGAATCTGTGGGTTGAACATAGAAGGCCTTTCCTTTCTGTGTCCTCATTGAGTCCTTTCATTGGGGTATTTTTTATTATTCAATATAAAGATATTACACTTCTTTAGTTAAATTTTTCTCAAGATAATTTTTCTGTACCTTCTATAACTAGGATTATTTTTTTTGCAATCTGGTTTATTTCTATCTATTACAAATGTATAAAAGATCCTCCATCAATGCTGCTGATCGCAGCAGAACCTTGAGAAATATACCTTTGGTTTGCCTCAGAAAAGGAACACATATTGCACTGTAAAGTTTATAAAATTGGCACAAAACATTGTGGTAATGTTACAATACCAGTTTTAAGAGTTCAGTAACTAATGGGGAGCCGATGGGATACATGCAGAACTGTGAAAGCGATCTCACTTAGCCAGCTGTATGCGTAGACTGTAAATCTACATTCAGATCATTTCTGAACTAAGACTATCATCTTAGTTTGTCTGTTGAGGTCAACCAGGAAACCCTAGAATATACCTTGATTTTTGCAAAAAACAAAATAGGGGGAGGGGTTTCTTCAGCATTTCAGTCCACGAGTAACAGTATCCTAACAGGCAAAGTGTTCTCTCACTGTCAACATAGAATAAACTGCTGCTGGAGGTCAACTTGGGCTTTAATTTGCATTAGTATTTATATGCATAGTAGTCCAAGTTGTTGACCTCATGACTTTAAAAAGTAACTCTAAAAAAGTAAAATGGCCCTTCTTGGAAGACTAAAGAAAGACATCCAGCCACAGTTGTAAAAAGTCTCATCAAAACAATGTACCCTTTTATGAATTACGCCTCAATTTAAAAAAAAAAAAGTAGCCCCAAATAAGAAGCAGCTCTGAAAAAGAAAATATAACTTAAGATATTTGAAAAAAACAAGGTGAATACAGGTTCAAAAATAATTAAGATACATTTTCCTAAGGCTACCTAGAATTAGGCTTTAAAGAATTCTACCATTTCAAGTTTACCACTAGTTACTAGATACCAATTTACAAACAAGATGTCCACTTTTTTTGTTCCTTTATCAAGAGAAAAATCTACCTTCAGACTATGAGGGTGGTGATGGGGAGGGACTAGAAAACAAGATTCAAACAATCCCATGCAAATATCACATTTTTCAAATGGAAGAACTCCAAACTGCACTAGAAGTTCCAATCACTAAGACACTTCCCATTGAAATGATTTAAGTACAAATACATGGCACCAAGGTTTAGGCCTAATATAGGCCTGACAACCAAGTCCTTGTTTTCTGGAAGAAAGGCCTCAAAAGTCCCACTCAATTCCACATAACAATGCTTCAAAGATCAATTAGGTTTTCATTTCCTTAATATTTTTGTTTTTGACTTCTAATCTTAAAGACTAGATTAAAACTTAGCTCAATTCCCAGAAGGCATTGCTTCCCTTTGCTCTATGAAAGAGTCCACCAAGACCTCTTCCTCAAAACCATCTAGCCCCCAGCCTCCAGCCTGTGCTTGTGATGCATCTTTCTCAACATCCTGAAAAGGTAATGTAGGTAAAATATGCTCATAAACATTAAAACTAGTTGTTAGAAAGACGTAACTAGCTTTATAATTCAAGTTTTAAAACATAAATACTTGCAGCTTGATCTGCACTGACAATGATTGTCGGAGCCTAGAATTCAACATTTACAAATTCTCATTCACACACACAAAACACACTATTATCACACAACTTGTGTCTTGAGAGAATCTTCTGCTTTTTAGATCTTTGGCCTCCCAGTCAATCCCAAGTTCAACCAACTTTAACTAAAACTTCACTCAGAATTTTACCAAGCTTTTCACCCACACATTAATGCTTGTCGTATCTTTCATCAACTATCAAAATCTGAAGCCTGCTCAGAGATTGCCAGGTAAAAGAAAATAAATGAAATACACAGAGGTTATTTCAAAACAGAACATGACCATCAAAAAAAAAAAAAAGTCACGATTCCCGATTGGGATCATCCTTTGTTTACTACCAGTAAGAAAAATCCCACGTTGGACTATTTCACACTCCAGCATTGGCCAAAGGACACGAGAGCTGGTTCTGGAGCATGCAGTTTCTCACACAGATGTCCCCAGAGGAACACCAAGGACAAAGTCACGTGATGCCTCTCCCGTACAGAGGCTGTCTCACAGGGGCATCGAGGACACCCACTAGTTTGTGGAGATCCCTGAGAAAGTATGATTCTTAAAATCTGGACTGTACATAATTCACATCAGCCTTGTTCAGGTACTCACTGGAAGAAAGATGCAGCTGTTTGCCAGAACTCAGCACTCCACTCTAGATCAGCCATGTGGCCATGATGGCTTTCTCACAAGTGATATTCTCTAGTTTAAAGGATAATTATGTTGGGCTACAGATTTGCTATTTCCAAGGATGACTTGGAGTTCATCACTCATCACTTGATTTGAGTAACCATCCTAACATCAACCATCTATTGAAAAAAGAAACTCTTCAAAGAATGACTTCTCACTCTGTAAGAAATAAGCTAGAAACAGCAAAGTAAAAAAAATCTAATGGCTGATACTGAGATTAAATTGTGTTCAATATGGGAGATAGTTGCTTACTGCAAAAACCAGACCCGGAGAGCTGTAGAATTACACATATGCTCACCATCAAAATAACTTACATGAAACTGCTTCTGGCATAGATCAAGAGGTTAAGATTAAAAAAATAAAAACAATGGATTGAACCTGCATGTTCCATTGCTCATAAACTTGCACACACTATTGTTCTGCAAAAAAGACAACTGCAGCAAAGAAAAATGGCCCTTTTGCAAACAAGCCTAAAAGTAATCCCCAAAAAGAAAAAAAAATAACATGCATATATGTATAAAGTGTTACTATTAAACACAATGCTATCTCTAGGGGGGGGGAATTAACTGCATAGGTTAAAAAAGAAAAACAAAAAACCATGTGCAACATCTTAAGCCAGTAAAGCACCAAAATAAAAAAAAATTTAAAAACCCACCAAAAATCACTTTTCATAATGATTAACATAGAAGCACAAAATATCGACCATAAGTCAGGAAGTAATTACCTGGACAGATACAATGTCCACTGTTGAAAGAATTTTTCTTCAATTTAAATGTCTTTTCTCATCTCTAAAGAAACCTTAAAGTGCTAACTTTACTTATATAAAACAGGCAAATTCTTCAAGTAATTTGCTACGCCAATTTTTATCAGCCTAAACAAGGAACTAAAAATAGCAAGTGAAGTGAAAAGGGCAGAACACCCGACCGGTTCCACATAGATAGACACCACGGAGAACGTCACCTACCATCCCGCCTTTCTTCACTGCACTGCACAAGCTAACAGATTAAGTATCTGTTTTCTTACATTAACTCCCTAGGATTTGCTAAGGTTTTTGCAAGTCACTAGGTAACACATACAGTCCTAAGGAAATAATGTCACTTAAAAATCAGCACTGGAATACTTACCTGGCAGGGGAGATACCATGATCACGAAGGTGGTTTTCCCAGGGCGAGGCTTATCCATTGCACTCCGGATGTGCTGACCCCTGCGATTTCCCCAAATGCGGGAAACTCGACTGCATAATTTGTGGTAGTGGGGGACTGCGTTCGCACTCTCCCCTGTCAAAAAAAAAAAAAAAAATCAGCACTGGACACTAATTAAAGCGAGCTTGTGCATGTCTACTGCCTTAAACTAAAAGTGAGGCATTGCTTACAAACTGTGACGAGCCGCCCTCCACTGGCCGGCTCACTACTCCTGCTCCTCGGCTGCTTTTTCAAGGAAGTATACATTAACCAGATGGCGATTGAGGTGCTTGCTGTAATCCTTTTCCTTTCTGAAAGACCGATCACAGAAAATACAAACAAACTCTCCCTCGGTTATTTTAACTGCCAACCCCTCCTTCCCACTTTTTGAACTTGCTTCTTGTGGCACTGGCCGAGCCCCATGCAGCCCAGAATCATCACTTCCCTTGGACATATTATCACTCAGGTCACTTCCATCATGGCTGTGGATGCCTTCGTCTTCATCAATGTCCGGTGACTCGTTTTCAGCCAAAGTGATAGGAGGCGAGGCCGTTACGGTTGGTGATGGGACAGGAGGCAATGGTGACGCTGGTTCGGGTGCTGAGGCTTTCACAGGGACACTGTCTGGGTTCTGCTCAGTGTCCACTTCCATTTCACAAAGCCCAGCTGAACCAGTCTGACACTTAGCATGTAACGTTTCACCACCTGACCCATTTGAGTTTTGTTCCGAGGATAAGACACTGGTAGGTTCCTTTGGAGCAGCAAGCGTAGCTAGACTCTTGCCAGCTTCCTCTGTTCCCACTTTCTTGAGAGGGGCCATTTAATTTCCTTCCCCATCAGAGCCAATTTCTTGGTCCTTGGGTGTCTCGCCTCTTCTTGAGTTTCCCTTTGGAAGATCCTGTGCGCACCTGCTTCCCTTCAGAAGCTGGCTATCTCTAACAGGCACTAAGCCAACTTCAATAAGGACTTGCTCCTGCCGCACCACCTCACTCCTCATGCCCGACTTCTCCTTGGTACTCTCTTTTTGGGGAGAAGACCTTTTGGTGATTGGTTTCACTTGAAGAGGTGGCTCCATGACAGCAGGAGGCTCCTTCTGAACAGATCCCATGTGAGGAGGCCCTGTCTGAGCAACCTCCACCTGAGCATGGTCCAAAGGACAAAGCAGCTTCTTCTGACAATGTCCCCACTGAGACTCCATGGGAGAAGGCGGCTCCATCTGATCAGGCTCCATGGAAGGAGGTAGCTCCATCTGATCTGGCTCCAGGGGAGGAGGAGGCTCCCTCTGAGCAGGCTCCGTGGGAGGAGGAGGCTCCCTCTGAGCAGGCTCCGTGGGAGGAGGAGGCTCCATCTGATCAGGCTCCATGGGAGGAGGCTGTTCCATCTGAGAAAGCTCCATGGGAAGAGGCTGCTCCATCTTTGGAGGCTCCGTGGGAGGAGGCAGCTCCCTCTGAGGAAGCTCCAGGGGAGAAGGCAGCTCCCTCTGAGCAGGCTCCAGGGGAGGAGGCGGCTCCCTCTGAGGAGGCTCCAGGGCAGAAGGCAGCTCCATCTGAGCAGGCCCAGTCTGAGCAATATCAATGGGAGAAGGAAGCCGGGCTGAGTAGAGCCTGTAGGGGTGACCACCACCTGAGTGAGTGCAGGACCGGAAGAGACCTCCTCCTGAGCCAGCTCCATGGAAGGAGGCTCTGCCTGAGCCCTCTCCATCTGCGTCTCCTGAGCAGGTCTGCTGCCTTTCTTACTTGATTTACCTTTTTGAGATTTCTTCTTTGCACCTTTTTTAATGGAAGTATTTTGCTTTTTATTGTCCCCCTTAGTCTCCTCCTTCTTGCTGTCATCCTTTGGCACCTCAGTACTATTTTTGGATTTGCTTTCCATCTTTTTTTTCTTTTTTGTCACTGGTTCCTCGTTCACAGGCTCATTTGACGGATGGGCTTCAGCATCCACCTTTCTTTTGTTCTTCTTGGCTTTACTGACATTTTTTTTATTATTTCCTGTATGTACATCTGTGTGTTTCGTCTCTGCTGCCTTAGTCCCCGTTGCGGATTTCCGAGTTCTGGTAGTTACCTGGTCCACTGAGGCATTGCCACAAGACTTCTTCTCTTTTCAAACATCCTTTTTCTCTAGATATTAGGATAGCTACACCAGCTTGTTTCTTAGGTCCATTTGCTTGGAAAGCCTTTTCCCAGCCCTTTACTCGGAGGTAGTGTCTGTCTTTGAAGTTAAGGTGTGTTTCTTGTATGCAGCAGATGGATGGGTTCTATTTTCTTATCCATTCTGTTAGCCTGTGTCTTTTTATAGGTGAGTTGAGACTATTGATATTGATGGATATTAATAACCAGTGATTGTTAATTCCTGTTATGTTTTGTGGTTGTGTTGTGTTGTCCTTCTGTGGTGTATGTTGGTGTGGGATTATCTATTGCTTGATTTTTCATGGATGTGTTTAGCTTCTTTGGGTTGAATTTTCCCTTCTAGTGCTTTCTGTAGGGCTGGGTTTGTGGACAGGTATTGATTAAATCTGGTTTTATCCTGGAATATTTTGTTTACTCCGCCTATGGTGATTGAGAGTTTTGCTGGGTATAATAGTCTGGGTTGGCATCTGTGGTCTCTTAGTGTCTGCATGAGATTTGTCCATGATCTTCTAGCTTTCATAGTCTCTATTGAGTAGTCTGGTGTTATTCTGATGGGTTTGCCTTTATATGTTACTTGGTCTTTTTCCTTTGCGGCTCTTAATATTTTTTCTTTGTTCTGTGTGTTTAGTGTTTTGATTATTATGTGGCACGGGGACTTTTTTTTTGGATCCAGCCTATTCGGTGTTCTGTAAGCTTCTTGTATCTTCATAGGTATTTCTTTCTTTAGGTTAGGAAAGTTTTATTCTATGATTTTGTTGAATATATTTTCTGTGCCTTTGAGTTGGTATTCTTCTATCCCTATTATTCTTAGGTTTGGTCTTTTCATGGTGTCCCAAATTTCCTGGACGTTTTGTGTTATGACATTTTTGTCTTTAGTGTTTTCTTTGACTGATGAATCTATTTTCTCTATCGTGTCTTCAGTGTCAGAGATTCTCTGTTCCATCTCTTGCAATCAGTTGGTTATGCTTGTTTCTGTAGTTCCTGTTCATTTAGTCAGGATTTCTATTTCCAGCATTCCCTCAGCATGTGTTTTCTTTATTGTCTCAAATTCATTTTTCAGATCTTGGAATGTTTCTTTCATCTGTTTAATTGCTTTTTCTTGGCTTGATTTGATTTCTTCCCATTTTTTTGTTTGTTTTTTTCTTCCATTTCTTTAAGGGAGTTTTTTATTTCCTCTTTAATGGAGTTTTTCATTTCCTCTTTAAGGGAAGTTTTTATTTCCTCTTTAAGAGAGTTTTTCATTTCCTTTTTAAGGAAAGTTTTTATTTCCTCTTTAAGGTAGTTTTTCATTTCCTCTTTAAGGAAAGTTTTTATTTCCTCTTTGAGGGAATGTTTTATTTCTTCTTTAAGAGCCTCTATCATCTTCTTAAAGTCATTTTTAGGGTTGATTTCTTCTGTTTCTTCTGTCATGGTATGTTTAGGTCTTGCAGGTGTAGAATCACTAGGTTCTGATGTTGCCATATAGGTCTTTATGTTGTTGCCTGTATTTTTGCACTGGCGTGAACTCATCTCTTCCTCTGTGCAGTGCAGGTGGTGTCTGTGTCTGAGAGTGCCTCTCTTGTTCTAATTTTTAGTCTTGGTTTAGTAGGGGTTCTTGGTTAAATTGGTGCTATTGGGCTGTTTCTTCAGGGACAGCTGATTTCAGTCAGTGAATTATATACTTATGATTCTGGTGATCTAACTAGGATTATTTTAAAATTTATTTCAAACAAATGTTGCTGATATATGAGAATGCTTCTTATTTTCATATGATGATTTTGGACTCTCCAATTTTATATATTCATACAGCCTCTATGGAGTACTTTCAGGAGGCTTCTAAAAATTGTAAACATTAGATCTATTATATGATGCAACTATTTAAGCATCTATCTATGTCTCTCTCTATATATATGTATTTTTCTGGGTATTTATAAAAAATGATATCAGTATATTTAGGAGATATCAGTGAGTCATAGTTATTGTGTATCTATCAACAATGGTTAAGATACAAATTGACTTAGATGTTCATCAATGGATGAGTAGCTATATATCAGTTGTAGAAAGTTGGAGTTCCATGTCTCATATGTGGATTGTCTGAAAAATCTACCTCAAGTAGACTAGTAAATTATAAGAGGTTGGAAATTTGGAGTTTTAGGCATTATAGAAGGGGATTGAATAACAGGTATCAAAACCCAGATGGAGGAATTAAGTTGTAGGTTTCAAAGCACAGTGTGATAAATATACTTCATGATAACCTATTGCATATCTTTTGAACATCTAGAAAATAAGAGCTCAAAGATTCCAGACAAAAATCAATAATAAAGAGAAGGTAGCCTTATTGATCCCGACTTAAGTATATCTTACATATTGGCATTGTCCATTGCACACTGTATCTCATAAATGTGTACAATGAAATGATAATTTTAAAAGTTGGAGGATTAATAATCTGAATATAGCTACTGTGATTTGGATGATGAAGAATTGGCACAGATGTCAATACAATTAAATTGGTAGTTCTAAAACAAGCCTTCATATTTATAATAAATATCATATACAAATTAACTCAGAATTGGTGAAAAATCTAAATATAAGAGTTAAAATACAATTTTTAGTAGATTACAGTTATACATTTTCATGGCTTGTGTTTAAACTGATTTCTTAGCTGTGAAATCAAGTATGGATCTGACAAAAAAAATGGATAAACAAGAAATAGACAAAATGTAAATCATAGTGCTTGAAAGGACACCAGGAAGAAAGTAGCCATAACAGAAAACTTAGAAACATCATTTGTTTGATGATGAACTTGTACATAGAATCACAACTCAAACTGAAAAAAAAATACATTTAAAACTTGGCAAAGTCTCTGAATAAAATTCTCACTAAGCAATATATGCAAATGAACAATAAATGCATGAAAAGATGCTCAACATCAATAGTTATCTGAGGTCTGAGAACTAGAACCATAATAAGAAACTATGTCATACACTCTAGGATACATAAAATGAAAGAGAAAAGAACAGGTTTGATGAGGATATTCTTTTTGTTTGCTTTGTTTTTTGAGACAAAGTTTCTCTGTGTAGCTTTGGAGCCTGTCCTGAAACTCTCTGTAGCTCAGGCTGGCCTTGAACTCACAGAGATTTGCCTGTCTCTGCCTCCCCAGTTCTAGGACTAAAGGTGTGAACCACCACTGATGGGCTCAGTGAGGACATTCTTAAATTGGAATTTTCTCCCACTGCTATTGGGAATGTACAATAACACAGCTACATTAGAAACACAGTTTGGTACTTGTTTAAAAAGTTAAACACATTGTTACCATAGGACCTGCAATTATATTTCTAGGTATATAACCAGGAGAATAGGGAAAAATCAAATAATATGTTATTCAGGAATGTTTATAGCAAACCCAAGATAGACAAAATAAGGAACTAAAACCTCTATCAATCAATAGATACAAAATACAGCATATTTGTGTAATGAAATATCATAGAAATCCTGATATTTGTTACAACAGAGATGAACCTTGAAATAATTTCAGTATGTGAAAATGTCAATAAGTCTTACAGCATTATATATTTCATGATTCCATTTATATAAAATTTCCAGAAGTTTCACATAGTCAGAAAGTAGATTGCTAGCTTTCTAGGGCAAGGGAATGGGGTAAGATTTGATAAGAATGAGGGATGATGGCTTATGAGTACAGAGCTTTGTTTTGTTTTGGAGATGATGAAAATTATACTGACAAATCTGTGGCTATACTGAAAACAATGAATTATTTACTTTAACTGGATGTATTCTATACTATATAAATAATAATAAAACTATTTTTATAAAAATTATTTTAAATGACCAAGAACCTTTTACTTTTATATTGCAAGTCCCATCCCATTTTTCTTTTTTATTAAGAGATTTTTCTATTCATTTTACATACCAACCACAAATTCCCCTGTCCTCCCTCCTCCCACCCCCCAGGCTTCCTCCCCAATCCATCCCCCCATTCCCACCTCCTCCAAAGCAAGGTCTCCCATGGGAAGTCAGCAGAGCCTGGTATATTCAGCTGAGGCAGGTCCAAGACCCTCCTCTCTGAGCTAGGCTGTGCAGTGTCTCAGTATAGGCACTAGGCTCCCAAAAGCTAGCTCATGCACTAGGGACAGGTCCCAATTCCACTGCCTGGGAGCCCCCTATACAGTTCAAGCTCATCAACTGTCTCCGCTTATCCAGAGGGCCTAGTCTAGTACCATGGGGGCGCCTCAGCTATTGGTCCACAGTTCATGCCTTTCAGCTAGTTTGGCTAGTTGTCTCTGTACTTTTAACAGATGTGGTCTCAATATCCCTTGCTCATGGAATCGCTCCTCTCTCTCATTGATTGGACTGCCTGGGACCCGGCCGTGGATCTCTGTACCTGCTTCCATCAGTCAGTGGATGAGGGTTCTATGATGAAAGTTAGGGTATTCAGTCATCCGATTACCAGAGAAGGCCAGCTCAGGCATCCTCTCGACCATTGCCAGTAGTCTATGGTGGAGTCATCTTTGTGGATTCCTGGGAACCTCCCTAGCACTCGGCTTCTCCCTATTCCCATGGTGTCTTCATTTATCATGGTATCTCTTTCCTTCCTCTTCCACTTTGTTCCCCTTCCAGCTTGAACCTCCCGCTCCTCTAAGCCCTCATCCCCCGTCCTTTGCCCTCCATTACCCGCCCCTTACCCCCAGTTTGCTCATGTAGACCTCATCCATTTCTTCATCACTGGGCGATCCATGTGTCCTTCCTAGGGTCCTTCTTACTAGCTAGCTTTCCTGAAGCTGTGGGTTGTAGTCTGCTTATCCTTTGCTTTACATCTAGTTTCCACTTATGAGTGAGTACATACCATGTTTGTCTTTCTGAGTCTGGGTTACCTCACTGAGGATGATATTTTCTAGTTCCATACATTTGTAAACCTTATGATGTCATTGTTTTTCTCTGATGAGTAGTATTCCATTGTGTATATGTACCACATTTTCTTTATCCATTCTTCAGTTGAGGGGCATCTAGGTTGTTTTCAAGTTGTGGCTATTACAGTTAATGCTGCTATGAACATAGCTGAGCATGTGTCCTTATGGTATGATGGAGCATTCCCTGGGTATATGCCCAAGAGTGGTAGAACTGGGTCTTGAGGAATATTGATTCCCAATTTTCTGAGAAACTGGCATACTGATTTCCAAAGTGTCTCTACAAGTTTGCATTCCCACCAATAGTGGAGTGTTCCTCTTGCTCCACATCCTCTCCAACATAAGCTGTCTTCAGTGTTTTTGATCTTAGCCAATCTGACAGGTGTAAGATGGTATCTCAGAGTCCTTTTGATTTTCATTTCCTTGATGACTAAGGATGCTGAGCAATTCATTAAATGTCTTTCAGCGATTTGCAATTCTTCTGTTGAGAATTATCTGTTTATCTCTGTAGGCCATTTTTAATTGGACTGTTGGGTATTTTGATGTCTAGTTTCTTGAGTTCTTTATATATTCTGGAGATCGGCCCTCTGTCAGATGTGGGATTGGTGAAGATCTTTTCCCATTCTGTAGGCTGTTGTTTTGTCTTATTGACCTTGTCCTTTGCCCTACAAAAGCTGCTCAGTTTCAAGAGGTCCCATTGATTAATTGTTGCTCTCAGTGTCTGTGCTACTGGTGTTATATTTAGGAAGTGATCTCCAGTGCCAATGCATTCAAGACATTCTCTTCTATCAGGTTCAGAGTAACTGAACTGCCTTTATATGTTACTTGGCCATTTTCCTTTGCAGCTCTTAATATTTTTCTTTATTCTAAATGTTTAATGGTTTGATTATTATGTGGTGAGGGGTCTTTTTTTGGATCCATTCTATTTGGTGTTCTGTAACCTTCTTGTATCTTTATAGGCATTTCCTTCTTTAAATTTTCTTCTATGATTTTTTTGAATATATTTCCTATGCCTTTGGGTTGGTATTCTCTTTCTTCTGTCCCTATTATTCTTAGGTTTGGTCTTTTCATGGTGTCCCAAATTTCCTGGATGTTTTGTGTTATGACATTTTTGGCTTTAGTGTTTTCTTTGACTGATGAATCTATTTCCTCTATTGTATTTTCAACACCAGAGATTCTCTCTTCCATCTCTTGCATTCTGTTGGTTATGCTTGCATTTGCAGTTCCTGTCTGTTTACTCAGATTTTCCATTTCCAGCCTTCCCTCAGTTTGTGTCTTCTTTATTGCCTCTATTTCAGTTTTCAAATCTTGGACTTTTTCATTAACCTGCTTAATTGCTTTTATTCTTGACTTTCTATGAGAGATTTATTGATTTCTTCCATTTTTTTGTTTGTCTTTTCTTTGAATTCTTTAAGTATAGTTTTCATTTCATCTTTAAAAGCTTCTATCATCTTCTTAAAGTCATTTTTAAGGTCTATTTCTTCTGCTTCTTCTACTTTGGGATGTTCAGGTCTTGCTGATGTAGCACCACTAGGTTCTGATGGTGCCATATTGGTCTTATATTGTTGACTGTGTTTTTACACTGGCATCTACCAATCTCTTCCTTCACTCCATGCAAGTGTTATCTGTGTCTGAGGGAGCCTCTTGTGGTCCAGTTGACACTCTTGGTCTAATGGGATCTCTTGATCTAATCCGGGCTCTTGGTCCAATCTGTGCTGTTCCCAACCAGTGCAGGGTCTGCTTATTTCTCTGGTTTTCACTGGTGTCACAGGGGGTTGTTTTCTTGGTGAGGAGGTGGGGGAAGGGACAGCTGGCAGGTCCCTGGGGCTCCAATTGTCCAACCCCATTTTAAAGATTTATTTACTTTTATGTGTATGAATGCTTTGCCTGAATGCATGTCTGTGCAACATGTGCATGCACATGGGACCCCTGGAATTGGAGTTACAGTTTGTTATGAGCTGCCATGTGATCATAACCCAGGTCCTCTGGAAGAGTAGCCAATGCTCTTAACTGCTGAGCCATCTCTCCAGCACTCTATCTGGTGTTTAAAGCTTTCAATTTATCTGCTCACTATCCTTTGGAAAGAGAGACTAGAGTATTTTTTTTTGCCTGAGATCCTTTTCATCTGGACTACAATTCTGTGTCTTGCCTGACTCTGTGTTCATATCAATAAAATATAGAATATACTTAGAGGAAAGTATGGTATGAATAATTGAGGAAGTTAGAGCCCTACATTAAAAACATTCTTTGAGACAATTTCAGCAAAATGGTATACGTCACTAGGTATTGGGCTCAGGATTTCACATATTTTCTATCTCATTTAATTCTCATAAAAGAAACTTCAGTAGCTGATACTATTATTAATATTTTGAAATAAAATACCTGAGACTTGAAAGATTAAATAGTACAGAACTTGAACTCAAATCTTGGGAACATATGTGATCACCCAAAGATTAAAATATTAATGTGATGATAAATAGACTTATTCTAGCAAATTTTGTGTTCTTTTCTTCATCATGGACCCATGAGACAATTATTTTAAAAGATGATATTTGTAAAAAAATTATATTTTTAATAGAAAAATATATAATATATTAAAACTTTTAAACAACTTTATATTTACATTAAAATCCTTGCATATGAATGAGATTACTTTAGGTAATATATTTAACAAATTTCCATTATTGAAAACAGTTACATGAAATTAATGTTCTTTTTTAAAAACCCAAGATACATAGTCTCTTTATTAGGTGTTACCCCAGTGGAAGAAATTGTAGCATGAGTAAGATGAGAGACTTAATTAATGCAATAGTTATAAAGGGTGTACCTTTGATACATTCATTCACTGTTTTTTTTTTCCTACAATCCCCTCAGGTTGTTGTTAATGGTAGCACAGAAAGCAAACATCTTAATGGACCTTACAATACATTCACAAAATATGTATTTATGTGAGCAGGTGCAAGCATGAATGCATGCATCTGAATATAATTTAGATCAAAGGAATAGTAAAAAGTTTTGGCCAATACCTAAATACTTAATTCTATTATATTTCTGGCCTTGTGGCTAGAGAGAATCACAACATAGAAAAGGAGAGTATAAATTAGCAAGAATGTTTTTAGAAGATCCTGCCACTATTTTGCTGATTTTACAAGGCCTATCTCTAATATTTTATTGTATGTCAATGCATACCTGATGTATTTTAGGTTTTCCTCCCACAAGTTTATTTTAGCCACTTTATGAGTTTTTCAGTCATGATTGTGAAATTTTTCTCTAAATATCACAAGCCAATTGGCATATACTTAAAAATATTAGAAAGGTTAAAACCTATTTCACAATTGTTTCAAAATGCATCTAAGGAAACTCGGGGTTATTAATTTTGGTGGCTAATGCTATGCAGTAGAAGCAAGAAACAATTTCTTCCTAGCTTTTAGATTAATCCTATCTTAGATGGTTTAAGACCACCCTCTCCTTTTCATCTATTTCCTTGACTCATTTATTCTTTGGGTAGCTAAACAATAGTCACTAGATTTTAAGCACTCTATGCTTAATTATTTTCAGTCCTGAAGAAGTTAGAGTAAAAGAAATGTGGATATGCTAAATCTTCAAACAAAAACTAATCAAATTTTGTTCAGTATGCCTTCTTTTTATTGATTTCTTCTTTTTACTAAAATTGTTAATAGAAGCAGAGACATTTGAGTGAAACACTTGTTTTTAATTGATATTCTCTTTATGGAAATGTGATACCTACACACAATGGGATTTTATTAAGCTGTAAATAAAAATGAAATTATGAACTTTGCAGGTAAATAGATGGAACTTGAAAATATTATACTGAGTGAGGTTAAACAGACCCCATAAGACAAATCTCACATGTTCTCATTCATACATTGAGCCTAACCTTCTTTAGATTTGTGTATTTAACTTGGTGTACCTGTGGATGTCAGGAAACTAGAAAAGGCCCATTGTGGGCAAAGTAGAAAAAAGATCTTAAGAGAGTGAGGATAGCAGAGCATAGTTGACATGAAAGAGAAAAGGGGAACATTGGGGAATAAATTTTAAATGAGTTCAGGAATTGGAGAGTAGCGGAGAGGAAGAATAGGAAGAGAAATAATTAACACCAAGAATGTTTGAAAACATATGGAGAGCTACTATATTATATATATACTCCCAGAACCTATAAACTGTCAAACAAAAATTCATATGCCAGGGTTGGAGAGATGATTCAGCAGCTATGAGCACTTGGGGTTCTTGTAGAGGACCTAGGTTCAGTTTCTAGCACCCATATTGAGTATATTACAACAAATCTCCCAGCTGCAGAAGACTGACACATTCTTCTGGCCTATGCAGGCACTTACATGCACACACACACACACACACACACACACACACACACACACACACACACAAACACATAAATAAAAATATTTTTAAGGCATTTTAGTGCCAAGTGTGGACTATCTTCCCTTTAGTTGTTGATTAGGAGTATCACAGATCCTCCCCCTCAATCCAAAAAAACAATGCAGGTTACAGATATTGCTCTTGGTTGCCCACAAGAATCTGGTGGAATGAGTCTATTGCTGAAGACACCAAATACTTTGGTCACAGGATATAGAGAAATCAAGTTGGTATTGACTATGAAGCTTCTTTCCTGCCAGCTAGGTTTCATATTACAAGAGGGGGCTATACAGGCTAGTAGAGCAAAGAAATCATCAATAGTCATACCCACTTGTGAACTCTGAGAGAGCTAAAATAATAACTGGTATGCCTAGAATGCCTCTGGCTGCAATAGTGGCATGAATGTTATGGAATTAGCCAACTACTTTCTGATTGAATTTAAGGCCAACTACACAGGAGGAAATATATGCCTGGTACTAAAAATCTGGCCAAAAACTCATGGCTGGGGAGCCCATGGGCCCCAGAGGTGAACATACTCTTATTTTGTTAAATGGACATAGCATTAAATTCCCTCTAAATTTGTAGATTAATGCAGCTCTCAGATCTCATCAGAGAAGCTGAAACTTATAACTTCCAAACACACAGAAGAAATATCTGTGTAAATAAGACGTCTATATCATACTCCCTTCCTCCAAGGCTCATGTATTATCTTGGAAGACAGAACAGAAAAATTGTAAGATCCAAAGACTTGGGAGGACTGGAATAGTCAATCGAGAAGGAAGAGGAGTAGACATGAAACAAATAAGTAAATAAGGCAATTTCAGATTGTGATAAAAATGTGTCACTAAAATGCATAAATATATAAATACAACCCGATGAGTTCATTTTTGTTGTTTGTTTGTATGTGGTTGCAGGACTCACCACTTTGTATTAGACAATTAGGGGCACATACCTAGAATAGACTAACTCTCCTCAGAGAAGTCATAAGTTGCCTACAGTTTTTTGTCTAGGTGTGTGACCCCATGAGAGTTTTCTTCTTCCACATTAACATGTCTATTGATGTTGTCATTGTCAGATCTTATTTATGCAGCCATTTCTATGATAGACTGTTTCATGGAAGACTTCCTGGTAGTTTAGTTCTTAAAATCTTTTTATCCCTTTTCTGAGAAGTTCCCTGAGCCATAGATGCAGGAGCTGTGATATAGATGTATCCACTGGGGTTGGGCTGTTGTGACCTGGTTGATCTCTGTTTTGTTTTCAGCTGTGGTTTTCTTTTCTTTTTTCTTCTTTCTTTCTTTCTTTCTTTCTTTTTCTTTCCTTTCTTCCTTCCTTCCTTCCTTCCTTCCTTCCTTCCTTCCTTCCTTCCTTCCTTCCTTCCTTCTTTCTTTCTCTTTCTTTTTTTTTTTTCGAGACAGGGTTTCTCTGTGTAGCTTTGCACCTTTCCTGGAACTCACTTTAGAGACCAGGCTGGCCTCGAACTCACAGAGATCCGCCTGCCTCTGCCTCCCAAGTGCTGGAATTAAAGGCGTGCACCACTACCGCCTGGCTCCAGCTGTGGTTTTCTGTGATGGTCTCCATTTGCTGCAAAGAAAAGCTTCTTCTTATCAGAGGTGATCTACACACCATTTGTGGGTAAAAGAACAAAATTCAGATTGTAGACAGGTATTAATGTTGGTCTAGAAAAGTGGCAGATCTCTTTTAGATACAGGACTTCATTAGCCCCAGGTTAGGTTTCTAGTACCAGACATGGTTTCCCTCCTGTTGAGTTGACCTTAAGTTCAAATAAACAACTATTTTTTACTGCACCTTTATGGGTATCTTGCCATCCTGGTCATTGTTGTGGTTCATAGGTGTCACAGATAAATAGGAATGACTATTAATTACTTCCCTTCTTGGCAGCTTGTACACTATTTTCTGGTACTATGGAAGCTAGACCACAGAATGGAAGCTTTCAGATTAGAATCAGATCATATAATCTGGGTCCTGTGTCCTAAATGTAAAGTATCTTGAGCAATAAGAGCTTTCCTTCAACATCTGAGAGGCAACCAAGGGCAATAACCATAGTCAATATTATTTTAAAGGAGGTTTTTTTGTGCCTAGTACTGAGGTTTCTGTCAGTCTATAGTTCTTTATGGGGACATTGACAGCTCTAGCTCTTAAAAATCTTTTAAGATATATACACCTATATATGCATACACTTATATGTATAATTTTTGGTAACTGTAAAATAATGATTCCTTGAAGTTTTTTCAAACAACCTTGGTGTTTATCCCTTCCCATCCTTCTTTTGTATTGACCTCCCTTCCCCATCCCATTTGGAGCCTACCTCCCCATTTTTCATTTTCTACTTTCTATGTATCATTCCAATTTTAGTATATGTGCTGCCGAAGCGAGCACCATTTTCTACTCTCTATCACCTGCATCCTGCTTTTTTCTACATGGTTCTTTTATATTTGTGGTTTCTGTGGTTGATCCATGTTAAATAGTCAACATCTGAAGATTTGGGACTAGGAACAGTAAACAAGAGAATATGTATTGTTTATCTTCTTGAGTCTGGGTTACCTCATTCAATATGCTCTTTAAGAAGTAAAGTTATCAAGTGATAATAAATACCATGGAGAAGGATTTGGAAACTTGAGGAGAGTATAAAAAATAAGGCAATTGTAGGATAGGCTGAATATTGCTTCGGGACCTCTGAAGATTTTTTTTTTTAAATCACGAATTTTAAAAGATGAACTTCTTTTGAGAAACTTGGGTCTTCTCTCCATGATACAGTGTTCTCCTGTTTCCAGGTATTATTATCATAGAGATGGCCCATATTATTTAAAATTTTGCAAAACATCATTGACATTGAAGAGGAGAAAAAAACAAGCCAGCTTCTTTGTCCGTGATTTTCACTAGATAGGCTCCTAGTCAGACTGTTCTGGTTAGATTAGATGTACCACCATATCTTCAAGCACATGATGATTTAGTTCTTCATAATACTACTACGAGTTTCACTTTTTCTTAATTTCTTTCATTTTTGTGACACACAGATGGTGTTTACACTCTTTGATTATTTATTTAAATGTTTAATCTGGTGGTTCATGTACTCTTGTACCCTAATGGATTCCTCCTCATGGCCTTTTCTTATTTAAAATTAAGGCAGGCCATGACTTGTTTCATGGTGTATTGGGCAAATTCACTCCCTACTCTCTCTGCATCAACATGGAGGGAAAACAATAAATCCCTAATGCTGATTATGGTCTTTCAAATTTTTCTGAAATATGATATAAAAGAAACGTTTTTCATGGAGAAAGTAAAACCCACATTTTTCATGCTTCTGGAGTATGTAAAGAGGTTCAGCTTTGGGTTCAACTACTGTTAGACTTCAAAGCAGAGTGACTACATTACTTATGTCTGCTTGTAATTTTCCTGGAATCATTAATAGTTTCATCATTTCTACAAGTTTTTTGGTTTGAAATAGATGGCACTGACTGATAGTTAATAATAGATAATTCTGAAAAAAACAAACAAACAAACATGTCTTTACTAACTTGCTGGTGATCTCTCTTGACTCCCAAGTGCATATAATAGTGGATTGCCACAATTTCTCCAGTGATAGCATTACTAACACACCAAAGGCCTGAGTTTAAAAAATGCAATCTCACCATTTCAGTTTCTCTCTGGCCTTAATTATTCTATATATCTTTACTTTCAAGTTTTGTCTAAAGTACTTTGCTGTATCTGCTTACTTGGAATAAGGCTAAGTGTAGACTAATGAGTTTAAATTAAGCTGATGGCTGGAGTGATGACTCAGCGGTTAAGAGCACTGGTTGTACTTCCAAAGGACCTGAGTTTGATTCCCAGTACCCATGTGACAGTTCACAACTATTTGTACATCCAGTTCCAGGGCATCTGACACCCTTTCTGTCCTGCACAGACTCTACACACATGTTGTGCACAGACATACATACAGGCAAAATCATTAATACACATAAATATTAAAAAAATAAAAAATAGGCCCCAAATGGATAAGTCAAAGTGTATAAGAGTACAATAATTCTATATCTTTAGGCATCTTTGCAGTTTGTTTGAGGATCCTTCCCCTCAAAGCATCCATGTTACTCAATCTAAAAATTCTTTTATGACCATGAGTCCAAACTTTAACCACAAGAAATGCACTCTTCCCTCTTGCCTGAGAGAGGAAAAGGCATGAACCAAAGAAATTACATCCACCATGAAAAGAAACGTGGCCCCTTTAAGACCTGAGACCAGGAATACTCTGACATTATGACTCTGCCCATTGTGATATCAGAGGCTTAGTAAGAAGGTTACAGGCACAAGCTCACTTGTCTGAACAAGGTTCACCAGAGTTTTCCCAGGATTTATGGCCTTTCTATTATGCTTTATCATTGCCTTGTATTTCCTCCTGAGGAGGTTTTTTAAGTCGAAGAAGAAGAAGAAAAAGCCCAGAGACAGAAGAGACAATTTTAAACAGTAAAAGAAAAATACAGGGTTAGTAGGCCTTTTCAGGTGATATTTAATCTCTTTCTTATCTTTCATATTATTATTACTCTAAGATTCTTTACCACTCTAAGGTGATTGTGCATAGGATCTGAAAACTGGGGATGGATCTTCATGTATAATTCATATCATTTAACCATTTCAATGTCAAAGTACATATGTAGCTTTATAGACTATCTGAAGCTTCCTATTGTCAAATTAATTGTATGAAAGTGGTTATGTAAACTATCCGTGATTTTGAAATGGCTATCTAAATAGCCACAATGATTTCCATGGATTGTTTTTTTCTTAAAAATTCATTCTAGCCGGGCGTTGGTGGCGCACGTCTTTAATCCCAGCACTCGGGAGGCAGAGCCAGGTGGATCTCTGTGAGTTCGAGGCCAGCCTGGACTACCAAGTGAGTCCCAGGAAAGGCGCAAAGCGACACAGAGAAACCCTGTCTCGAAAAACCAAAAAAAAAAAAAAAAAAAAATTCATCCTAGTATACTGTAGCTGGCTCATGCTGTAGTTCTGTATTCAACCTAAATTTAGTCTCCTTGAGTTATCGTCAGTTGTGTTTTATCTATGAAATTGTTCACATTATGACAGTTGAAAGATGGGCTTAAGCTTAATCTTTGGTTAAAAGCATTACTTAATGCTCAGATTGTGTCTGAAGTGTAACTCCCATTTACACATCTTCAGAATACCATTCTCTATCACTAGATGGGTGACAGGCAGATGATAGCAGATAGCTAGATTAATAGATGCTTGCAAAGTTCCTAGTGCCTTTACTTACTTTTGTTCACTTGTCATATTGTAGGAAGTGGCTTAAAACTATCATGGTACTTACATATTAGCATGGAGATGCAGTGTGAGCAATTATACACTGTATTTTACATTTCCTTCAAACCATGACTAACCACTGTTTTTCCTCTTATAAAAATCTCTGTGTAGAGTCCCTGGAGTCTATCCCACCAAGAAGCCTTTTCTGGAAATTCTTTTCTTCCATCATCAAAATTTTCCAGAATAAATTCCAAGTAAGTTATTTATACTATAAAAGGGAAGTGGAAAGTACAAATACTGAAAAAGAAAGAAAAGAGTATCTCATTTGGAAATAATTGCTTTGAGCATTTTAAATGTACGTGTGCGTGTGCGTGTGTATGTGTGTGTATTTGTAGGAGGCAAAGTTGCAGAGATAAACAGGCATATAGATAACACTGTTTCTAACTGTGAATATTTATATAATGATATTTTTGTCAGAGTAAAAGATAGCTCTTTAGCATATTTCCCAAGGAAAATTAAACTGTAGAGCTTTAAATGCCGTGTTTCCCATTGATCTAAGTATCACAATTTTGTAGAGATTCTGAGAAAGAACATCAGGACTATTGCATATCAAGCCTCTAGTTTTTGCAATATAATTTAAACAAAAATTGTTTAGTACTTTCTATCTTATGAATACACCATTATTTCATTATGCCTCTTATTTCAGTCTAATGACTTCTGCATGACTTCATTCATTTCATATAGAATACATTCATAGTAATCTTTGCATTATAATTCTTTAACAATATATGTTATATTTTAAAATATTTTAATTTTTTATTCTTAAAATAGCTATATGGCTCAAAAACTCAAAGAAGGTACTTTTTACAACTATCCACCTCGTAATTGGGATGACTCTCCAGGACCAACTAAGCCTGCAATAAACTATGGGAACAACTTGTCAACTGCACACATGAAGCCAATCTTCGTATGTAGAAAACATTTCAATTTCTATTTATGGTCACAATCATCATAATTCCAGTGCAGATGACATAGTGAACATTGGCATTCATTATGCTAAAATGATAAAACAAAATTAGTTCAGATATAGGTTTGGAAAATTGACTTTATATGAATCACTATACCTTCTCCTTAAGTTTGTATAATGGGATTAGGAAATGAGAGTCAAAGATAATAGAATACATAAAATATAATAGGTATTCATGTATATATAAATAAATGTAGTGTTTTTTATTAATTTGTATATTATCATTTATATATATTTAAATTTGCAATCATTAGAAAGGAGATTTGAAACCAATGAGAACTGATTAAATGCTAGGAGACTTATTTAAGGATGTACTAACATCCATCTTTACAGCAACAAAATGAACTTTGGAACTATAATATCACAAAACTACTTGTTTTTCTTACATGCATACCATCCAGCAATGTTTGTTTCTTATTGTAGTGAAGAGATTCTGGATTGCATAGTAGCTAAGCCGGTTCAGAAGAGTTGCAGTACATGTATTTAGTGGCTATTTAAAAGAAGCTCTCATTAATTAACTAAAATAAATATTTTATTTTAAAAATAATTATGAACTTGTAATAGCAGCTAAACAGTTTTCTAAAATGACACATAATATATGCTAAATTTTCTGATACATTAGCATATCTAAGCAAGCTTAGATATTTTATGAAATGTCATGTAATTACTTTGATATTTTTAACTTCCTTGCAGGATTTTTCCACATCTGGGCCCCCAAGACCAGCCTATTCTTCAAAAGAAAAGAAATACTCAGCTTATGAAGAACTAGAAATACCTTACAAAATAGGCCGGGCTCACATGAAATCCAACTATTGATTTCCAAATGGAAAAATAAATGTTTATGCAAATCTGTGTGTGTATGATTTCATGATCATTTTGATAGCATTCTTGTTACATTCCAAGAAAACACTACAAATATGATTTATATTCTTTAAATACTTTTCCCTATAATTCTGCTAATTTTTCTCTTTATGCCTTTAATTTTTTCTTTGCTGACCCCTCCTGATGACCATAATGCAAAACTTTAATTTCTTATGTCCAATTTCATTAATTCAGCAGATTCCAGACTTCTGTTTCTGTAAACTCGAAATTTTTTTTGAAGTTGCTTGCATGCACTTCCTGTTTTTATTTTGTTAGGTAATATTATTTCCTTCTTGGGTCTCTGAGGGGGTTGAAGATTAGTTATAGTTGAAGACTATGTAGTCATAGTTGAAGATTAGTTAGGATAGAAAGTGAATTAGGTACATTTTGGACTTACCAAAATAGGATAGATAATGGAATTATTTTCTCTGAATTTGTCAAATACAAATGGACTAGACATTGTTTAGGTGGTTATTATTTGTATATGTGGTATATAGTTATTGTACTTTTGTATATAGTTTTTCTTATATTAGTTATAACCTTTTTCCTTTTATTTAAATAGAAAAGGGGAAATATGGTGATATTTTATTTGTACTGAAATGTGGTTTTATTTGTATGTTAATAAAGTTGCCTGGGAGTCAGAGCTAATTGCAAGCCATAGCAGAAGTCTGGCAGTGATAGCACATGCCCTTAATCCTGATCACATGACAGGCAGATATCTGTATGTTCAAGGATACTACCAGCATGGGGACACACGCCTTTAATCTCAATACCAACCATAGAAGACCTCGAGGTCTGTATAAATGGGCAGTGACGAGGAGGTCTTGTGGTTGGGTTTACAACCAATGAAAAGACAGAACAGAAAGTCTATAAAAGGACAGATTCACAGGAAGTAGGTCTCTTTCAGAGAGGTAGGACAGCAGCAGCAGTGAAGAGTAAGGTTTTTAGTCTCACCTCTTAGCTATTGCTCTGACCTCTTGGCTTTTAACTGTATTTGGCTCTGTGTTTCTTATTTAATAAGACTGTTCATCTACAATACATTATGTATACTAATATACTTATATGATACATATATTATATATTCCTAAATATATTTATATATTGATTAAAATATAGATCACATACACACATATATAATACATATATAATAAATAATGAGAAAGAGGCCACAGATTTGAAAGAGAGCAAGGAGTGTATATGGGAACATTTGGATGATGGAAAGGAAAGGGAGAAATGATGTAATTATAATTTCAAAAAATTAAAAAATTGTTTTTAAAAATCCATTTCTTATCTGACACTTAATGATTTCTAACTGACAGCCCTACAACACCACAAAAAGGAAGTTATGTACTTCTGACACACAATTGTACAAACTAACCATTGCTATTCCAAAAGAAAAGAATGAAGCCAGGGGGCTGGAGAGATGGCTCAGAGGTTAAGAGCACTGGCTGCTCTTCCAGAGGTCCCGAGTTCAATTCCCAGCAACCACATGGCGGCTCATAGCCATCTACAATGAGATCCCGTGCCCTCTTCTGGCTTGCAGGCATACATGCAGGCAGAATACTGTATACATAATAAATAAATTAATTAATTAAAAAAAGAATGAAGCCAGAGCAAAGCAAGATTGAAAACGAGAGAAAATGCTAAGTCCTATAACTCTATATCCATGTCATCTCAGGCTCCTGATGCAATCTTCTGAGCTCCAAAGGGCTTAGGTAGCTCAATCCCTCCAGCTTTACTTCCTGAAGCACACCATAGACTCTCTTGAACTTGATTTATTCTATGTCATTAGCATTTCTCTGTGGACCTCCCATGGTTGTGGCATCTCCAACATCCTGAGGTCTCCAGTACAACTTAGATCACCTTTACAGGTTCATGCATTTGCCTCCCAATGACTCCCTCTTAGAGGATCAAATCTTGCTACATGTTGCCTGACATTAGTGTCTTTCTGTAACTGTTTTGTGACTTCATTAGACCATCAATTTTGCTTTTTTTATTCCTGTAGCACCACATGGATGATGCTGCCAAGTTCTACTGGCATCTCATGATGGATCTTGTTCCCTTTAGTCCATAGTTGGGTCTGCTTCTGACCATGGGGAAACATTTGATTAGTAAGGAAATTCCTTTCCAGAAGGATTTGCCCACAGTAGAATTTTGTATTTTCAGCTTAAGCATTTTCCTTTCAAATGAACATACATTTTTGCAGAGTGTAGCCTTTAATAGGTGGTGCATTCCCTTCAGGACACTTTTTCCTCTTAGTACAAAATGTCAAATTTCTCTTTAATGGTTTTCCCTTTAATCTCCGTATCAGTTACAGAAACTTTCAAATCTACCTTGTTTGTATGGTTGAATTTGTTCACATTCTTTTCCCCACCAAAATTTATATTTTTACTATCTTTCAGCCTTATGGTTTGCTCACTTGCACACTTGACCTGAGTGACAGCAGTAAACACTAGCCATGCCATTCTCTGAAAGGTATCTTGTCTCAAAATTCTCTCCACTAACCCGATTTGTCCATTAAGTTTAAATTCAATCTCACTTGAGACCTTAAAACATGGATATAATATAGCAGGATTATTTGACAGACTATTACATAAGTGGCCCTTAGACCAGATCCTGATAGGATAATCCTTGTTCTGCTGTGGATATCACGCTGTATAAATAAAATGCTGATTGGCCAGTAACCAGGCAGGAAATATAGGCGGGACAAGCAAAGAAGAGAATTCTGGGAAGTGGAGGCTGAGGCAGGGAGACACTGCCAGCTGCTGTGAGGAGAAGCAACATGTTAAGACACCGATAAGCCAAAAGCCACATGGCAACTTATAGATTAATAGAAATGGGTTAATTTAAGATATAAGAACAGTTAGCAAGAAGTTTGCTATGGCCATACAGTTTGTAAGCAATATAAGTGTCTGTGTGTTTATTTTATAAGTGGGCTGTCGGACTGCCAGTGCTTGGTGGGACCCAGAGAGAAAACTCCAGCTACAAATGGCGCCCAACAGCTCGAGTTTCCACCTTAAACCTGAGAATATTTAATAACCAATTCTAAACGAAGCCAAAACCAAGTTCCTGCTTCATGTCTCATATGGGCAGCTAGACACTGCAACATGCGTTTTAGCTATGGCAGGTTCTTGGTGTGCATGCGGGCTTGACCTAGGCTATGTTACACAGAGGTGTCTCAAAGCTGTGCACTATGCTCTGTGTTGGATATAGTTTTACTAGTTAAAAAAAAGAAGTTTCTGGGCTACATGCTGCCTTGATAAAAGCTTAGACCCACTGCTTCTGCTTCTGATAGTTGATGGAACACATGGCTCCAGATGCACAGCTGGCAGTAAACTGTACCACCGCCATATTGGGAAGCAGAGGTGGGTGGAGCCAGCAGCCACAGTGGCAGTTTCAGTCTTACAAATGCTGTAGTTTAAAGCAATAGGTTCACAATAAGACAGATTCAGATGTAGTAGTTTACAATGTGTATAAAAAATATGTAGGCTTGAAAGAGACAAAAAACGTGATATATACAGTTATATAAACAAATACATAGTTTTAAAAAAATAAAGTCTTTAAAAAGACAGTAAAATTAATATAAAAAATAAGCCATGTAAAGATGGATATTACACAGAGAATCTGGATTGTGTTATCTTCGGAATTTTTAACTGTAGAAAAACATTTGATGTTAAAAGCTGTTGAGTTAAACAAAAATGTATATTTTAAAGGTACTTTGACTTCAAAATTTGGATGTAAGGATATGTTGCTTTGGAAAGGAGGCTCTGCTTTTGTTTCCACAGAAAGCCAGAGGCTGTGGATTTGTTCCAGATTAAGATACATCAGGTTTAACCAGCCAAGACCCCCTGAAAGGTCTCTGATGACACCATGGCCCAGGTGATCCAACATCCAGAATGGTTTCAAGACAACCAGCTCAGATAATACAGCCTCATGGACTACCCCATAAGCCTAAAATTTTCTTTGTGTCCCCATAAGATACAGCGCCCCCCTCCAGCAGGCAGTAGTAAGAAAAACTACACCCAAATTCCCAAATGTAACAAGCTCGCTTTGGAGATGGAATAGGCTCACTCCTTCTCTAAACCCAGGCATATTGCTAAAACAAAAGGTTAAGAGATTCTTGTGTCCTGTATCAGAAGAGCCCTCTGGTGTGGAACAGAGAAAAACTAGTATTTTTATTAAATCAGGTTGATTATAAATACAATATCTTTCTAAAGAAAATGGGATAGTTTAGATATGATAGAATAAAAGGATAGATTAATGAACCTACTTTTAAAAAGCAACAACTTATTTGAAATGTTTTACATTGGTATAGATTTTAGTTTACTGATACAAGTTTAAACTTAATTATAATTATACTATATATATATATTTCTATACTCGTTTGAGATATTATGTTTATGTAACTCATTTAGATTGTAATGGATAATTAAGAAATACAAATTAATAATTAGTCTTCTATGATAGTCAAACTTGTAACATGTTAGTCAAGTTTTCTAGGTATACATAGATATATTTCAGATAGACAGGTAATCTTCAAACACTTCAAAGACCTACAGAATATGGCACTTAAAATGTTTTTAAAAATTTAGACTTTCTGGACAGTGAGACATGTCTGCTCCTGGCAGCACCAATTTACTTCAGAGAGGAGGATGGGCATTGAAGACACTCCATATGGAGTTATATTGTTTCTGACAGTGCTTGTTGTGGGCTTTAATGTCCTCCTCAGTAGAGGATGACTTTAGGCCTTCAATTATGGACAACAAAATGGACATAACAAATAATTGGAGAGTTACTCCTGAGGCCACTTCCCTTTTTCTGGCCAGGAACAGAATTCTTATCCACAGATCAGGTTTCCACATGTTCTCTGAAAAGATCTCTGGAGCAAGCATTATTAACTACTGATCCATCTCTCCAGGCATCACAACCCACAAGCACATGCATGCATTCCCGTATACATACACATATACAACTAAAAAAATTGTCAGACTGTCACCATTGTTTCATGAGGGTCCAGCCCTTATGTGGAAATGCTAGACAGGCCTGAACAAAAGCATGTGCCACCCTACCATACAGACAGACTCACAAACAAGACAAACAGAAAGAAGAAAGTGGGGGTTCCAGCATTTACCTGCTGAAGGGCCCGAATTTACACAACATAGAGAGGCCTACTCACCAAAATATACTGCTCAAGGGGGCTTCTCAACCAGTGCCACACATGAGTAAAGGGAGACAAACAGACCCTGTTCAAATACCAAATGTCCCGGGTTTCGGCACCAGATGTAGCAGAGTCCTTGCTGTTGTTCCCTTTGGGGGTGGGGGCCAAGTAGGTGCAGAGTCAACCACATAGACTCTGGGAGAATGTTGAAACAACAAGCTCAGTTTATTCAGGAAGAGGCAAGCCTTATATACCCTCCACCCCACCCTTGGGGGAGGTCTGATGGATATGTATCTGTTGGTGTGACATGGCTGTCTCTCATTGGTCCAAGTCATCTCCAGATCATGTTTCAGCTGCTGTTGCTAAGACCATCAGGCAGACCCAAGCTGGCTCTTAGAAAGTATCTTTTTTACTTGTTTGGGCCTTCTGGCCCTCAAGCCAGGTTAGGGATGAGTCATACCACAATTGTCTATTTATGTCCCAGCCTGGTTTTACCTCTGTAGGTCCCAGGTAGGAAGGGTTTCTGGGTATTCATGGACTGACACAATGGAATGGGAATCAGCTGGAAGAGAGGGCTGTGAAGGTCCATGGGAAGTAGGCTAACTGAGTCCAAATCTAGGTTCTGTGGAGTCCCAAGAAATGGAGGAAATATGAGAGGAGAGACACCTGTAAGCTGATGTCTACTGGGTTGAGGTGAGATTAAATAAGTACTAATGAATGACAGGAAGTGAAAATCACCTACCTGGTAATCAGCTTGTTGTGGCCACTTCCTTCTTTGTAATGTAAATAAGTGGAACCCTCCAAAAAGAAACTACCAAAACTAAAAACAGTCTATCATCTTGTTTCAATGTGTCTCACATTCCATCAAAAATGTAGTGTTTTTGTAAATTTAATTCTCTAGTACATGTGCCTAGATCTTGCTCCATAAATCATCCTTCTTTCTACGGTATCTGTCCTATTTATTCACTCTGTCTCATAATCTAGAATATACACTAAACTTTTAAAACAAAGTCAAATGAGAAAACTTTTCTCACGAGCACTATGAGAATGTGACCACAGCCTCTAACTAGTGGTCCCATCCTTTGAGCTCAGAATTCCATCTCTGTGTTTGCCTAGAGATCACACTTATTTCCATTTCAGGTTTATTTTTGTTACTTTTAATTATGTGGGTGTGTGCTAGGAGGTATGAATACCTGAATGCAGGCATCGGAGGAGGTCATAGGTGTTGGCTATCCCCACGACAGCAATTATAGGCAGCTTTGAAACACCTGACATGAGTGTTGAGATCTGAATTGCAGTCTTTCGTAAGAGCAATACCTGCTCTTAACAGCTGAGCCATCTCTCCAGCCCCAAATCTCCATTTTTGTCATCACTACTAACTCAGTTTTAAATCTGCATTTTACATATCTTCTTTACCTATGTGGGATACCTCAAAAGTATTAAAGTTCAATATTACCAAAAATGAGTTCTTCTAATTAACCAGTTATTTGTGTCAGTGTCCTATGGTATTATAACAAATTATCATAAATTTATTTGGTTTGCATTCCAGATTCATTCTCTTATAATTCTACAGATCAGAACTCTGATAATGTGTCTCACTGAACTAAAAACTAGATATAGGCATGGCTATATTTCATGTGAAGCAATCTTTTCCCAAGTTTCTCCAGATATTAGTGGCTGCCTATATTCCTTGACTTTTGGTCCTTCCTTCCATCTTCAAAGCCTACAACAGTGGGTTGTCTTTCTCCCTTCCTCTATTTATTGAAATAGGTCTCACTATGTAGTCCAGACTGGTCTTAAACTCAAGGTCATCTTGTCTCATCCTTCCCAATACTATGATTACAGGTATGTGCTGCCATACCTGGCCTTAATAATTCTTTATTAAAATAACACATATATTACTTTCAAAGTTGAGGGAGAATGAACTCAGCATAATATTTCTAGGAGCTACTTTACTGTCTCACATAACATTTATTTTTGCCTCCATTTTGGAGGCGAGGGGAACATATAGCACCTATTCCTTAAATTTGTGAAAGGTGGACCTAACGGACCTCTCTTAGTCCCTAATCAGTTTCTCTCCTTATGTTCTTCTATTGCTTCATCTCCAATTTCTTTATATCTGTCTAGTCTCTCAAACCTCTTTCTCTTTTTACTCTCCCTACTCCTAGCTAACTTCCTGGATCATTCTATCTCAAGAAGAGCACCTATATAGTAGAGACAAAATATTGACTCTGTTCAGTTTTTCAAATTTCATGACCTTCACTGTTTGAAGGTAGCATCTGCTCAGATACAATGGGGACAAGAGAGAGTGAAAAATTAGAGGTTTTCTAATAGCATATTGTAAATCTAGTTTTTTCTTAGAGGGTATAAAATAAAATAAATTTCTTCAACCAAACTGGTATACTGGCATATTAGCCAGATTCTAGGAAAAGAACAGGACCTTTCTCTAGGATCTAAGATGCACTACAAAGTATCATACACTAATACTTAAACTAACATGATGTTATTCTCCAATCTTTCTTCATCCCCTTGGAAGGAGATAGGAAAATCAGCTTCCAGTTCAATTGTGATGTAATTGGCCCTTTCTGTGTCCCAAATATGTCTCAAATATGTCCCTTTTAACATCTTCATCACTCTCCATTCTGTCACTACATTTGTTTAAGACACTACACACTACCATCTATTGCTTAGACAATTTTAACAGAATGCCATTGGGTTTCCCCATAGCCACACTTGCCTCCCCATACATTCATATTGCCATGTTACATTTAGAGTGTTTTAGCATACCAATCTAAATTCATTACATCTATCCTTAAATCCTTTAATATCTCCAACTTACTCCAGAGTAAAACCTTAGATTTCCTTTAAATGTTAGACCTTCTAAGACTCCAAAGCATGAGTCTCTGTATTTTTCTGTTTCTTTTCATCTCGGTTTACACTGACATCTACCATGTGTATTTATACATATTAGAGAATACCATTTATAGAATATTTTCCACAAAAAATGCAAATTGCTTTGTATTAATTTACTTATGACATTCTTATAGCTCATCTGTGATATGAGTGCTAGTATTTTCCCCAGGTACCAATGAGAAATTGACATTTTGAATTATTTAATAAGTTACCCAAGACGATACAAAGTATAAAAACCAGAATTATTTTGATAATTACTCTGACTCCAAAATCTGCAACTATTGCAACGTGTATTTTCTTTTGTCTTTACAAACCACTCTTGTTCTTTTTGAGGTGGAGGATCTTCATACATATTATAACTTTTTAGATAGGTTGATAAAAATATTTTACATTCAGATATTTCTTCTCTGGAAGATGTGGCAATCTTAGGAAAGTATCTAAACTGGGTCTGCCCTGAAAGGAATACTGGGTGGTCAAATGTTTCCTGTGAAAGTCATGAGGTCCAGAATAAGAACAGACTACAGGTTGTTAACAATTTCTGTGATTCATTCTTAGAGATATGTGGGACCAGACCTGGGTAATATGACATCTGTAGGTATTTAATAGAAAATCAACCTCTTTCTGGCTCCTTTAGGCCTAAGCAGTAATATACTTTGAATGTTTAGTGTATTGGTGTCACTGCTAAGGCTGGCCTAAGAATAGAATCTGGGTGGTTGTTCCCTATCTGTACAAACTGTCTGAACTGTCTGAGACTTCACCTGTGATTACCCACATCAGTGTGGGAATAGACCCAGGATAACCAAAGCCATAGTCTAGATATAGAAGTTACTTTGCATAATGATTAATAGACTGCACAAGTCTGTGGTTGTTCTATTTAAAATCCTACCTTCTACACTTACTCTGCTGTGGAATATTGGGCAACTAACAACTATTATGTTACCATTTCATGCCATTACAACAATCACAGTAATTTTGTATTTCACAGGGATTTTTTATGAAATGACATAAAACATACAAAAACACTTAAGAGAGTATTCAGGAAATACTAAATTGTCAATTAATCATAGTTATTCTCTTCTCTGCCAATTATGGAACTTGGGCTAATGAAAACAAATTCCATGTTTTTTTTTTAATATATTTACCTCACTTGACCTTTCCAAACCTTCTACCCACCTCTCTCTCTCTCTCTCTCTCTCTCTCTCTCTTCTCTCTCTCTCTCTCTCTCTCTCTCTCTCTCTCTCTCTCTCTCTCTCTCTCTCTCTCTCTCTCTCTCTTTCCAAATATAAGTATTCTTTTGACATATGTCCCTTGGACTGCCTAATTTGATTGTGTAATTATGACATCAGGTCTGCTTGTTGATTCTTAGATCTATGCTATAGTGAGAAGGTTTAATTTTCACCTGCTTCTTGTTGGATACAGAAGTGAGTTTAGTTTGCTTTTCTGATACTATCAAGCATGATTACAAGTCTTTATGACATTTGTTCCTACTGACTATAGGAGAGAGACAAAATATGTCAAAGAAAACTATATGTTAATAGAATAAGTACTCTAAAAAAAATAAACCAGGAGAGAAGTTGCACTGAATTTTTTTTCCCATGCAACAGATGGAACCTAAGATTCCACACATGCCAGGTAAGCACTTTACCAATAAGCCACAGTCGCAGCTGTTACTGAATTCTTAAAGAATGGAATCTACCAGGCTGGGCTGAATCCCCAGGGGAGACCTTGCCTTGGAGGAGGTGGGACTGGGGGGTGGATTGGGAGGAAGGCTGGGGGGTGGGAGGAGGGAGGACAGGGGAATCCGTGGCTGATATGTAAAATTAAATTAATTATAAAATAAAAATATGTATAATATATATATTTAAAAAGAGAATAGAATGCTCGACTTTACCATTACTTTTTTTTAATTAATTTTATTTTATTTTACAATATAATTTAATTCTACATATCGGCCACGGATTCCCTTGTTCTCCCCTCTCCTGGCCTCCTCCTCTTCCCCCCAGCCCACCCTCCATTCCCACCTCCTCCAGGGCAAAGACTCCCCCGAGGATTGAGATCAACCTGGTAGACTCAGTCCAGGCAGGTCCAGTCCCCTCCTCCCAGGCTGAGCCAAGCGTCCCTGCAGAAGCCCCAGGTTTCAAACAGCCAACTCATGCACTGAGCACAGAACCCGGTCCCACTGCCTGGATGCCTCCCAAACAGAACAAGCAATCAACTGTCTCACCTGTTCAGAGGGCCTGATCCAGTTGAGGGCCCCTCAGCCATTGATTTCATGGTTCATGTGTTTCCATTCCTTTGGCTATTTATCCCTGTGCTTTATCCAACCTTGGTCTCAACAATTCTCGTTCATATAAACCCTCCTCTTTCTCGCTAATTGAACTCCTGGAGCTCCACCTGGGGCCTAGCCATGGATCTCTGCATCCAGTTCCCTCAGTCATTGGGATGGAGTTTCTAGCACAATTAGGGTGTTTGGCCATTCCATCACCAGAGTAGGTCAGTTCGGGCCACTTTACATTACTTTTATAATCATAATTCTATAGTTAAGATTATTTAAAGTTCGCATACAATAGTTCTTTTGGCAGTATCATTAAAACAGTATCGACTTTATATACAAAATTGTTCGTGCCCATCTCTAAGGAGTTACTTATCCATGTGGAGTTTTTTTAATAATTTTGTAGGAGTTCCCCCATTTTCTACTGTTATGCTTTTAAGTAGGTATTTTGAATGTTTAAGGTATTTGTTTTTATATCATTTGTTTGAGACACCTTATCCATATATCCACAAAATTTGTGTTACTTATAATCTAAAAAATTTGGAGGACTTGTTAAGTATCTAGACAGGAATATTTTTAGACTAGAAGAAGCGTATTACAAGTAAGGCAGTAAATTAAATATAAGAAATCTCAGCCGGGCGGTGGTGGCGCACGCCTTTAATCCCAGCACTCGGGAGGCAGAGCCAGGAGGATCTCTGTGAGTTCGAGGCCAGCCTGGGCTACCAAGTGAGTTCCAGGACAGGCGCAAAGCTACACAGAGAAACCCTGTCTCGAAAAACCAAAAAAAAGAAATCTCAGATAAGATCAAGAGATTCAGAAAAATATCATAGAGCCAGTGAAGAAGGAGACATGGAGTCCTTAATTTCCTTCTCCATAAAATGAATGTGTTAAACTTCTAGTTTCATCACAAATAATATGGTGCTTGCATCATCCAAACCCTGAAGGATGACCCAAGATAAGGAGTCTATGTATTTCATATGGTAGTCAAGATGATTAAATGAGATAAGATATGCAAATTACTTAAAACAACCCAGAAAAAGTAGCCAGTGAAACATATGTGAAATAGTCTATTGAAAAAAATGAGGTTAATGTGTATGAAATATTTTAGACAATGGTCTAGAAAGTAGCTTATATCTAGAAGAACCCATGCTTCTGAACTGGGGAACAAAATCCCTAAATGAAAAACAAGGTCACAAAATGTTTTTATCAAATTATCTGATCAGAGTTACAAGCACAGGTCATCAGCAACAAGAAATTAACTAGATCCTGGGCCAATATTATTTGGGGAAGAAATATCCTACATGTATAGTACCTGGAGTTTAAAATAGAAACAGAACAGTTTTCCATTTCTTGACAGGCTTGACTCTATAATAAAAAATGAATGACTTAAAAATAATAGAATAAGTGACTAGGTACAGTTGCACACATCTTTAATCCCAACAATTGGAAGGCAGAGGCAGTCAGATCCTTGTGAGTTAGATGTCAGCCTGGTCTACATAAGGAGTTCCAGGAAAGCCAGGGGTACATAAAGAGACTCTGTATAAACAACAACAACAACAAGAAAATGGATTAAGGGTCCAATATAGTTCTAGATAATGATCAACAGGCCATTTATTTTTGTCAAGGAATGAAGATGAGTTTGGAATAAAAGAAAACCTATTACCTAAAAATTATGCCCTGGATGATACAAGGACTGCAAGACTACTAGTCTTATTTCCAAAAGGAAAATAATTTTCTTTCTTTTTATTAATAAGTTTTGTTCTTTCATATTTCATACAGGTACATAATGCTTTCTGGTTACTCACTCCCCATATGCTACATTTCTTTTCCCTTTCATGTAGGACTCCTACACAGGCTTCATTACAAATCTCTTTTCCTACTGGTAGATTTTTTTTTCCTTTGATGAATATTAAGTAGAAATACACCTCTTTTGGCTCATTTTGGTCTGTAGTATATTTTTCAAATACCTATGCTTGCTTGTTTCTTAGTTGTATTTGCATAGAATATCATTCCTCATTCTTTACCCTAAGGTGTTATCTATCCTTGATGTTGAGGTGTATTTCTTGCAGGTAACAAAATGATGAGTCCTATTTTCTAATCCAGTCTTCCAGTTTGTGTCTTTTTATAGGGAAGTTGAGGCTATTAATACTCAGATTTATTTTTGAAAAATATTGTACTAATTTCTGTCACTTTGGTAATTTTCTGTTTTTATTTCTTCACACATAATTTTATTAATTGCCCTGGAATTTTGTACTTTTCCCTGTGACCTCTTGGGTCTGGTTATCCTCCTGTTTTGTCTGAAGTACACCTTCCAGTATTCTCTGTAGTGCTGGTTTAGTTATCATAAATTCCTTTAGGTTGTTTTTTTTTTTAATCATAAAATAGGTTTTTTTCAATTTTTCATTTATTTCTAAAAGATTGTTTTGCTGTGTATAGTATCCTCAGTTAGAAGTTATAGTCTTTCAGAACTTGGAATACATTTTTCCAGATCTTGTGGATTTAAAATTTTCTACCAGGCTATTCATCTAGAGGATCAAAGTTCAATTCTCAGCACCCACATGGTGTCTCACAATTGTATATAACTCCAGTCCCAGGATATCTAATCACCTCTTATAGCCTGGGTGAGGAGGGTGGGGAACCAGGCATGCACCACACATGGTACATCAACATACATACAAATGAATTTCCATACTCATAAAATAAAAACTATGTTAATTTTCTACCAAATAATCAGCTGTTATTTCAGTATAGCTGTGCTTATATGTGAATTCACCCCTTTCTCTTGTGGTTTTCAATATTCTTTCTTTATTCTGTGGTTTTAGTGTTTTAAGTATACTATGTTAAATATAATATATTTAAATATAATATGTGGAGTTTATTTTCTGGTCCTGTCCATTTTGTGTTCTGTAGGTCTCTTGTTCCTCTATGAGCAACTCTTTCCCAAAGTTTGGGAAATTTTCTCTAATGTTTTTATTGATAATCTTTTCTATTTAAAAAATACTTTAAGTCTTTGATTAATAAGTTTCTTACGTGTTTTGATCATATTCACCCCACCGCCCAACTCTTCCAAGATCCACCCTCTCTTCCTTGCTCACCCAGCTTTGTGTCTTCTTTCTTTTAAACCTTCAAAACCCATTTGTGATGACCAAATATTCTTGGATGTGCGATCTTCCACTGGAATATGGCCAATTTACCAGGGGCCACATTCTTAGAAACAAACTGTTTCCTTCTCCTCTAACAGTTGTCAATCCCTCTATGACATAGAGTCTATGACCCCTGGTGGTATTATGTATTCAACTGTGCTGGCTAGTTTTGTATCAACGTGACATAAGCTAGAGTCATCAGAAAGAAGGATGCCTCCGTTGAAAAAATATCTCTATAAGATCAAGCTATGGACAAGCCTCTATGGCATTTTCTGAATTAGTCATTAATGGAGGAGGACCCAGCCCATTGCAGATGAGACCACCCCTGGGCTGATAGTCCTGCATTCCATAAGAAGGAGGAGCAAGCTATGAGGAGCAAGCTGGGCAGTAGCACTCCTCCATTGCCTCTGCATCAGTTCCTACCTCCAGGTTCCTTCCCTGCTTGAGTTCCTGTTCTCACTTCCTTTGATGATAAACTGTGATATGGAAGTGTAAGCTGAATAAACCCTTTCCTCCTCAAGTTGCTTTGGTCATGGTATTTCCTCCCAGCAATAGTAACCATTGCTAGAACTCCAACTCTTCTCTCCAAACTGAAATTTTGTCTGACTTGGGCTTAAACAGGTCTTGTGCATGCTGTCACAACTACTGTGAATTCATATGTGAAGTTGCCTTGCTGTATCAAAAAGATATTTGTTGGTAGTCATCTACCACCTCTCACTCTTAAATTCTTTCTGTCCCCGCTTCCACAGTGTTCTCTGAGCCTGGAGGTTGTGGTTATGGTATATATGCTTCCTAAAGGTACAAGCATTCTTCATTCTCTAAATCTCTGCACTTTGGCCAGTAATAGATCTCTGTGTTAATCATCATCTACTGTAAATAGAAGCTTTACAGATGACTATTGAAAGATGGACTATCTATAAGTTATTATGGGTTGGTCTAATACTATGTCCATTTAGTAGAATAATGGTAGTAGGTTCTTCTCTAGGGCCTGTGATGCAATTGGCTAGTTGCCAGATAATGGTGCCAAACATGGGTTTTACTTTGTGAAGTAGGATTTATATCTAATAAATTATGTTCATGCCATTATTACACCACTGGACATGTCATATCAGACCTGTCATTGTTGAAGTTTGCAGTGCTCACAGTTTGATATAATATTGTCTATTCTTTTAATTTGGAATTATTCGAATTCTATGCTCATAACTTACAGGGTTGGTTCTTTTCAGGGTGTCCCAAAGATCTTGCATGCTCTGTTCACGTGATTTTTTTAGTATAATTTTTCTTGAATGAATAATACAATTCCTCCACAATGTCTTGAGTCCCTTATGTTTTGTCTTACACTTGATAAATTCTGTTGGAAAGGCTTTTCAATGATCATCTTGTTTGATTCATTTCTAGCTTCTTTGAAGTTTGAGTTTCTTTCAGTATTTCTTGTTATTGAATTCAATTTCCATATCCTAGATTATCTTATTTATTCTTGTATTTTCTTGGGCTTCAAATAACTTGGGCTTATTGACTTTTCTCAGCTCTTCCAGATATTTATTAATGCCTATTGTGTGGAATTATTCCTGGAGAGATGTGAGCACATATCTACTCATTCTGGGTAGGGAACTGATGAAAAATTAGGGTATGGATACCACCAAAGCCCAACTTAGTGAACCAGTGAATTTTATTAGAGTTGCATATAAGACTATGAGTAGTTACTTACAGGAGCAGAAATGACACCAAGACAGCTGTATCACCAAAGCCCATCCTAGAAAGGATGACAGCTCATGAAAACTGGAAACCTGGAGCACACTGAAAAAACGGAAGGCAACTCAGCAGGTTGGAGAGTATCATTTCTAGGTAGCTCAGTTGATATGAGCCTCTTCTAGGCACCTTGGCTTGGTTTTGTTTCTTCTAGGCAGTTTAGAAGCTCTTTCCTTGTTCCAGACTGTGCAGCTGGTCTCTACTTGTTTCAGGCTGTACAGCTGGCCTCTGCATCTTCCAGACTCTTTGACTATCTCTGCATTGCCTATGAAGCTCAACTTGTCTGAGAGTGACTCTCAGCAGTCTTTACTGCTTATGTATACTCTCGGGGTGACAGGACAGTAGCTAGTAAATCTGGTAAGTTGCAGGGATTTCCTGAAGCTACTTTAAGTCTTTTATTTCTGTTAGTGTCTGAGAGAAGCCACCAAGAAAGACCAACAGTCACATATGCAATTTAGCAAGAGCGTTTATTTCCAGCATGATGGGGTGGCAAGTAGCGACCCCCAAGGAGGGTTGCAAGCTCCTTTTAAACAGAGTTAGGGGATTTCCAGAGAGGAGGGATTAATCTGGTGCTGATTGGTGGAGGAAAGATTAGTCTAGGAGCTGGTTTGTGGGAGGCTGTAGTGGTCAGGGGCCCATAGGTGGTGGTGGGGTCTAGTGACTGGGGACTGGTTGACAAGAGGGTAGGGAAAGCTATCTTTAGCTAGCAGAAGTCAGGGGAAGGGGGTATCTGCTGAGCCAGCAGAAGGGGCTTGGGGTGCCCTACTGAGCTGGCAGGAGGCTAGGGGGGGCACCTGTTGATTGCTTGTCCCTAAGTTGTGATTTTCCTGAGAACTGCTTGCTCAGCTCCAGCCTGTTCTAGTGAACTGAAACAAAGGCCTGGTCCATGTCAAGGCTGCCAGAGGAGCCTGTTATGGTCCTTGTTTGGCCACCCAGTCCTCTCAACTTCCTGTCTTAAGGAGCTTCCCTGCATTATGGTCTGTTTTACCTTCCCTCAGAACATCTGAGTATTTCATCTCTCTATACATATCTTGGGTGTCAAAGAACTTAGCTCCAAGATGGAAGATTTTAATCTCAGAGGAAACTGCTACACAACAATTCCTCCTTTAAATTCTTTGAAACTTTTGCATGTGGTTCATAATTGTTTTTGAATTCCTTGTCTTGAATGCACCTAAGTTATTCTCCTTGGAGATCATTGCTATGGGGTTGTTTGGTTTTTGTTTTTGTTTTCAGACATGTTGTCTTGGTTTTTCTTACTGTTTGTGTGTTTCCAATGGCACCTGGATGTTTGCTGTTGTTTTTGTTTTGCTTTTTCATTCCACTCAGCTAGTATCTGGGGGTAAGCAGTACACTAGGAGGCTTAGGAAGATTGGAGGGTGGGTCAGGGTCAAAGGGCTGCTTTAACAGGCTGCTTGTGGTAGGTGAGTTAGACAGAGCTCCAATTTGAGGAAGGGGCTGCCTTACAGATCCATGGCAGGCCTACATTTGGCAATTTGTCTGGGAAAGGCAGTGGAGCAAAGGAGAGATCCCAGGAGGTCTGAGGTGGACCACCTTTCTGGGTACTCACCAGGCCTGGTTTCATATAATGATGAAGTTTGGCTGTAGGAGGCTTCCAGGGAAAGGGAGAAATTACTGGAAGCTGGGTATGGGTTTGCCTTTTCTAGTCCATGATGGCCTACATGAAGAAGCAGTGTGGCTAGAGGAAACTCTCAGTGAAAGGGAGGTGTGATAAAACACTATTACCAAAAGCAACTTGGAGAGGGAAAAACTTGATTACACTTCTAGGTAACAATCAACCACAGGGGGAACCCAGGACAGAAACTCAAGGAAGGCAGGAACCTTGAGACAGGGTATGATGCAGAAGCCACAGAGGGGTGGTGCTTACTGGCTTGCTCTTTATGGCTTTGCTCAACTTGCTTTCTTATAGAAACCGGGACCACCAGGGGCCCAAGAATGGCAGCTCCCAGCATGGGCTGGGCTTTCCCCAAACAATCACTAATTAAGAAAATGCCCCAGAGGCTTGTCTACAGCCCAATCTTATAAAGACAACTTCCAATTGAGGTTCTCTCCTCCCAGATGGCATTAGCTTATGTCAAGTTTACATAAAACTAGCCAGTACAGTTGGAGAGAAAATTTACTTTTCATTAATTTTTTTGGGTTTATTGAGACAAAATCTTGCTAATTAGCTAAGGCTGTCTTCAAATCATAAGGTTTCTCCTTCCTCGGTCTTAACATTTGAGGATTACAGGCTTACACTACCACATCTAGCAATATTGATCTGCTATTGAGATATTACAAGATGCCACATTTTCATGTCCTTTTAACAAAACTGTATGTCATTTGTAAAAAAGAGTTTTTTAATGTAGAGTTCTCTCTCTCTCTCTCTCTCTCTCTCTCTCTCTCTCTCTCTCTCTCTCTGTGTGTGTGTGTGTGTGTGTGTGTGTGTGTGTGTGTGTGTGTGTGTTGGATGAAAGAGAAGGAGTGAGCTTCATTTTTTAATATGTTGGTATCTAGTTTGTCCAGTACCATTTGTTGAAGATGCTGTCTTTTCTCTAATGTATGTTGTTAGCCTTTCTATCAAAAATTAGGTGGCTGTAGGAGTGTTGGGTTTATGTTCAGGTCTTCAATCCCATTCCATGGATGAATGGGTCTAGAATTTTTATGCCCTATTTTTTAAAATTATATAGCTCTGTAACATAACTTGAAATCTAGGATGGTGATACCTCCAACAGTGTTTTTATTGTTCAAGATTATTTTGGTTAGTCAGGGTCACTAGTGCTTCTATAAGAAATTTAAGATTGTTATTTTCAATGTCAGTGAAGATTCATACTGGGATTTTCATGGCAATTACATTGAATTTGTATATGCTTTTGGTAGGATGGCCAATTTCACAATATTAATCCTACCAATTCAGAAGCATAGGAGATCTTTACATCTTCTGATATCTTCTTCAATTTCTCTTTACAGTTTCATAAATCTTTCATTTTCTTAGTTAGATAAAGATCTTGATACTTTTGAGGCTGTCATGAATGGTATTGTTTCCCTGATTTCCTTCTCTACATATTTGTCATCTGTATATAGAAAAACTACTGATCTTTTGGTTAATTTTATATCCTGCTGTAACTGGAACATTTCCTGTGTCCTGGCTGGCCGGCGGTCAGGACAAATCTCTCCTACTTGCATCCCCCAAGTAGACACACAGAAGCTTATATTAATTAAAACTCTTTGACCATTAGCTCAGGCCTATCAATGAGTAGCTCTTACACTTAAACTCAACCCATTTCTGTTAATCTATATGTCTCCACATTTTCCATGGCTTTACCTGTGTGCCTATTCCCTGAACAGCAGGCTGGCATCTCCTGACTCAGCCTGTTTTTCCTTCCCAGAATTCTCCTTGTATGATTATTCTGCCTATACTTCCTGCTTGGCTACTGGCCGATCAGCATTTTATTTATCATCCAATCAGAGCAACACATTTTCAGCATACCGAACATCCCACAGCATCCTGCTACCTTGTTGAATGTGTTTGTCATTTATATTTCCTGTGGCATCTTTAGGGTCTTTTATATATAGAACTATATCATATGCAAATAAGGATGTTTTTACTTATTCCTACCTATTTGTCAATCCTTATCTTTTACTCTGCAAAAAACTCAACTCCAAATGGATGAAGGACCTCAACATAAGACTTACTCTCTCAGTCTGATAGAGAAAAAGCACTTAAACTCATTGTCACAGAAGTTTCTGAACAAGACCCTAATCATTCAGGCATTAAGACCAACAGTTAATAAATGAGACCACATGAAACTGAAAAAGCTTCTGTACAGCAAAGGACACAATCATTCAAGTGAACAAGTAGTGTAGAAAATGGGAAAAATGTTTTTATCAACTATACATCTGACAGAGGGCTAGTATATACAAAGAAATAAAAAAGACCTAAACATCAAGGAAACAAGCAACCCAATTAAAAAAAATGGGGTATGGAACTAACAGAGAGTTATCAAAAGATATAATATAAATGTCTAAAAAATGTTGAAAATTTGTTCATGATTGATTATTAGCCATACAGGAAATGCAAACTAAAACTATTTTGAGATTTTGATCTCACCCTATACAGAAATGTTAACATTAAAACAGAATGGTGACAAATGCTGGCATGGTGTGAGAGAAGGAGAACACTTATTCATTGCTAGTGGGAATGCAGACTGATACAGGTACTGTGAAAAGCAATGAGATGTTTTCTCAAAAATCTAAAAGCATATATACCACATGGTCCACCTATGCCACTCTTGGACATGTACCCAATGGACTCTGTGTCCTCCTATAGAGATACCTGCTCATCAATGTCATTGCATTGCTGCTCTAATCATAATAGCTAGGAAATTGAAACAACACACATAACCATCAGCTGATGAATGGATAATGAAAAATGTGGTATATTTATACTATCAAATATTATCCAGCTGTTGAGAAAAAATGAAATCTCAAATCTGCAGGTAAATAGATAAAGCTGGAAATGACTATTCTGAGTGAGGTGACACAGACCCAAGAAAGACAAAGGTGGTAAGCTTTCTCTCATTTGTGGATTTTAGCTTTGTATGTTCAGAGAAGTGTGTTTCATTTTGAATGCCCATAGAGGTTACGAAATTATTTTTTTGTTTTTTCTTTATTAAGTTTTTTGTTTTATTCATTTTACATACCTACCACAGACCCCACTAGCTTGGTTTGGTTGTCTCTGTAGGTTTCCCAATCATGATCTTTATGCCCCTTGCTCATAAAATCCCTCTTCCTTTTCTTCTACTGGACTCCTGGAACTCAGCCTGGTGCTTGGCTGTGTGAAAGGGTATATGATGATGGTTTGGCTAGCACTGGTTACTGCAGTGGCCGCGATTTGGTTAGCAGCAGAAGAGTCATGAGCAGAGGAATCACAAGCCATGGTTACCAGAGTTAGAATGGGCTTTATCAGAGAGAAGAGGGGATAGGACAGGAGAGGCCAGGCCTGGCAGAGAGGAAACAGAAAGAGAGGGGTGCAGAGAGAGAGAGACAGAGAGACAGAGAGAGAGACAGAGACAGACAGAGAGACAGACAGAGACAGAGACAGAGACTGAGAGAGGCACAGAGAGAGAGCTCGGGGTGCAAGTCTGGCTTTTAGGCTGGGACGCAGTCGCCTGCTGCTGATGTAATAAGGCACCAGATGAGACCCCCCTGAGCTGAGCATATACAGAATTCTTACACTGTGGATCTCTGCATCTGCTTCCATCAGTTACTGGATGAAGGCTCTATGATGACATTTAGGGTGTTCACCGATCTGATTACTGGAATGAGCCAGTTCAGGCATCCTCTCCACTATTGCTAGTAGTCTAAGCTGGGGTCACCCTTGTGGATTTCTGGAAACTTCCCTAGAACCAGATTTCTCGCTATCCCCATGATGTCTCTGTTAGTTATTTAGCTGTGTTGTGTTCTTACCCTGCAAGGAAGTGTCACGAAACACGACAGAATCCGCTTATAAGAGTTTTATTAGAGATAAAGGGATAGAGAGTGCGCAGGCCTGTGGGAGAGACACGTGTGTGGAGAAGAGGAAGAGGAGAAGAGAGAGAGAACCGGGAATATGGCGCTCCGCTTTAAAAACCGTCTGGGGGCGTGGCCAGGTCACGTCACTACTCCACGTGTGTGCGTAGATCACATAGTCACGTTGAGCGCTTATGTAGCCATGTAATGTCACGGATTCTGGTCACGCGAGATGCCTTGGCCAGAACTTGCTAGGCGGAGGTGTCCGGCCTGACCGGAATTGGCTAGGCGGAAGTGTCCGCCTGGTAAATGCGACCGTGTTGTGAACCCTTCAGTCTCCATCTATCATGATACCTTCTTGTATAATATTTGGGGAACCAGCCTCAATATTATACATTCCAGGGCCTCAGGAGAGAGAACTACTAATGGCAAGGACTATTTTCAGGAAATAGAATCTCAGCACACCGAGCTCTATCATCCACTTGTTTTAATTCCTCTGGCATAACATCCTTTATACACAGCTTCAGTTCTGTTCTCATGTCTAGCTCCTTTCTTGCCTGATTTCTCTATATTTATCTACTGTCCCCTCTAGGTTCTATCTTAATTCCTTCATCTAGTTCTGTCCCTTCTAGGTTCTCATCTATCTAGTTCTTTCCCCTATCAGCTCCTCTCCCATCTCCTTCTCTCTCATCTGGTTCTTCCTCATCTTGTTCTTCCCCATCTGGCTTTTCCTCATCTTCCATCTCATTCCTCTAGTCCTCTCTTTTAGCCCTTCAGTCTAGTTCTTCCCCATCTCAGTTTGTTCCTCTCAAGTTCTTACCCATCTAGTTCTTCCATTCTCTTTTCTCTTCTCTGTCTTGTGCCCTGGAAGTCCCAGTATATAAAAAGGAGGGTCCAAGCTAAATTGTGTAAAGCTATTACTTAACATTCACCTCTCCTAGGCGGCGTCTCCTTGTGGAATTTACCGTAAGTCAGGAGACTTGCATGTGGGCTGTTATCATTGTTAGTCCACCTGGGACTAACAATGGGCGCCCACCTGGGTGGTGTTTCCTGTAGTCCTTGAAAGTGGCTAAGGGAGATAATCTGATTCCAGAGAAAGCCTTTCCTGAGGCTGTTCTCCAAATACCTGGAATGTGTATGTCCAGAGAGTGATCAGTCTACACTGTTAGTCCTTCTTAGGGGAAAGTCAATTGGAAAAACTATGAAGGCACACATGATTTTCATAACAGAATATGGCTGATATATAACAAGCCAAGTAACACCAAAAACTCCTTGGGATTTGGCTTCCTCTGGAGGAATTCCCTGATTCCTCCAGGTAGTGACTTTGCCATAACCAGCTGAGTTCTTACGATATTCCTGCAGCCCACAGCAATACCTCTTTCATTGCTCTTCCACTCTGTCCCTGTTCCAGCCCGACTATTCTGTTCCCTTATGTTCTCATTCCCAGTCTCCTCCCCTCAATCGCCCCTCCTCACCCCCAGTTTACTCAGGACCATAGCAAGGACAGCCTTCAAGGAAGGGGAGTGAGAAAACAGTAGTATGAAGACTTAAAGATAATTTAAAAACAGGAAGTACTAAATTGGGGTGGGGGATAGGAGAGAGATATAGATGAGGGAATATGGGGAGAGATAAGAAATACTAAAGGCCTTTTGAAAAAAATCGTACGGAAACTTACTAATGTAGAAGCAGTCAGAAGGAATGCAGCTTCTAGTTGAATGACAGCTTGATTTCTGTATGCTCACTGACATAAATAATTGGTGTCTTTGAAAATAGGGTGTTACCAGGTTGTGGAGGGTAAACAGTAGCATTAGCAGTAGCCTGTAATGTTTTGGTCTACAACTCAAAAAGATGTAACCTATTCCTGGTACTGAGAGTTTTATTTCATAGCATATGGTGTCTAGGGTAATGTCTCCTCTATTATATGGAAATTCCAATTAAATTATTTTCACACACACACACTCACACATACACACACACAAACAAATCTACTAAAGTAGCCTTTCAAAAGAACTTTTGTGTTAGTTATCTCTACCCATATTCCCTCTTCTACCCTGCCCTCCCATTCCCATCACCATGTGATCCTTCTATTCTTATTTCTTCTTTATCTCTTTATAACACTACATTCTATTTCCCCTTCCTCAAAAGATCTGCTCCTCTCCACAGTATTTCACTAGTTACCTAACCTCTGTGGACATTCTAAATGAAATTCACATATCTAAAGCTTAAAGCTAACATCTATATATGAGGAAAAATATAAGGTGTTTATCTTTTTGTCTGGGTTACTTTAGCCAAGATTCTTGTTCCATTCATTTACAATCATTTTTATAATTTCAATTTTTCTTAATAGCTGAATAGTGTTACATTGTGTAAATGTACTGAAGTTTCATTATCCATTCATTAAATGGTGAATGTCTAGCTATTTCTGGCAATTATGTATAGTCAGCAATGAACATGGATGAGCAAGTGTCTCTGTAGTAGTAAGTAGAATCCTTTGGGTATATGCCAAAGAATTATATAGCTGGATCTTCTTCTATACTATACTATGCTATACTATACTACACTATACACATTACAAGAACAGAAAAGTAATCATCAATCTCACCCAGCTACGAACTCTGCTAACTATAATAATATGCAGTAACCTGCCTGCAAGATGTATCTGCTGGTGCAATAATGGCACAAATTATAATGGAAGTAAATAACCATTTATTAATTGGGCTTAAGGTCTGCTTAATGAGTTGGAATGCGTATCTGAAACTATTAATGAGACCAAGAACCTAAGACTAGCTAAGTCATGGACCCTAGGAAATACCAGTTACTGTTATTCTGCTACCTGAACATAGCAATAAAATGACTCCTAATGACATATCATTATACCTTCATATTAATGCATCTCCCAGCACTCATCAGAGAAGTTTCTTTTAGCAGTAGATTGTTGTGGATATCGCTCTGTATAAATAAAACATTGATTGGCCAGTAGCCAGACAGGAAGTATAGGCGGGACTAGCAGAGAGGAGAGAACAAAAGGAGAGGAAGACAGAGGGGAGGAGACACCAGCTGCCGTTCAGGGAGCATCATGTAGAGGCAACAGGTAAAGCCACAGAACATGTGGCAACATATAGATTAACAGAAATGGGCTGAGTATAAGAGCTAGACAATGGTAGGCCTGAGCTAATGGCTGAGCAGTTTAAATAATATAAGAGTCTGTGTGTTTATTTTATAAGTGGGCTCCCAGACTGGCGGGACATGGCAGGAGCTGGAGAGAAATTCTCTAGCTACAGTAGATGGTGATTAATATAGAGATCCACAACTTGTCAAGGTAGGTTCACAGAATAAGAGATAGGATTTTAATCCCTAAAGGGAACATATCTTGTACCTTTTCCCTCTCAGGGCTCAGAGATCATTTTGGAAGAGAGGTAGAAAGGCAATGAGAGCCAGAGGATGAAAACATAATAGGGCAGCTACACATATAAAGTGCCAGAGACAGCATGCACAAGGCCTGTGCAAACTCAAGCCAGAACAAATTCCAGCAAGGAGATGGGAGGTGGGCATGAACCCTGCCCATAGCAAAGGAGCTATTGGCACTTAATAACTGTTGGGAAAGGGAAGACTATTTTCCCTAGTAAGTCTACCATGCTCCAGTTAAAGATCACATATCCAAGCATTTATGGGCTGCACAATTTGGACTTGACAAGCGAAAAAAAAAAGGAAACAAAGTTGAGTGAGAAGGAAATGGGAGTGTACCTTGGGAGAATTGAGGCAAGGGTGAATATAATCAAAATACACTGTATGGAATTCTCAGAGAACTAATAAAGAAAAGTAGAATTTTTCCTTGACTTTTCTTCTTTTATCTTTTCATTTATTCTTCTCCCATACAATACATCCAAACCACAGCATTTCCTCCCTCATCTCCTCCCAGTCCCCCACCCACACTCTTCCCTATCCACTGCTCCTCCATATCCCCTCACAAAAGAGCATTCCTACAGTGATGTCAACTGAATGCACATAACAAGAATGCAATAGGACTAGACACAAACCCTCATATCAACACTGAAAAAGACAGCTCAGGAGAATGGAAAGGGTCCCAAGAGCAGGCAAAAGAGTCAGAGACAACCCCACTCCAACTGTTAGGAGTCCCACAAAACTCCCACAACATTTATACAGAGAACCTAATGCAGACCCATGCCGTCTCAATGATTGCTGCTTCAGTTTCTGTGAGCTCCTGTGAGCCCTACTTATTTGATTCTGTGGATGATGCTCTGGTGTCCTGGACCCATCTGACTCCTACAATCCTCTCTCCCCCCCTTTTGAGGGATTCTCTGAGCTCCACCTAATGTTTGGCTGTGAGTCTCTGCACCTGCTCCCATCAGTTGCCAGAGGAAGCCTCTCTGAGGACAATTGGGCTAGGCACTGATCTATGAGTATAGTAGAATAATGTTAAAAATCATTTCATTGATTTTTTAAAAATTCTGATCATGTTTGCTTCTACTCTAGGTCTCTGGGCCATCTAATTTTCAGTTCCTGGCTATCCAGGTATTGTTCACCCTAGGCTGACTCTTGTGACTTTGGCCTCAAGTTAGACCAGTCATTGGTTGGTCACTTCTACAGGTTTTGCACCATTACCCCAGCACATCTTGCAGGTAGGACAGGTGTGGGTTGAAGGTTTTGTGGTTGGGTTGGTGTCCTAGTTCCACCACTGGGAACCTTTCCTGGTAACAGAAGATGGCCAGTTCAAGTCTTGTATTCCCCATTACTAGGAGTCCTTGCTATGGTCACCTTCATACATTCCTGGGAGTTCCCAATGCACCAGGTTTCTACATTGCACCCTAAATTGCCCATATTCCAGTTGTCTAGATTTCCCTCTCAATTTTACTTTTAATTTTTGACAAGTTTATACATGTATACATTATTTTTGTAATCATATTTGATCCCAATTGCTCTCTTTTAATCCCTTCCCCACTGCTGCTGACTCCTTTTCTCTCTCCAACTAACTCCCATCCTGGTGTCATGTCTTCTTTTTATGTGTGACTCACTGAGTTTAATTAGTGTTGCTTTTATGAGAATGGGTGGCAGTTTGTTTACCATATCTTGAGCAACATACCAGGCTACATAATAAAGTAAAAAAAATGACTCCCCCCTCCCCAGTAGCCATTAACTACAAAAATATTTAGGTAAGTTGAAGCTTTATGAGCCCCTCATCTGTCCATGAAGGGATGTTGAGGAGCCAATTTTGTGTAAGACTTGGTTAGGCACCACAGCTACTTTGTGTTCATGACTACAATGGTCATATCACATCCAAAGGACAGCATTTTATAGCACACTTCATTTTCAGACTCATATTTTTTATGTTATATTTCTTTTTTTTTATTAAGAGATTTTCTATTCATTTTACTTATCAACCACAGATTCCCCTGTCTGCCTTCCTCTCGTCCCCAAACCTGACCCCCCAACCCACCCCCCCATTCCCACCTCCTCCAAGGCAAGGTCTCCCATGGGGAGTCAGCAGAGCCTGGCACATTCAGTTGAGGCAGGTCCAAGCCCCTCTTCCCTGTACCAAGGCTGTGCAAAGTGTCTCAGCATAGGCACTAGGTTCTAAAAAGCCCGCTCATACGCTAAGGACAGGTCCCAGTCTCACTGCCTGTGGGGTGTCCCCTAAACAGTTCAAGCTAAACAACTATCTCACTTATCTAGAGGGCCTAGTCTAGTCCCATGGGAGCTCTTCAGCTATTGGTTCACAGTTCATGCATTTCCACTATTTTGGCTAGTTGTTTCTGTACTTTTTCCAATCATGGTCTCCATATCTCTTGCTCATACAATCCCTCCTCTCTCTTGTCGATTGATTCCTGGAACTCCACCTGGAACTTGGCCGTGGATCTCTGCATCTGCTTCCATCGGTCACTGGATGAGGGTTCTATCATGACAGGGTGTTCGGCCATCCAATCACCAGAGTAGGTCAGCTCAGGCACCCTCTCGACTATTGCCAGTAGTCTATAGTGGAGACATCTTTGTGGATTCCTGGGGGCCTCATCAGCACTCTGCTTCTTCCTATTCCCATGGTGTCTTCATTTATCATGGTATCTCTTTCCTTGTTCTCCCACTCTGTTCCTGATCCAGCTAGGATCTCCCACTCCCCTAAGCTCTCTTTCCCCTGACCCTTGCCCTCCATTACCACCGTCACCCCCAATTTGCTTATGTAGATCTCATCCATTACTCCATCACTGGGTGATCCCTATGTCTTTCCTAGAGTTCTCTTTACTTGCTAGCCTCCCTGGAGCTGTGAGTTGCAGTCTGGTTATCCTTTGCTTTACATCTAGTATCCACTTATGAGTGAGTACATACCATGTTTGTCTTTCTAAGTCTGGGTTACCTCACTCAGGATGATATTTTCCAGTTCAATCCATTTGCCTGCAAACCTCATGATGTCATTGTTTTTCTCTGATGAGTAGTACTCCATTGTGTATATGTACCACATTTTCTTTATCCATTCTTCAGTTGAAGAGCATCTAGGTTGTTTCCAGGTTCTGGCTATTACAAATAGTGCTGCTATGAACATAGATGAGCATGTGTCCTTGTGGTATGATTGAGCATTCCTTGGGTATATGCCCAAGAGTGGTATAGCTGGGTTTTGAGGGAGATTGATTTCCAATTTTCTGAGAATCCGTCATACTGATTTCCAAAGTGGCTGTATAAGTTTGCATTCCTACCAACAGTGTAGGAGTGTTCCCCTTGCTCCACATCCTCTCCAACATAAGCTCAGACTTATATTCTTTCTGCTCCTTCTCTGCAGAACTCCTTTCACTCTTCTTCTTCTTCTTCTTCTTCTTCTTCTTCTTCTTCTTCTTCTTCTTCTTCTTCTTCTTCCTCTTCTTCTTCTCTCTCTGTCTCTGTCTCTCTCTGTCTCTGTCTCTGTCTCTCTCTGTCTCTCTCTGTCTCTCTCTGTCTCTCTCTCTCTCTCTCTCTCTCTCTCTCTCTCTCTCTCTCTCTCTCTCTCTCGGTTTTTTGAGACAGTGTTTCTCCACATAGTTTTGGTGCCTGTCCTGGATCTCAGTCTGTAGACCAGGATGGTCTCAAACTCATAGAAATCTGCCTGGCTCTGTCTCCCAAGTGCTGGGATTAAAGTTGTGTGCCACCACTCTTCTAATATATATATATATATATATATATATATATATATATATATACTTTATGGCCAGTAAGTTCATCTCTTATAGGTCTCTGCATTAATTATGGTTCTCTACAAATAAGTTTTTCTGACCAATGCTGAGATCAGTATAAATTTGTATGTATAAGCATACATATTTAGAAGCCAGTTTGATCACATGTCCATTCAACTAAAAAACAGTAGTAGATGCTTGCCCCCATCTGGGACTGTGACCTCCCCATCCACTGGCTTTTGTGCAGGTTTACAGTACCAGGCGTGTATTCCCTCCAATGGAGCAAACCTTCAAATCCAATCAGAAAGCAGATGAGAAAATGTAGAGCTTTTAGCATTTGTAATGAAATCAGACTGTTTTATCCTTTCAAAAAGTTCTTGAAAATCTTTAGTCCTGAGAATTTTACTAGGCTAAACAGAAAAAGGTTCATTTGTTTCCAAAATGAAAGATAGAACCTCTATTCCAGAAGAGTGCATTCTATAAAATTGTTTTCTATTTCAGAAAGGTCACAGTTGACAATAACATATAAATTTTCAAACACAGAACTGGTAAATGCATTAAGGTTTCTCATTGGAATTCCATATTTTAATAGTCTCTCTCTCTCTCTCTCTCTCTCTCTCTCTCTCTCTCTCTCTCTCTCTCTCTCCCTTCCTCCCTCCCTCCCTCCCTCTGTGTGTGTGTGCTTGTGTGTATAATAAACTGTAACTCATACATATTACCATTGTAAAACTGCATTGTTACAATGTATTTTACTATGTATTAAATTACTATTGTGACCCAGGGCTCCCTGTAGAAACACTACTCACTAGTGAACTCATTATTGATATTGAGGAATTCCCTTGATAACTATAGCAAGCTAGTGTTTCCATGCCCAAAGTGTTATATTAACAGTTATAATTAGATTTGTCACTGCATTAACATTATATTTTTCCCATAAATATTGAAGAAATCATGTACTCCGACTTAGAGGGAAAGAGTATGTTCTTAAATATAGAAATGAAGAAGCTATTGTATACTTACTATAACTATGGAAGTAAAGGTTCATTACAAGTCAGCACAAGTCATAGTTGGGTGTATATTGCCTAGTGCTTTCACATATAAAATAAAAAATGAAGTCTACTTTTTATTTCTCCTTTTATTGAAAATTGATTCTTTTCCCACATTATATATCTTGATTATGATTTCCCCTTCTTCTACTCCACCAAATTCCTCCCCATCTCCCCTCCCATTTGGATCCACTTGCTTTCTGTCTTTCATTAGAAAAGAACAGGCTTCTAAGTGATATTAATAAAATATAACAAAATAAAATATAAGATAAAACAGAAAGTATTATGTCAGAGTTGGACAAAACAAATCAATAGAAAAAAAAGTTTCCAAAGATGGTAGAAGAATCCAGACCCAGTCATTTGCACACTCAGGAATCCCATAAAAACACTAAACTAGAAGTCATAATGTATCCACAGAGGACATGGTGCAGATCTGTATCAGCTCTGTGCATGCTGCTTCAGTCCCTGTGAGTTCACATGAGTTTGATCAAGTTGATTTAGAAGTCTTTGTTTTCTTGATGTCCTCCCTCAGTGGCTTGCTCTTTAGCTGAGTTCCCTGAGCCCTGAAGGCAGGGATTTGTTGATACATCCCATTTAGAGCTCAGTGTTCCCAGGTCTGTAATTCTATGAATGCCTGGCTGTGAGTCTCTGAATTTGTTCTCATCTGCCACAAGAGGAAGCTTCACTGATGAGGACTGAGCAAGGCATTGATTTATGAATATAGTAGAAAAATGTTAGGTGTTATTTCATCACATTTTTGTCTGTTTCATTTTTGATCAGTAGTATTTGGTTTTACTGTAGGTCCCTGGGCTACACAGTCTCTGGTTCTTGGTCACCTAAGCAGTATCAGGTATGGGTTTCATCTCATAGAGTGGTCCTTAAGTCAAATCATATATTGGTTGGTTATTCCCCTAAGCTTTGTGCCACAATTCCCTAGCAAGTCTTGTAGGCAGGACAACATTGTAGATCAATGGGTTTGTGGCTGGCTTGGTGTTTACATTTCTCTTTTGGTAGCAATCAGAGTACCTTCATTGCTATAATAAAGATGCTAGAATATAAGGGTAAAGGCTCTATGTGGGCACCAGCTCAAGTTCAATGAGTTGTATAAGTGTTGTCTTAAGCAATAGGGCCTTGCTCCCACTTTGTGGAGAGCAATCTATAGTCTTGGTAACAGCCTGAGTTGTTTGGGCATTCCCATGTGACACCTTTGGCCATCAAGTCAATTAGATGTAACCCAATCCTGGTACTGGAAGCTTCATTTGGTAACAAGATATGTTCAATTTGGACTCTGTCTCCCAAATTATTTTACAATTTTATTTAGATCACCTTCAATGTATGTATATATTTTAGGAAGCTTCTACTTTAGATTTTCATACTACCCTTTAAAAGCCCCTTAATTTTAGTTGTGTCTCTGCATGTTCCATTTCTCAACTCCCTCTCTCCTCCCCATCCGCACTTGATCCTCCTGTTCCAGGCCCCTTCATCCATCCATAATTATCTATTCTATTTCCCTTTCCTAGCAAAATGAGATTTACGTGTTCCCTCTAGTCCCTTGTTCTGCACGTAACCTCTGTGGTTCTATGGATTGTAGTTTGATTATTATTGTTTTAACAGCTAGCATACACATATATCTTTCTGGCATACCTCACTCAGGATGATTTTTCTAGTTCCATCCATTTGCCTGCAAGTTTCATGATGTCAATTTTAAATGGCTGAGTAAATTATGTAAATAAACCACATTCTCTTAATTCGTTCTTCTTTTGAGGGACACCTAGGTTGTTCCAACTTCTGGCTCAGGGATAGCTCAGTCATTAAAGTCAAGGCTCACAACCAAAAAATATAAAAATAAAGTATTCTTTAATAAATTAATGACAGTAGGAGAGATAAAGAGATGAGGAGGTGGAGGGAGAAAAGGAAAAAAGAGGAACAGGGTGAGGGAGAGGGAAAGAGATTGTATACCACTGTATACTCATACAAGTGTTTTGTTTTTTGTAGTTTTTCCTTCCTTAATAACAAGGAATATGAAATCTATTGTCTTAGTTAGCTTTCTATGCTGTGATAAAACACCATGACCAAAAGTAACTTGGGGAGTAAAGGGTTTATTTCAATTTACAGATCTGCATCAGGGCAGGAATTCAATGAGGGAAGGAACATGAAGGTATAAACAGAAGACCATAGAGGAGTACTGCCTACTGGCTTATTCCACCTGGCTTTCTGAGTCAGTTTTTTTTAGCACCAAGGACCACCATTCCAAGGGTGGCACCACCCCCAATGGGCTGGACACACATCGAAAAATAATAAAGAAAATGTACTACAGATTTGTCTAAAGCCCAATATGGTGGGGATGTTTCCTCAACTGAGGTTCCCTCTTCCAAAATAACTCCAGCCTGTGTCAAGTTGACATAAAAACTAGCCAACACAGCTATTAATAACAAACTGTCCGGGCACTATGGTAGAAGTTTTATATTATCATTAGTTCAGTGATAAGAAAACCGAAACCTAGAAAAGTTAAGACACTTGCCCAATGTTATCTACATGCCTTCTGCTTGGGGTCACTCAGAATAGTTTCCAAAATATCTGAAGGCTTAACTCTATGATCAAAAGTAAGTGTCAAATTGTGAAGTAAATGGAAAAGAGAGGGGCATGAGAAAAGATAGTAAAAATGTTGGTCCCCAGGGTAGTTAGGTCTTTGTCAAGTACAAGAGATTCTACACACTATTTCTCTTCAGTACTTATTCTCACAGTTATTCTGTAGGCCTGCTTATTACTCTCTTCATATCCTCAATTTCAAACACATTACTATCTACTCCTTTTAGCACCTGGGCCTTTAGTCTTTTTAAAACTGTACAGGACACTTACTCTTTATACGCCATCAAATTTTAACAGTTCCTCATAATTCTCAAGTCTTTGATTTAGTTTTTCTTAATGTGAATACCATGGTACATCATTATCATCATTCTCTCACATATGCTCTCAATATGCTTACATCTTTATTCCTCAATTTCACGAATCAAAATGCAATTTAAGTTAATTCTTTACCTCCATTTATCCAAATCAATGCAAGTTAAAGTGGTTCATGGAAACTATATAACTGCATTTATTGGCCTTATTGTAAATTGTTGGGCATGAATCTTATCTGTGTCCTTTTATTCTTATCCCAAAATTATTCTAAATTTCTCTAGTCCAGTCATGTTCCCATTCTCTTTGGTAGCAATTTCATGTCTTTTCTTCCTCAAATCTCCACTGTATCTTCTCTGCAATCACTTCAGCTGATTATTTTACTACCTAACTTAGAAACACAAAGAAAACTTCAAGTTGTACAATACTATAATCTTATAGAGATAGTTCTCTTTGTATTGCTATAGTCATGCAAAGTCATGAAACCCCAATGAATTAATAGATTTAAGAAATATCCTCAGTAGCTATATCCCCAAAGGAAAGAATAGGCATTGTTTGCCTCCTGATGGAAATATATAACACCATATTCAAAAATGTTAATCTGTTTTTTTGTAAGAGAATGTCAAATTTACATAGTTGTATTTCTATTATTGAAAGAATATTTTGACAAAAAACAACTTAAAGGAAAAAGGGTTAATTTCAATTTATAATTCCAGGTTATGGTTCACCATCGTGGGAAAGTCAAAGCAGGAATATCAAAGAGCTAGTCATACTATACACACAGTCAAGAGCAGAGAGAAATGAATGCATACATTCTTTCTTGCTTGTTCAGCTCAATTTCTCCACTCTTATATAGTTTAAAACCCCCTACACAAAAAATGGTGTTGCTTATAATTATATTATTATATTATAATTAAGACTATCCCAGAAAACATGCCCACAGACCAATCCCTCTTTGGTACTCCCTTCACTCATGATTTTAGACTGTGTCAAATTGAAAGTAAAAGTTAACCATCATATACACTTACATAATTTATAAAAAGTAAAATTTAAATTTTCAGGTTCTAGAGGCTGGAAACACATTGTCAACATGTTAGCATCAGGCAGTCTTGTTGGGCTATCCTAAGACAGATGGCAGAAGAGCTTTACAGAGGTGATGGCTAGCTCCTGGGAGAGGAAGAGGCAGTTTTCTCTGAGAGTGTAGAGTCTATGCTGTAGATCCCAGGAAGTTGATCACTCTTCAGTAGAGGACCACATATCCATGGGTTTTTGAGCAGCACAAATAGGTCTTGAAATATTACAAATATAAGACACAAAGTTGAGTATGTAGGGGAGGGGTGGTTGATCTGGCAAGAACTGGTGGAAGGGGATGAATACACTCTAAATGTGTTGCATGGAATTCTAAAAGAGGTGTAAAAAGGGGGAGAACTTTAAACAACAAGCCAGCAAGATGAACTCAAACTCAGTATTCTTATAATAACTAATCCACTCCCACATTAAAGACATTAATCCACTAATAAGGACAGAGGCTTCATAATCTAGTCACTATACATTTGCCTTTGGAATTATTTATATAATACATATAATACATAAAATTTGGGGAGTATAACTCAATTATAGCACTATATATCATCAAGTATCTGATGAAGAACATCAGAGGAAAGAACACTTTAAAAGTCACCATAATGCAGTGGGGAGGGGCTTGGACCTGCCTCAGCTGGGTGTGCCAGGCTCTGCTGACTCCCCAAGGGAGACCTTGACTTGGGGGAGGTGGGGATGGGGGGTGGATTGGGGGTGGAGGTTGGGGGGTGGGGGAAAATCTGTGGTTGATATTTAAAGTGAATAGAAAATGTCTTATAAATAAATAAATAAATAAATAAATAAATAAATAAATAAATAAATAAATAAATAAATAAATAAATAAATGTCACCATGAAGGATCAATCAGCAAGACTACGGACATAGCTCCAGGGTAGAATACTTACCTAACACGTATGAGGCTGTAGGTTTCAATCTCCAGCGCGCACACATACACAGAGAGAGAGAGAGAGAGAGAGAGACAGACAGACAGACAGACAGACAGACAGACAGACAGATAGAAGACAGAGACAGACAGAGACAGAGACAGAGATGTAATCTGGAAAAACAAAATGTGAAAGAGAGACACTGTACAGGAAAATTAGTTTGTTTTCAACAACATGTATAAAGTAAATGCAATTAGTAAATTCTATTCGTAAATGGAATGAAAAGTGACCCAAGTCAGGTTAGGTGGTGCATGCCTATAATCCCAGGACTTGGAATGTAAAGGCATAGGAATCATGATAAATTCCAGGCCAGCTTGGACAGCATAACATGTTCCAGCCCAGCTAGAGTTATGAAGTAAGATCCTGTTTCCAAAAACAAAGAACAAATAAAAAAAGTGACTTGGGGAACACATTAAACAATTGCAACATATGGACTGTGTCTGGATCCCAATTTAAACATTTTTTTTCAAAGACATTACATGAATATTGAATACTGGTTGGGTATAAGGAATTATCATTTATTGGACCCTCTGGGCTGGAAATGGGACTCTTAGGATTTTCAGAGTTTAGAGAACTAGAAATAGAGACAACTGAGCAGGGCTCAGATATATAACAATACTCCTTTTTTTCTCTCACCTGCCACCTCCTGTATTTAAGTCAAGCTTAGGCTACATAATAGACTGTTTCAAAACAATTGAGCTCAAAACACTTGTTAATTCTAGTGAAACTGAAGGGGGGACTAGCCACCTGCTTATTGCACCCACTTTTCATTTCAGCTTCTTGGTCTGTGAGAAAACTTAGGACAGGATGGATCTAATGAAAAATATAAATCTCTGAAGAAAGACAGAAAAACAAACACTAAAAAAGAAAAGACATCTCATGCCCATGGATTGGTAGAACTAAAGTGAAAATGACCATTCTACTAGAAGCTATTTGCAGATTCAATGCAATAAAAATATAAATCTCCATCCATTTCTTCACAGAAATAGGAAAAACATCCTAAAATTAATATGGAACCTCAAAAGACCCCAGATAGCCAAAGCAATCTTGAGGACAAAGAATAGCGATAGAGGAATTACAATTTCAGATGATAAGATATATTATAGAGTCATAGACATCAAAACAATATGGTACAATCACAAAAACAGACATGTAGACCAATGGAATAAAACTGAAGATCCAAACATGACCTCACATAACTTTAGTCATTTAATATTTGATAAACAAACAAATAAAAACCCCACAAAAATACACTGTATAAAAGAAAGCTGTCATCAACAAATGGTGGTAAGAAAACTGGATATCCACATGCAAAAGAGTGAAATTAGGCTCCTATCTATCACCTTGCACAAATACTAACTCCAAATGGGTCAAATACCTAAATGTGAAACCTGAAACACTGAAATGATAGAAGAAAACATAGGCAGCACCCAATATGAATAGATATAGGAAATGACTTCCTGAGTAGGATTCCATTTGCCCAAGAATTAAGGCCAACAACTGACAAGTGGACTTCATAAAACTAAAAAGCTTCTGCACAGCTAATGAAACAATCAACATGGTAGAGAGAAAGCCTGTAGAATGGGAGAGAATCTTAGCAAGTTATACATCTGATAGAGGTTTAATATCCAGAATATGCAAAGAACTAGAAAAACAAAGAGTCAAAAAATATTGAAGACCTAGACATAAATCCACACACCTATGGACACCTGATTTTTGATAAGGAATCCAGAAAGACACAATGGAAAATAGAAACCATCTTCAACAAGTGGTCCTGATCTAGCTGGATGTCTGCATGTAGAAGAATGCAAGTAGATCCATATCTGTCACCTTGCACAAAACTGAAGTCCAAGTGGATCAAAGATCTCAACACAAAACCAGACACACTGAACCTGATAGAAGAGAGTCTTAGTTAGGGTTTCTATTGTGGTGAAGAGACACCATGACCATGGCAATTCTTATAAAGGAAAGCATTTAATGGGAGCTAGTTTACAGTTTCAAAGCGTTAGTTCATTATCTTCATGGTGGGACATGGTGATATGCAGGCAGTCATGGTGCTGAAGAAGGAGCTAAGAGTTCTATATCCTAATCCACAGGCAGCAGAAGCAACTGTGTGTATCACATTGGGCATAACTCAAGCATATCAGACTTCTCTAATAGTGACACAATTCCTTTAACAAGGCCACACCTCCTAATAGTGCCTCTCCCTCTGAGCCAAGCATGCAAACACTAGTCTATGGGGGCCTTACCTATTCAAACCACCAAAGAGAGAAAGTAGAGAAAACCTTGAACACATTGGCATAGGAGACAACTTGGTAAACAGAACACCTATATCACAAGCACTAAAATCAAAGATTAGTTAATTCGATCTCATGAAATTTAAAAGGTTCTATAAGGCAAAGGAGACCATCAATAGTACAAAACAGCAACCTACAGAATGGGAAAAGATTTTCATCAACTCCACATCTGACAGAGGGCTACTATCCAAAATATATAAAGAAACTAGACATCAACAAATCAAATACTCCAATTAAAAATGAGGTACAGATCTAAGCAGAAAATTATCAATAAAGGAGTCCCAAAGGGCTGAGAAAGACTTAAAGAAATGTTCAACATCCTTAGCTGTACAAATCAAAATGATTTTGAGATTCCATCTTACAGCTGTCAGAATGGCTAAGATCAATAACACAAGTGAAAACTCATGCTGGTGAGGTTGTAAAGGAAGGGGAACACTCCTCCATTGCCGATGGGAGTGCAAACTTGTACAGACACTATATAAATCAATATGGTAGTTCCTCAGAAAATTGAGAATTGATCTACTTCAAGTCTCAGCTTTACCATTCCTGGACATATACCCAAAGGCTGCTCCATCCTAGCATAAAGACACTTGCTCAACTATGCTTGTAGTGGCATAGTAGCCAGAAACTGGAAAAAAGCTAGATGTCCCTCAACTGAAGAGTGGATAAACAAAATGTGGTACATTTACACAATGGAGTATCACTCAGCTGTTAAAGACACCAACATCATGAAATTTGTAGGAAAGTGGATGGAACTAGAAAAACATCATCCTGAGTGAGGTAACCCAGACCTAGAAAGAAATATGGTCTGTACTCACTTATAAGTGGACATTAGCTTTTAAGTAAATGATAATCATGCTATAATCCACAGACTCAGAGAGGCTAAGGAAAAAGAAGGGCTAGGGGGAGGGATAATTCATGGATCTCCCTGGGAAGGGAAAATAGAACAGATTTTGCCAGGGGACTGGGGTGGTGGTCGGGGAGATGGGAACAGTAACAATCAGGTATGGGGTGGAGAGAAAGAGTATGGAGAGAGAGTGATCTGGAATTGGTGGTCAATATGGAAACTTAGTATAGTAGAAATTTCCTGGAATCTATGAGAGTGACCCAGTGAGGACTCCTAGTAATGAGGGTATAAAGCCTGAACTAGCCATCTTCTGTAACCAGGAAAGCAGTGGGGATGGGACATCAACACTACCACAAACCTTCAACCCACACCTGTCCTACCTGCAAGATGTGCTGGGATAGTGCTTCAGAACATGTGGAAGTGACCACTCAATAGTTGGTTTACCTTGAGGTTGAAGCCACAAGAGGTAGCCTAGGCTGAACAGTGCCTGGATGGCCAGGAACTGAAAATTGTATAGCCCAGAGACTTAGGGTAGAAGCAAACATGATCAGAATTTTTTAAAAAATCAATTAAATGATTCATAATATTATTCTACTATACTCATAGATCAGTGCCTAGCCCAATTGTCCTCAGAGAGGCTTCCTCTGGCAACTGATGGGAGCAGATGCAGAGAGTCACAGCCAAACATTAGGTGGAGCTCAGAGAATCCCTCAAAAGAGGGGGAGAGAGGATTGTAGGAGTCAGATGGGTCCAGGACACCAGGAGAACATGGCCCACAGAACCAAATAAGAGGGGCTCATAGGGGCTCACAGAGACTGAAGCAGCAATCATAAAGACTACATGGGTCTACATTAGGTTCTCTGTATAAATGTTGTGGTTGTTTAACTCAGGGTTTTTTGTGGGACTCTTAACAGTGGGAGTGGGGGTGTCTCTGACTCTGTTGCCCGGTCTTGGGACCCTTTTCCTCCTCCTGGGTTGCCTCTTCCAGCCTTGATATGAGAGATTGTGCCTTAACTTTTTTTAGATGCATATGGAATTTAGATGCTTGCATTTTTTGAATGACTAATGCTGTTTATTGAAAGAGGATGAGGTCTTAAATACAGGTTTACAGCACAATGGGAGAACCCCAGAGGGCAGAAGTTCGCAACCCATGTTTTACAGTCTTGCATCTAAGCTGTTAATGCCCAAAATGCAGGATACACAGAAAAGGAACTTCCCGTAAGCATTCAGGAGGGTGGAATCTGGCAGGGAATTAGCATAAGGAGGATATCAAGGTCAAGGTCAGCAAGCAAAGCAACAGTTACCCAAAATGTAGGCCAGGGACCTACAGGTCCCCCCTTTTACTAAAAAAATGAGCTTCAGACTTAGGTTGCGTGGGACATCAGCAGGTCACCTTACCTATCATGGAGACACCTGACCAGGCCACACAGGCACTCTGTCTTAGGTTGGTGAACACCCCGCAGGCATTACCTGTCTCTGAATACTCATTATCGTACAGGCACAATCATGTGTGAGCTGCCAAAGATCTCAAAGTGGTGCTGGGCTTGGAATCTGTATGTTAGACTCAGAAAAGACCAACAGAAGTCTTAACCCACCCATAGCCAGTAGGCTAAAGGCAACTGAGCTATTCCCTTCCTTAACGAGCCTTACTGCAAATTGGACTCCTTGTAAAATGGTATCCCAAAAGCAAATGGAACTTGAGTTTATAAATTTATAACTTTCAAAGCCAATAAAAATGTATATAACTATTGAATTAAATTTATCATGTCCAATAGAATGAAAGATTAACTAACTGTGGTAGCTACTTTTGCTGCCAGGGTCTCCACTGTGCTAGCTGTAGTAACCAATTATGAAATGGCAATCCCAGAAACAGTAGCAGTGGTGGCCGCCACTGCTATATCAGCAACAATGGCAGCAGTGATGTCAAATTCTCTTCTGGAGCATGTGAGCATCCACTGGTATGGACACAACTCCAAGAACACAAACTGCCAAGGCCCATTTTTCTTTATCCCAGCACGACTTAAGCTGGCAGCTCTGCAAAACAACAACTAAGAACCATAAAAAAAAAAAAAAACAGGCAGCTCACAAGGAGCAGAACTAATGGTCTCATAATGGCTACATTCATGCTCACAAATTTTAAGATATCTCCAAAGGGGGCTAAATGAATTTCAGGAGGCCAATAAATGTTGTACAGACCCACTCCTGAAAAGTACATACTACACCAGCTTGAAGAAGGTTGTGAAAATGAAAAGGCTTAGCTGGCACGCAACTGTTAACAAATGGAGGTCAGTGACTTTCAGGGTTATCCTTAATCTCCAAGGTGTCTGGGTAACACGTTCTCAAATATACTTGAAAAAGCAGTTACTATATATTACCTTCTGGAGAATCCAACCACATGGCTACAGTTCCTAGGCTTACATTACTGCTTGCCAAAGCTGGCCATATTGGGCTCTCAATCCCCATTGGCATCAGAAGGGAAGAGCTTTTCATGAAGATACAATAGGTCTCTGCCATGATGAGCTTCAGCAGCAGCCACAGGGTGCACACAGCGCTCAGGAACCAAAAGAGGAACCTCATTGTCCTGAGGAAAGACATAAAGAGAACCCCAGGCCCACACCAACACCAGATCGGGTCCCCTCCAAGTGCCAGTAGAAAGATCCTTCCATTGCTCCAGAGGGTGATTTGCAACAGGAGTCCACCAGTGCTTATCTGCAGTGGATACTCCAGCATAATCCACTGATAAAAAATTTTAAATATATAAAACAAGGGAAAGAATAGAATGTAGAGATGAATGATGAGGCCCTAGTTCCCCCTTTTTACTTTAGCAAAATATGTTTTTTGGTTTTTTTAATAGTTCAAATTTTTCTTATATTTTTTATTTTTATTTTTTAATTAATTAATTAATTTAGTTTCTATTATCAGCTTGATACAGTATAAATTATCTTAATAGTGAAATGTTTCATTGAGGCTTGCTCAATAATTGAGTAAAACCAAAACTTATTATAAGCTATAGTCATGGTCCTGTGGGTTACAGTCTGATTGTTCTTTGCTTCACATCTAGAATCCACTTATGAGTGAGTACATGCCATGTTTGTCCTGGGTTTGGGTTACCTCACTCAGGATGATTTTTTTCTACTTCCATCCATTTGCCTGTAAATTTCATGCTGTCATTGTTTTTCTCTGCTGAGTTGTACTCCATTGTGTATGTGTACCACATTTTCTTAATCCATTCTTCAGTTGACAGGCATCTATGTTATTTCCAGGTTCTGGCTATTACAAATAGTGCTGCTATGAACACAGTTGAGCATGTATTTTTGTGGTATGATTGAGCATTTCTTGGGTATATGCCCAAGAGTGGTATGGCTGGGTCTTGAGGTAGTTCGATTCCCAATTTTCTGAGAAACCGCCATACTGAATTCCACAGTGGTTGTACAAGTTTGCATTCCTACCAACAGTGGAGGAGTGTTTCCTTTGCTCCACATCCTCTCCAACATTGACTGTCATTAGTGGTTTTGATCATAATCATTCTGACAGGTGTAAGGTGGTATCTCAGTGTCATTTTGATTTGCATTTCTCTGATGATTAAAGATGTTGAGCATTTCTTTTAATGTCTTTCAGCCATTTGCGATTCTTGTTTTGTGAATTCTCTGTTTAGCTCTTTAGCCCATTTTTTAATTGTATTGTTCAGTGTTTTGATGTCTAGTTTCTTGAGTTCTTTATATACTGTGGAAATCAATCCTATGTCAGACGTGGGGTAGAAACAAACAAACAAACAAACAAACAAACAAAAACCTTGAAAACAAATGCTTTCTCTTATTGCATCATGCTATGCTCTGTTTGGTTGATATCCTTGGGAGGCCTGCTGTTTCCTGAAGGGAAACAGAGGAGCAATGGGACTGAGGGAGAGAGGAGGGGGAGGGAGGGAATGGTGCAGTGGAGGATATATTTTATGAGAGAAGAATTTTTTTTAAAAAAAAGGTCCATTGGAAAATGTTCTTGGGACCTGAACAGAGAGTTTTCAAAAGAAGAAAAATGGCTAAGGGATACCTCAAAATTTATTTTTGTCCCTAGTAACTATAAATCAAAATAACTTTGAGATTTCATCTTACTTCAGTCAGAGTGGCAGTGATTAATGGAACAACTGACAACAAATGCTGGAGGGAATGAGGGGAAAAGGGAGTGTTCATTCCCCATTTGTGGGTTTGAAACTGGTATAGCCACTATAGAATAAGTATGGATAGCTCTGAAAAGCCAAAACTAAACCTACCCTATAATGCAGCTGAACCACTCCTTGGCATATGCCCACAACTTGACATCCTACTCCATGACTACTTTTCTCAGTCATATTTACAACAGCCAGAAATTTGAAACAGCCCAATGTTTTACAACTGACAAACGGATAATGAAAATGTGGCACATACATACTATTTAGTTGTAATAAAAAATGAAATCATGAGCTTTGAAGGTAAGTGGATGGAGCTAGAGAAGATCATATTGAGACAGGTAACACATAGCCAGAAAGATAAATACTGCATGATTTCTTTCATTGAAGGCTCCTAGCTCCAAATCTTCCATTGTGAATACATAGCCTACAATAACTACAGAAACCAGGAAAGTAAAATGGGATCATTGCCAGGACAGGGTTATTGGGTAGAAATAGAGAGGGGAGTAGCAGAGTACAAGTTGTCTTATCAGGGAAACGGAAAATGGTAGATACTTTTAGGGAATGGGGAGGTAAATACAAAAAGGTGGGAAAGGTAAAGGATAATAGTTAAGTACAAGTGATCTGAAATGGGAAATGGGAAATGGGGGGCTCTTTAGTGAAGGAGATGAGAGTTACATATAGAAGAGAGAGGGGTAGGGTAAAATAATTATATGGATGACTGAAAAGGCCACAAGGCATCATTCTATTAACTATTTATAATACATACAATTCTGCGTATAAATATGAGTATAGAGTTTTAATGAACTTTTCTCATCTGGGCTTAAGGTACTCCCTCTAAGAGCCAAAGAAAAACTAACAAAAACTCCAGTATCAGAAATGCGAAGCCCTTTTGTGAGTTGCTGGGGAGGGCTGTCTAAGACTCCCAAATCATACAGCCTATTGCTGTTGCCCTTGGTTACTTCCCAGAAGTGAAAGGTAAGTCCACATTGCTGAAGACATCATGCAATTCAGAAAAAGGGGCCAGAGAACCCTGAGCTTGAACTGACCTGAGTGTCCCCTTTCTGAATTCTAGTGGTACCAAAAGACACTATGCAAGCTTCCAAAGGAAAGAGGCAACTAACAGTCCTACCCTGATATGACACGTATGGACCACAAGCAACATTGCACAATAACCCTAAGGGTAAAGTACTGCATGGTAATCAACAGTTCTCTGTACTTAAGACACTCTCAACAAGTGGGGAACCATTCCAGACTGGAAACCTACTATTTACCCAGTGTTAGTAAAGTCGTGGTTATTAGAGGAGAATCTACAATTACTAATTTAATAAACCAGCATAATGCCTAGCAACAATCTATAAATATTTGTCATTATATCCACAGACATAAGTGTAGCCTTCACCTTTTATCAAGAAAACTTCTTTGCAAGAGATTGGAGATCACTAAAGAAAACCAAAAACTAGTAAAAACATAGAGGTCAGGAGCCTACAAAATACTCCCAATCCTAAGGCTCAGGGGAACCCTGTGCAAGAGGCAACAGAAAGACTGCAAGAGCCAGAGGATCAGAAAGCTTGCTGTGAGACTGTGTCTCCTAACAATGTCAGAAGCTACATCCACAGTGTCTCTCCAACATGACTGCTCAATTGTGAGCTGAACAAGGAAGACACCAATGTACATGCCAAAATGGATGGGGAAAAGGCTATGAAGCCTCAATGCTACACAAAGAACTATAGACAATTGAGAAAAACCTGGGAGTGGGAGAGGTGGTCTTCACAAGCGATGAACAGCATACCAATTGGTTTTCCAGTACCAATTTGTCAGCCCTGAAAACATTCATACATGTAACATTATACATACCAAACAGGTTATATTTAGAATATATCACATAAATATATAAATATTGTGTGTGTGTTATTCTAAATACACACATATATGTGTATATATAGTTAAATACAAATGATCTGAAAGGAGAAATGGGAAATGGGAGGCTCTTTAGTGAAAGAGATGGGATGCCTACACGTGTATATAGGCAATACAATTGTTAAAAAAAGAGGTCATGAATTTGAAGAAGAGCAGCGAGGGGTCTGTGGGAGTTTTTTTTTTAATTTCTCATTTACACAGCATAAATTTATGTTTAATGTTAATAAGCTCTTTAACAATTACATAGAAAGAGTTTGGGGGTGTTCATTCTGCTTCTTTCACTTTTAAAATAGTTTATGAAGAACTTGATGTAGATCTCCTTTGAAAGTTTGATAGGTCTCTGCTGTGAATCCATCTGTCCCTCATCCTTTTTTTTATAACCTGAAAGGCTTTTTATTACTATTTCAATCCCCACATTTGTTATGAGCCTGTGATATTGTTGACTTCATGGTTTAATTTTGGTGGTGTGGCTGAATCTGGAAATTCATCCATTTCTTTCATATTTTCCATATTACTAGAGTACAGGTTTTTAAAATATCCCCTCATAATATTCTGAATTAGTTTGTTGTCTTTATGTTTCCCTGTTCATTTCTGATTTGGTTTATTTGGTTCCTCTCTTTCTTTTAATTGGTTGAGTCAATGTTCTATATCTTGTTTATCTTCTCAAAGAAGCAGCTCTTAGAATTGTTGGTTCTTAATATTTTTTCCTTGTTTCTATTTCATTCATTTCTGCTTTGATTTTTATTTCTTGATATTGACCGAGTTTGAGTTGTTTGTTTGTTTGTTTGAGGGTTTTTGAGACATGATTTCTTTGTGTAGCCCTAGCTGTCTTGTGTGGTAATATTTTATTTGTGCTCTAGTAAATAAAGCTTGCATGAAGATCAGAGGAAAAAGATAGCCACTGCATTAGATCTAGCGGCCAGGCAGTGGTAGCACATGCCTTTAATTCTAGCATTCAGGAGGCAGAGATTCCTCCAGATCTCTGAGAGTTAAACGCCACACTGGTAACAGAGCCAGGTGTGGTAGCACACACCTTTAATTCTCAGCCTTAGTTAACCCTAGAAATCTGGTGGTCTGTACAGACAGACAGGAAATGATAGAGCTGGGCAGAAACAGGAAGTGATGAAACTGGGTGGAGAGAGGAAGTAGATGGCAGGGCACAGAAAGTATATAGGCATGAGTATACAGAGGTTTTTTTCTAATTAAGAGATTTGTCTATTCACTTTACATACCAGCCACAGATTCCCTTCTCATCGCTCCTCCCATTCCCCAGCATTCCCCCCCAACCCACCCACCATTCCCACCTCCTCCAAGGCAAGGTCTTCCATGGGGAGTTAGCAGAGCCTGGTACATTCAGTTGAGGCAGGTCCAAGCCCCTCCTCCTTGCACCAAGGCTGTGCAAAGTGTCCCACCATAGGCACTAGGCTCCAAAAAGCCAGCTCATGCACCAGGAACAGTCCCGATTTGATCCTCCTGCCTGGGGGCCTCCTAAACAGTTCAAGCTAAACAACTGTCCCACCTATCCAGAGGGCCTAGTCCAGTTCCATGGGGGCTCCTCAGCTATTGGTCCACAACTCATACATTTCCACTAGTTTGGCTGGTTGTCTCTGTACATTTTCCCATCATGATCTCAATGTTCTGTGCTCATAGAATTGCTCCTCTCTCCCATCGATTGGACTCCTGGAGCTTGGCATGGCACCCGGCCATGGATCTCTGCATCAGCTTCCATCAGTCACTGGATGAGGGCTCTATGATGACAGTTAGGGTAATCAGCCATCTGATCACCAGAGTAGGCCAGCTCAGGCACCCTCTCAACTATTCCCAGTAGTCTAAGGTGGCGTCATACTTGTGGATTCCTGGGAACTTCCCTAGCACTCTGCTTCTTCCTATTCCCATTATGTCTTCATTTATCATGGTATCTCTTTCATTGCTCCCCCACTCTGTCCTTGTTCCAGCTCAAACGTCCCATTCCCCTATGTTCTCATCCCCCATCCTTGCCCTTCATTATCACCCCCACCCCCCCGCAGTTTGCTCTTGTAGCTCTCATCCATTACTCCATCACTGGGTGATCCCTATGTCTTTCCTAGAGTTCTCTTTACTTGCTAGCCTCCCTGGAGCTGTAGGTTGCAGTCTGGTTATCCTTTGCTTTACATCTAGTATCCACTTATGAGTGAGTACATACCATGTTTGTCCTTCTGAGTCTGGGTTACCTCACTCAGGATATTTTCTAGTTCCATCCATTTGCCTGCAAACCTCATGATGTCACTGTTTTTTTTTTCTGCTGAGTAGTAATCCATTGTGTATATGTACCACATTTTTTTTAAAATCCATTCTTCAGTTGAGGGGCATCTCGGTTGTTTCCAGGTTCTGGCTATTACAAATAATGCTGATATGAACATAGCTGAGCATGTGTCCCTGTGGTATGACTGAGCATTCCTTGGGCATATGCCCAATAGTGGTATAGCTAGATCTTGAGGAAGATTGATTTTGTGGGAGGGTTTTTAAGGAAGGAAAAGGAAGTGAGAAATCTTCTAGTTATATATAATCTTAACAATAAGAAAGAGATAGAAGACTTTTAAAATAAACTGCTGTAGAATTTCCTTAAAATATATCCATACATCAACATTTAAAAAAGTAAAAATGTGATTATCTTACAACAGTGCAACAATACCCTTCCTAGACAACAGAGGCTAATCAATGAAATGCCCAGTTCCAGAAATAGGCTACTTCTTTTGAAATTCTTGGCCTGTGAAGTCCCCTAGACACCCTTTAAACATTACAGGATATTGCTAATGCTCTTGTTACTCTCTAGAATTCAATGGTAAGACCTTATTGCTGAAGGAAAACATATTTGAGTGATACAACATTGAGAAATCAAGCTAGTACACAGCTTTTATAATGCTGAAAGTATTACACATGCTACCAGAAGACAAAAGTCATCATCAATTTCATCCAGACATGGACATATGTAACAAGCAGCCTGAATGTCATGTTTATTGGCGCAATAGTGGCACAAACATTATGATAGTAATTTACTTCTTTTTGATTGGATTTAAATACAATTTCACAAGATGAAAATCATATCTGGCACCATTATCAGGTAAAGAAGGTATGGCTAAAGACAAGGTAGATTCTGGGAGAGAAGCTACTACAATTACGCTGATAAATCGACACAGTATTTGTCTTAGGGTTTCTATTTCTGTGAAAAACATCATAATCAAAAAGCAAGTTGAGGAGGAAAGGGTTTCTTTGGCTTACACTTCTACATTGTTGTTCATCATTGAAGAGGGTCAGGACAGAAACTCAAACAGAGCAGGAACATGGAAGCAGAGTCCATAGAGCAGTGCTGCTTACTGGCTTGCTCCACACATGGCTTGTTCAGCCTACTTTCTTAGAGAACCCAGGACTGCCAGCCCAAGGGTGGCACCACCTCCTCAACTTGCTTTTTGATTATGATGTTTTTCACAGAAATAGAAACATATGGTGCTAGGTGCTCTCCCATCAATCAATAATTAGGAAAATGCTCTACAGGATGGTTCACAGACCAATCTTTATGGAGGCATTTCCTCAACTGAGGTTACCTCCTCTCAGATGACTACAGTTTGTGTCAAGTTGACATAAATCTTGCCAGCACAGTATTAAAACAAATCCTAATGACTTATCATTATACTTGTAGAATAAGGTATCTCTTAACCCTCATCAGAGAAGCTTCTATTTTCAGAAGATGATGATCAACACAAAGACTCACAACTGTCCAGGGTGCAGAGACTCAAAGACTGCAGAATATTCAGCCCTAAATGGAATATATATACCACACCTACTCCTCCAAAGATTCAGGAATCCATTTAGAAGAGGGGACTGAAAGAGTGTAAGAGGCAGATGACATGATCTTAATATGCAGAAAATTCTAAATGCTCCCCCCAAAATAATAGGACATTAGACATGAATTCACCAATGATACATAATAGGTCAACATGCAGAAATCAATGGCATTATTGTATGTGAGTAGTAGGTTACCTTTCACTTAAACCAATGAATGAATCCAATTTATAATATCTATACAATATATCTAAAAAATACTTTTATCCCAAAGTCAGGTTTTCATAATGAATCTTATAAATCATTGATGAAAGAAACTGAGGACATATGCAGAAAATAAAATAGAAAGGTATCGTGTATTCATGGTTAGAAGAATAAATAATGTTGTGACTATATAGTACCTAAAACAGTGCACAGATTTAATGAAATCCTTGTTAAAATACCAGCGACATTCTTCATATTACTAGAAAAGAATAATTTTATTATTTAAATAGAAACTCAAATATTTTAATCAGCCAAAGCCACCCTGAACAAAAACAGTCAAGCAAGGGGCATTACAGCACTGAATTTCTAATTGTAGTAAAAATTGAAAGAATGAAAATAGAATTATGTTGGCATACATACAGGAACAAATAATGATATAACAGAATAGACAACCAAGAGGTAAATCTACACATAGATAGCCAACTCAGTTTCAAGAATGGTGTTTATAACACACTTGGATACGGATAATGTTTTCAATAAATGGCTTTTGGAAAATGTGGTGTCCATACATAAAAAATAGTACATCCCATTTCCAGCAATTTTCTAATAAACTCAAAATACGTTAAATACTTATACATAATACTTGAAGCTATGAACTGTAAGATGAAAATATAGAGGCAACACTTTAGGACATTGGAATTGGCAAGGATTTTTTAAACTGAAAAGTTGAACAAAAAAGGAAATAATAAAAGGAGTGAAAAGGTCACCTACAGAAAAAGAGAAAATATTTACAAACCATGTAACTAACAATGAACTAACATCCAAAAATATAAAGAAACTCTAAAAACTCAGTAGCAAAAAAGGCAAATCTTATGGCACTTCCATAAATATAAGCAATGTATTCTGATCATTTATTAAATTTATCCACTGTGTATCACATTATATTTTTTCCTCTACTCTTATGTATATTTGACATTCTCCCTTTTACTTTTATGTATTTTTTAATATCTTAATACAAATAAATCTTTTATTTGTTGATAAATATATTTTGCACATGTCATGTTATATAGTATGGGCCTCAAAGCTTTCCTTGTGAATCCATTTAGGTATATATATATATATACATATATATATATATATATTGAATTCATTATCATCTTAAAACCAAATAATTTTTCTTTATTTAGTTATTTTAATGACCTTGACAGAAGACAGCTACATTCAAAGCAATATTGAAAATCAACTGGACAAATATTTTACTTAATATTTCAGGGAATACACTACTAAGAAATTATGACTGTACATATCCCTGTATTTAAGGCTCAGAAATTACTCCTATAATTTTAAGAATAGTTACAGATTCCAAAGTTGTTTGTTAGGAGTTTTATTCTATAATAACAAACAGCATATTTTTACTTAAAATTTTAGCCAGTAACAATTATTAAATGATGTTATAAGTAAAGCACACATTCAATTTAAATAACAGAACCTGAATCATAGGCAGTGATTAGTGTCACTGGTGAATATGTCTTGGCATTTTAGAATAACAACTATTTCCAGATATTTACCAACTTATGTTTAAAAGTAATTTTTTCTTATGGCTGATATGAACTATCTAAATCAATATCCGCAATGATTCCCTTAATTCCTCTAATTGGACATCTTTAATTCAAAACACAGAGAACAAAGAAATTAGTTAACAAAACTAACAACATATGCTGTAGTATTGTAAGATGAAAATATAAAAATGTACAAAGAAGAGATCTATGCCTTCTTCATGTTAAAGCAGTCATATTTTTTATTAATATGTTCAACTTTCAAGGCTATCTTGGCCTGATTATTTATCACAATGAGCCCAACTTCTCATGGTGATCATTCTTATACATAGTTAGAAAAATAAGTGTTTTACTTTGACTTTTTTCTTTTGATACTTTTGGCTGTTTTGTTTTTATTTTCTAAAATTAGAGTTACTAAATCAGAAACTCTTGTAAATCTCTTCTAGGAAATCTTAAAGCAACTTGTCTACAGCTCTGCATTGCATAACAGCTATTAGGGTATGGGGAGCCCAGGGTGTGTGGGTAGCATGTCTTCTTCAGGCTGTGCTTCTTCAGCCTTTCCCTTATGATTCTGTTGAAAACCAGCTACCAAGTTTTTCCTTCAAATAGGGACTTTCTTACTACACTTTTTTTTGCACACAAAGTCACTATCCTATTACAGAAGTCACCACAGTAATCATTTTAAGAAACAATTCTACCTTTTCAAACAAATTTGTCTCCTCTGTGATTATATGAGATAAAATCCTTATGGATGTCCTTGGTGAAAGAAACCAACCAACAAACAAACAATTCTTTAGAGATTATTATAAAAATACCCTCTCATGAAAAAGGAAGTGTCCTATGTGTTGGGGTCAAATCTTTATGTAATACACACTTTCTAAGTTCTAAATATTTGACTCAGAATACATGATAGCATGGGTCTATCACAGGAAAATATTTTAGATATTAATGTAATTCACTATTCTGTTTAAATATATTCTATTTATGTACTAAAATAATTATAAGCTTTGTTCTTTTTATTATTAGCAAAGAATTTTTTATTCATTTTACATACCAAAGATCCCCCTCTTCCCTCCTCCTGCCCCTCCAACCTCCCCTTCCCAACCCACCCCCATTCCCTCCTACAAGAAGGTAAGGCCTCCCATGGGAAGGCACATTTAGTAGACAAGTCCAAGCCCCTCCCCCTGCCTCAAGTCTGTGATAGGTGTTCCATCATATAAGTGGGCTCCAAAAGGTCTGCTCATGCACCAGGGATGGATTCTAATCCTACAGCCAGGGGCCCTTAAGCAGATCATGCTACACAACTGTCTCGCTATGCAGAGGGCCTAGTACAGACCGATGTGGGCTCCACAGCTGTTGATCTAAATTTCATAGGCTCCCACTAGCTTGGTTTAGTTGTCACTGTAGGTTTTTCCATCATGATCTTGATGCCCCTTGCTCATAGAATCTCTCTTTCCTCTCTTCAACTGGACTCCCAGAGCTTGGCTTGGTGCTTGGCTGTGGATCTCTGCATCTGCTTCCATCAGTTACTGGAGAAAGGCTCTATCATAACAGTTAGGGTATTCACCAATCTGATTACTGAGGTAAGCCAGTTCAGGCACCCTCTCCACTATTGCTGATAGTCTAAGCTGAGGTCATCCTTGTGGATTCCTGGGAACTTCCCTGGCACCCAATTTCTCCCTATCCCCATGATGTCTCCCTCTATTACGTTATCTCTTTCATTGCTCTCCTACCCCATCCCTGTTCCAGCTCAACCATCACGTTCCTTTATGTTCTCATCCTCCATCCCCAACCCTCCACTGTCCACCCCTCATTCCCAGTTTATTCATGGAGATCTCTTCTATTTCCCCTTCCCAGGGCAATCCATTCGTCCCTCTTTGAGTCCTCTTTGTTAGCTAGCTTCTCTAGAGCTGGAGGTTGTAGTCTGGTTATCCTTTGCTTTTACATCTAGTATCCACTTATGAGTGAGTACATACAATGCTTGTCCTTCTGAGTCTGAGTTACCTCACTCAAGATGATATTTTCTAGTTCCATCCATTTGCCTGCAAATTTCATGATGCCATTGTTTTTCTCTACTGAGTAGTACTCCATTGTGTATGTGTACCACATTGTCTTAATCCATTCTTCAGTTGAGGGGCATCTAGGTTGTTTCCAGGTTCTGGCTATTACAAATAATGCTGCTATGAACATAATTGAGCATGTGTCCCTGTGGTATGATTGAGGATTCCTTGGGTATATGCCCAAGAGTGGTATAGCTGGGTCTTTGGGTAGACTGATTCCCACTTTTCTGAGAAATGGCCATACTCATTTCCAAAGTGACTGTAAAAGTTTACACTCCCACCAACAGTGTAGGAGTGTTCCCCTTGCTCCACATTCTCTACAACATAAGCTGTCTTCAGTGTTGTTGATTTTAGCCATTCTGATATGTGTAAGATGGTATTTCAGAGTCATTTTGATTTGCAAAAATGACTTAATCCTGATAACTAAGGATGTTGAGCAATTCCTTAAATGTCTTTCAACCATTTGAGATTCTTCTGTTGAGAATTCTCTGTTTGGCTCTATAGCCCAATTTTTTAATTGGATTGCTTGGTATTTTGATGTCTAGTTTCTTGAATTTTTTATATATTTTGGAGATCAGCCCTCTGTAAGATGTCTGTAAGATGTGGGGTTGGTCAAGATCTTTTCTTATTCTGTAGGCTGCTGTTTTGTCTTCTTGACCGTGTCCTTTGCCTTACAGAAACTTCTCAGTTTCAGGAGATCCTATTTATTAGTTGTTGCTCTCAGTGTCTGTGCTACTGGTGCTATATTTAGAAAGTAGTCTTCTCTGCCAATGTGTTCAAGACTACTTCCTACTTTCTTGTCTACCAGGTTCAGTGTAACTTGTTTTCTATTGAGGTCTTTGATCCACTTGGACTTGAGTTTTGTGCATGGCAATAGATATAGGTCTATTTGCAATCTTCTACATGTTGACATCCAGTTATGCCAGCACCATTTGTTGAAGATGCTTTCTTTTTTCCATTGTACAGTTTTGGCTTCTTTGTCAATAATCAGGTATTCATGGGTGTGTGGGTTAATGTTGGGGTCTTCAATTCTATTACATTGGTCCACATGTTGGCTTTTATGCCAATACCAAGCTTTTTTATTACTATAGCTCTATAGTAGAGCTTGAGGTCAGTGATGGTGATGCCTCCAGATGTGGCTTTATTGTGTAGGATTTTTTTTAGCTATCCTGGGTTTTCTTTTTTTCCATATGAAGTTGAGTATTGTTCTTTCCAGGTCTGTGAAGAATTGTGTTGGGATTTTAATGGGGATTGCATCGAATCTGTAGATTGCTTTTGGTAAGATTGCCATTTTTACTATGTTAATCCTATCTATCCATGAACATTGGAGATCTTTCCATTTTCTGATATCTTCTTCAATTTGTCTCTTCAGAGACTGAAAGTTCTTGTCATACAGGTCTTTCACTTGCTTAGTTAGAGTTGCCCTCAAGGTATTTATTTTATATTATCTGTGGCTATTGTAAAGGGTGATGTTTCTCTGATTTCGTTCTAAGACCATTTATTATTTGTATATAGGAGAGCTACTGATTTTTTTAGTTAATCTCGTATCCTGCCATATTACTGAAAGTGTTTATCAGCTGTAAGCATTCCTTGGTAAAATTTTTGGGGTCACTTATGTACACTATGATACCATCTACAAATAGTGAAAGTTTGACTTCTTCCTTTCCAATTTGTATCTTCTTGATCTCCTTTTGTTGTTTTATTGCTCTAACTAGGACTTCAAATACTATATTGAATAAATATGGGGAGAGTGGACATCCTTGTCTTGTTCATGATTTTAGTGGAATTGCTTTGAGTTTCTTTCCATTTAATTTTATGTTGGCTGTCAGTTTACTGTAAATTGCCTTTATTATGTTTAGGTATGTTCCTTTTATTCCTGTTCTCTCTAAGACCTTTATCAGGAAGGGGTATTGGATTTTCTTAAAGGCTTTTTCATCATCTAATGAGATGGCCATGGTTTTTTTCCTTTCATTTTGTTTATATGGTGTATTACATTGACAGATTTTCATATGTTGAACTGTCCTTGCATCTCTGGGATGAAACCTACTTGGTCATGGTGGATAAATTTTTTGATGTGTCCTTGGATTCAGTTTGCCAATACTTTATTGAATAGTTTTGTATCAATGTTCATGAGGGAGATTGGTCTGCAATTCTCTTTCTTTGTTGTATCTTTGTGTGGTTTGGGTATCAGAGTAACTTTAGCCTCATACAAAGGGTTTGGTAATGTTCCTTCTGTTCTATTGTGTGGAACAATTTGAAGAGTATTGCTATTAGCTCTTCTTTGAAAATCTGATAGAATTCTGTGCTGAAATCATCTGGTCCTGGGCTTTTTTTTTTTTTTTTGGTTGGGAGAAATTTAATATCTGTTTCTATTTCCTTAGGGGCTATTGGTCTATTTAAATTGTTTATCTGGCCTTGATTTAACTTTGGTGTATGGTACCTATACAGAAAATTGTCTCTTTCTTTGAGATTTTCCGATTTTTGTGGAGTATAGGGTTTTGAAGTATGATCTGATGATTCTCTGGATCTCCTTGTTGTCTGTTGTTATGTCTCCATTTTCATTTCTGATTTTGCTAATTTGGATGCTCTCTCTTTGCCTTCTTGTTAGTTTGGATTAGGGCTTGTCTATCTTGTTGATTTTCTTAAAGAACCAACTTTTTCTTTCATTGATTCTTTTTATTGTTCTCTTTGTTTCTGTTTTATTGATTTCAGCTCTCAATTTGATTATTTCCTGGCATCTATTCCTCCTAGGTGAGTTTGCTTCTTTTTTTTCTAGACCTTTCAGGTATGCTGTTAAGTTACGAGTGTGAGATTTCTTCAGTTTCTTTATGTGGGCATTTAGTGCTATGAATTTTCCTCTTAGCACTGCTTTCATAGTGTCCCATAAGTTTGGGTATATTGTACATTCATTTTCATTGAATTCTAGGAAGTCTTTAATTTCTTTCTTTATTTCTTCCTTGACCCATTGGTGATTCAGTTGAGCACTATTCAGTTTCTATGAGATTATAGACTTTCTGTCAGTTTTGTTGTTGTTGTTGTTGTTGAAATCTAACTTTAAGCCATGGTGGTCTGATAAAATTCAGGAGGTTATTCTTTTTTTTTTTTTTTTTGCTATTTTTTTTATTTTACAATACTATTCAGTTCTACATAATAGCCACAGATTCCCTTGTTCTCTCCCTTCCTGCCCCCCTCCCCTTCCCCCCAGCTCACCCCCCATTCCCACCTCTTCCAGATCAAGGTCTCCCCCCGAGGACTGGGAACGACCTGATAGACTCAGTCCAGGCAGGTCCAGTCCCCTCCTCCCAGATTGAGCCAATCGTCCCTGCATAAGTTCCAGGTTTCAAACAGCTAACTCATGCAACGAGCAAAGGACCTGGTACCACTACCTAGATGCCTCCCAAACAGATCAAGCCAATCAACTGTCTCACCTATTCAGAGGGCCTGATCCAAAACAACCAACAGTCCAATTGGGAAATGGGCTTTAGAACTAAACAGAGAATTCTCAACAGAGGAAACTCAAATGGCTGAAAGACATTTAAGGAATTGCTCAACATCCCTAATCATCAGGGAAATGCAAATCAAAACAACTCTGAGATACCACCTTACGCCTGTCAGAATGGCTAAGATCAAAAACACTGAAGACACTTTATGCTGGAGAGGATGTGGAACTAGGGGAACTCTCCTCCACTGCTGGTGGGAATGCAAACTTGTACAACCACTTTGGAAATCAATATGGCGCTTTCTTAGAAAATTGGGGATCAATCTCCCCCAAGATCCAGCTATACCACTCCTGGGCATATACCCAAGAAATGCTCAATCATACCACAAGAGCACTTGCTCAGCTATATTCATATCAGCCTTGTTTGTAATAGCCAAAACCTGGAAACAACCTAGATGCCCTTCAACTGAAGAATGGATAAATAAATTGTGGCACATATACACAATGGAATACTACTCAGCAGAGAAAAACAATGACATCATGAGGTTTGCAGGCAAATGGATGGATCTAGAAAAAATCATCCTGAGTGAGGTAACCGAGACTCAGAAAGACAAATATGATATGTACTCACTCATAGGAAGATGCCAGATGTGGAACAAGGATGACTGGACTGCTACTCACATCACCAGTGAGGCTACCTGGAAAACTGGACCCCAAGAAAGACATGGAGAAATGGATGAGATCTACATGAACAGCCTGGACATGAGTGGGAGCAATGAAGGGAGAGGGTCGAGGGAAAGAGAGCGGGAGATCCTAGCTGGATCAAAAAAAGAGTGGGAGAACAAGGAATAGGAAACCATGGTAAATGAAGACCACACGAGAAAAGGAAGAAACAAAGAGCTAAAGAGGCCCACAGAAATCCACAGAGATACCCCCACAAAAGACTGCTGGCAATGGTCGAGAGACAGCCGGGACTGACCTACTCTGGTGATGGGATGGCCAAACACCCTAATAGTTGTGCCAGAAACCTCATCCAAGGACTGAGGAATCTGGATACAGACATCCACGGCTAGGCCCCTGGTGGAGCGCTGGGAGTCTAATTAGTGAGAAAGAGGAGGGTTTATATGAGCGAGAATGATTGAAACCAAGGTTGGATAAAGCACAGGGACAAATAACCAAATGAATGGAAACACATGAACTATTCTTTTTTTTTTTTATCTGTTGAGATTTGCTTTGTGACAAAGTATGTTTTCAATTTTAGAGAAGGTTCCATGGGGTGCTGAGAAGAAGGTATATTTTTTTATGTTAGGGTAGAATGCTCTTTAGATATCTATTAAGTCCATTTCAATCATAACATATGTTAGTTCCCTTATTTCTCTGTTAAGTTTCAGTCTGGTAGATCTGTCCATTGGTGAGAGTGGGGTCTTGAAGTCTCCCACTATTAATGTATGGGGTTTGATGTGTGATTTAAGCTTTAGTAATTTTTTTACATATGTGGGTGCCCTTGTATTTGGGGCATAAATGTTCAGAATTGAGACTTCATCTTGGTGGATCTTTCCTGTGATGAATATATAATGTCCTTTCCGATCTCTTTTCATTGACTTTACTTTGAAGTCTATTTTGTTAGATATTAGGATAGCTACACCAGCTTGTTCCTTAAATTTATTTGATTGGGAAGTCTTTTCTCAGCCTTTTACTCTAAGGTAGTGTCTGTCTTTGAAGTTGAGCTGTCTTTCTTGTATGCAGCAGAAGGATGGATCCTGATTTTGTATTCATTCTGTTAGCTTGTGTCTTTTTATAAGCGGATTGAGTCCATTGATATCAAGGGATATTAATGACCAGTGATTGTTAATTCCTGTTATCTTTTGGTGGTAGTGTGTGTGTATTTCCCTTCTTTGGGATTTTCTGCTGTGGAGTTATCTATTGCCTCTGTTTTCGTAGGTGCATCTGACTTCCCTAGGTTGGAGTTTTCCTTCTAGTGCTTTCTGTAGGGCTGGATTTGTGGATAGGTATTGTCTAAATCTTGTTTTGTCTTGGAATGTCTTGTTCACTCAGTCTATGGTGACTGGATGTTTTGCTGGGTATATTAGTCTAGGCTGGCATCCATGGTCTCTTAGTGTCTGCATTACATCTGTCTGGGACCTTCTGGCTTTCAGAGTCTCCATTGAGAAGTCAGGTATTATTCTGATGAGTTTGCCTTTGTAAATCAGTTGGCCTTTTTCCTTTGATGCTCTTAATATTCTTTCTTTATTCTGTACGTTTTGTGGTTTAATTATTATGTGGCAAGGGGACATTTTTGGGGGGTCTAGTCTATTTGGTGTTCTATAAGCTTCTTGTATCTTCATAGGTATTTCCTTCTTTAAGTTGGGAAAGTTTTCTTCCATGATTTTGTTGTGCCTTTTTGTTGGTATTCTCCTTCTTCTATCATTATTATTCTTGGGTTTGGCCTTGTCTTGGTGTCCCATATTTCCTGGACATTTTGTGTTATGACTTTTTTGGCTTTGGTGTTTTCTTTGACTGACAGATTTATTTCCTCTATTGTATCCTCTATGCCAGAGACTCTCACTTCCATCTCTTGTATTCTGTTGATTATGCTTGCATCTGTAGTTCCTGTTCATTTACTCAATTTTTCTATTTCTAGCATTCCCTCAGTTTATGTCTTCTTCATTTTTTCTATTGCAGTTTTCAGGTCTTGAACTGTTTCCTTCACATGTTTAATTGTGTTTTCATGGCTTACTTTAAGGGATTTATTGATTTCTTCCAATTTTTGTTTGTCTTTTCCTCAATTTCTTTAAGGGAACTTTCTTTTCCTCTTTAAAGGTGTCTATCATGTTCATAAAGTTATTTTTAAGGTCGATTTCTTATGCTTCTTCTACGCTGTGATGTTCAGGTCTTGCTGTTGGAGGGGAGCTAGGTTCTGGTGATGCCATATTGGTCTTTATGTTGTTGTATGTATTTTTTCACTGGTGTCTACCCATCTCTTCCTCCAATAGGTACAAGAGGTGCCTGTGTCTGAGCAAGCTGCTCTTGTCCAATCTGTGCTTGCTGTGTCTGTGTCTGGGGGGGGCACACTGGGTCCAATCTTAGCTATTGGTCTAATTGGATCTGGTGGATTCTGTGTCTCAGGAAGCTGCCCTTGGTCCCATACAAGCTGACTGATTCTGTGTCTCAGGGTGCCACTTTTGATCTTATCAGCACTCATGGTCCAATCAGACCTGGTGGATTCTGTGTCTCAGGAAGCCTCTCTTGGTCCAGTGAGAGCTCTTGGTCCAATGAAAGCTGGCAGATTCTATGTCTCAGGAAGCCACTCTTGGTCCAATGAGAGTTGGCAGATTCTGTGTCTCAGGAAGCCACTGGGGTTGCAGGGAGATGGGTATATTTGGGGTAGGGCGTGGATCTTGTAGATTGCAGGGTCCAGTGGGGTTTTTGGTCGGGGAGCCTGCCTGCAGGAATCTTCCCTGCTGGCTGGCAACTGGGGCAGCAATGTGTGGGGGTTCCTGGGGACTGGTTATGTCCAGGTGCCTAGGTCCTAGAGGCAGGAATCTGGGTGGGAGAAGAGTCACTCACCTCTTGGTCCAATGAGAACTGGTGGATTCTGTGTCTCAGGAAGCCACTGGGGTCTTGTAGGTTGCAGGGTCCAATGGGGGGTTTTGGTGGTAGAGCCTGCCCACAGTAGTCTTCCCTACTGGCTGGTAACTGGGGCAGCTATGAGTCTACTTTTGTGTCTTTTGATGTTGGAATACATTGCTGGCTGTTAGAAGTTGCAGTCTGCCAAAAGCTTAACAGCTTTTTCTCTTATAGGTCATCCTGAGGTTTTGGGGTTCCTATATATTGCCTAATGGCAGCTATTATAGGAAGGAAGAAGAGGGGAAAGAGATAGCCTTCTTGTGTTCCTGGATTTCTGTTTTTTTGTTGTTGTTTATTTGTTTGTTTTGGTGGACGATGCTACCAGCCAGCAATGTATCCCAACAGTTTTCCTCCCTAAATTCTACATATAAAAAAAATTGTAATACTTGTCTTGGAGAGATTGGTTTGTTTCACTTAACACAATGATCTCCAATACAATCTATTTAACTGCAAATAACATTATCACATTCTTTATAGCTTAAAAAAACGATATACAATTGAAGTCAAGTTGTTAAAAACTTAAAGTTTTTAAAGTTATTAAAACGTCATAACCTAAATGGAGTATCACACAACATTTAATTTTATCATAATTGAGAAAGTAATCAAAGCACATCATTATAAAAAGAAATCAGTGAATTACAAAACAAGAGATCTAGAGAGGATCAATGGGACAAAAGAACTGCAAGACAGGAAATAATGAAAATGGCAATAGCAAGTCCTTCTTTATCAATAATTATTTTTAAACAAATGGATTAAATTTCTCCAATGGGAAAACAGAATGACTCAGTGGGATAAAACAAAAACAAGTTAAAGCAATAATAACTATTCACATACATGCTGTCTACAGGAGACTAACTTAAAGATGCCCATATGCTGAAAGTGAAGGAATAGAAGAGAATATTTCTCACAAAGGCAACACAAAATGGTAGCTAAACTTACTTCATAAAAAGTGCAATTTAAGGAAAAACCTGTTATAGGAGACAAAGAAGGTCATTATATAACAATGGAAAATATACTAAATATATATTTACTCTACATTGAAGATGTAAATATATTAAGCAATATTGGTAGCAATAAGAAAAATTGTAATATAATAATAGTAGAAAACTTATTACCTCACTTTTACCTCACTAAGTAAACTGTCTAAACAAAAATAATCACATAGGTACAGAACATCCCACCTAAGAGTGATAAACTGTACATTAGATTCAAGTGCATAGAAAAATATTGTGTTACAAAACAAATTTTAGTAAAAATTAAGAAGGGCTGAAATAGTATTGTCTAATTAGAAAGGACTATGGATTACCTTACTCAGGATAATTTTTTCCTCGTTCCATCCATTTGCCTGCAAATTTTACAGGTGAGTAATACTCCATTGTGTAAATATACCACAATTTCTTTATCCATTCTTCTGTTGAGGGACATCTAGGTTTTTTTCAGTTTCTGGCTATTATAAATAAAGCTGCTATGAACATAGTTGAGCAAGTTGAGCAAGTGTCCTTGTGGTAGGATGGAACATCCTTTAGGTACATGCCCATGAGTGGTATAGCTGGATCTTGAGAGCACTCTTAAAAATGCATTTGCCATCATTAGGTACCAGACAAGTGCAAGTTTAAGATAATGTAAACTAAAGAATAGTGATAACATCAAATTTTGATGAAGATACTAATAGGGAAGCTGTTAAGATATTTAGGTGATAATAGCTTTACAATTTTTTACTTCAATATTTCATCTCATGTTTCATCCATTGGTGATGTTGCTTGGGTCTGTTACTACATTTGAGATTTAAAAATGTTGATTTTCTACTAAGACTATTTGCTGTGCTGAGATAGTTTCTATGGAAAAAGGAAAATAAACTTTATTTTCTTTTTATTGTTAATTTCAGAGTATTTAAGTTGATATTCTATGGATACCAGAAAAATAGCTTCCTCTGAAGCTTTTGTTTAGGAGATCTCTTTTAAAATCCTGACTCAACTTTGAAATTTTTGTATTTATTATGTTTCCATCATTCACAGCTACTATTATCTTTAGAAGCTTTTGTGTACTTTTCGCACGAACACATTAGTCTTTGAAAGCTTCCTTTTTGTTAGAACAAAATGACAAAATCTCATCTTATTCATTTCCTATCAGAAACCTGGTGTTAGTCATTTCCCCTAAGGTTTCCTGGTCCTGTTCATGGAGGATAGTATTTAGACTTCTGTGTGTAATTTGCAGTTTTTATTCTACATTATTTTGAAGGAAAAATGGTATTATTCAATGTTAATTTAGTTTTATTATAATGTCAGTTAAACATGAACAAAATAAGAGCAGTATAGAAATACACTTTGGTTTTGTGTGTGTGTGTGTGTGTGTGTGTGTGTGTGTGTGTGTGTGTGCAATTCAGAAAACAAGCAAAAACTCCCATTGAACTAACAGCATTAATTTAATATCACACATTATGTTTTTGATGAAACAAAATTGTAGCTCATACATGAAGATGACTGCTGTGGCATATTGAATGTGGCTTGCCCTATTGTATGCTATGAGATGACTCACTCCACCCATCACTCTAACTACCAAGATATTTTATTATGCACAGCACACCGGGTAGTACCACATAATTTACAAATGAAATCTGACTCTTGTTTCAAATCATCCCAGAACAATTAAAACAGCATTATCTAGTTTCAACATGTTTGTAAATAGAAATATAAATATGAATGTTGACAGTGCATGACAGTATATAATTGTAAAGTGTTCTTCTAGGTGACCCAGAATATGCTTATGTTCATTCATTTGGTATTATTATGTGGGAGTTGCCTAGGTTACAGTGAAAGCAAGGAGAGGAATACAGTTCATACATGTGATTCAGTTTAAAGAGAATATAGCTGATGACAAACAATGACTGCAGAATCATTTAAGAAGAAAGAGACAGCAATATTTGGTTTCTAAATGTACCGTAGCAATCCACTATTAGTTAGCTGAGGTTACTCAGGAAGCCAAAGGGAGTGAATTGGACAACCTACAAAACTAAGCATGCTGTAAATTATAGAATTTATGATTAATATTATCGGTCTTGTAGCTAGTATGAGATTGAAGAAGCACCAAAATATCAACATATAAACATTTATTATTTTTTAAAACATAAAAAAACCTGTGCTCCATGTTTTTTCCTTCTACATGGTAGCCATTTTCCTCCTTTAAATGAATATCTTTCATGTTTTGATTTGATTAGATTTAAATTTTTTTCTATTTCATTAAATTGGGTTATATGGAAGAGAAATGAGTCAGAAGAGTATTACAATGGTCTCACTTGCCGAAAGCCTCAAGTGAAGTAAGAATGGAGTGTGGAGACTTAATCTAGATATTTTTCTGGCTTGGAAACTTGCTATTTTGGGATTTCATGATTAAACACACACAATAATTCTGAGCATAGTATTGTAGTAATGTAAGTAAGAAGGGATGTGAATCTGAACAAAGGATGATGTCACAAACAGTCGAAATTTGGTGAATTCTCCAAATGTTGAGGTAGAATTCTCATGCCATTTTGATTGGCCAGATATTTAAGGAAAGAAGAGCAAGGATGAATTTGGGGTTTTTCAAAATTATGTACCACAGTGCTGCCATTCATGAAATTGAATTTCTGTCTCTGTCTCTCTCCATACACACACTCACACACACACACACACACACACACACACACACACACACACACACACGCCCGCATGCACACAAGCCAAACCAATCAAACACACACAAACACTTCTTTTTCAAGTTTCTTCTATGTATTTAGTTGGAATTGTCACAGGAAAAGTCCAGTAAGCAATATTTGACAATGTATTAAGTACAGAAATATGTCACCATATACACTCATAAAAACACCTTTCTTCATCTAGGAAAGAAAATAGAAGTGTAAAGAAATGACAGCTAAAAGGATGAACAAACCATGGCCCGCAGGCCAAATCTAGACAAGTACCATTCTTTTTTATACATATTCTGCACTTAAAAGGGGATTTATATTTTAAATGGTTCAATCTCCGAAAGAATGATTTCAAAACACATTAAATGGAATAAAATTCAAATGTCAAAGTATATAAATTTCTAATAGAGAACAACCTTGCTCACTGTGTACAAATTATGGCTGTTTGGGGGCTACAGTAGGAGAGTTGAGTAGTTGTGATATAGACTTTACAGCCCTCTGAAAGATTTCCTTGGTTTGATTATGTAGTTCAGCAGTAGAGTGCTTGCTTAGATTGTGTGTGGTACTGGGTTTGATCCCCAGCACAATGGGAAAAATATTTATTTTCAAAACTAAAATATCTAGTACCTGGTACCTTTCAGGGAAAGACTATTGATTTCTGGTCAGATAGTAATTAGAATGTCATATCTTTCTAGACATCTAAAAACTCTCTAGAGGCATATGGTTCTAGATACCTGGACAAATAATCAAAGTGATCTAGAACAATAACATCCTTTGTTTTTACACATTCTAATTGTATACTCAGTAATAGTGAGTTACCCTTTCCTCTTTCACAAAGGAACATATCTGCTCCCTGTTTAAACAGTGCTATAGATTCTGAATGAGCATACTATTAAGGCTTAATTCTCAGCACAGAAGGCATGTTAAAATTACTGCCTGGTTCATATCTCCTTTTCTGCCACATTTCATCACTTTTTCTTGCATACCCATTGAATTTTTCACCTTTCTGCAGACAGAAGCTAAAAGTGTCACATTCAGGAATTATTTAGTGCTCATTTCATTTAGTTCTCGTGTCTACCCTTTTCTTCCATTTTTAAAACTGTGTTTTTAATTTTTAATTTCATTTTACTTTCTTCCTCAAATTATCTCCATTATCAAAGGGACGGAGTAGAGAACGGAGGGAGACTGCAAATCAAATATAGGTTTGATTGGTGGAGGGGCAACATCTCTGTGGTCAGCCTAATTTGTTTTAGGTCCTCCAGGGTAGATTCAGGGTAGAATGTACACACACAAACACACACACACACACACACACACACACACGCACGAACGAACACACACACACACACACACACACACACACACACACACACACACACACACACACATACACACACACACATTTTTAAATGGCAAGCAACATCTACTGGACGTTGAGCGAGTGCTTATTCTGCTTTTCCCTCCTTCTCTTCATCTCATTTGGGAAACCTAGAAAACAAAAATCTTCCCACGGAAACTCCTCAGGGACGTCCCAAGCCCCGAGCTTGCGCACTCGGACTGCACCGGCGGCGGCGCAGCCTTCGCGGCGAGTCCGCGGGGTCTCCGAGCACAAACCCAGCGCGGGCTCCACGGTCGGCGGCGTCGCGCGCGCGTGCGCGCCTTCCCCCTTTGGCCCCCTACCCTGCAGCAAGGGTTGCGTGACGTAATGCAACCTCAGCATGTAGGAGCGCTATAAAGCAGGACGAGGCGGCGCGCCTCCCAGACGCAGAGTAGCCTGTGATTGGCTCGGGCTGCGGAACCTCGGAAACCCGAAAGCTCGGACCTTCCAGGTCCACAGCTGCCGCCCCCCGCGGCACTGGAGAGCGCGGCCTCAGGCTGACTGGCGGCGGCGGGGAAGGCGGTGGCGGCGGCGGCCCCGCGGCGGCGGCGGCGGCGGCGGCGGCGGTGACAGGTAAGGAGACTCCTGAGGAGAAACTCGGCGAGCGTCGCCTCTGCCACGCTCAGCGTGGCTCCGGGAAGGGGAGAGGCTCCCACCCAGCGTCTCGGGGAGGGCGAAGGGAACAATGGAAGTGGCGTCTAGTCCCCGAGCTTTCCCTTAGCCGCCCGAGGAGTCCCCGGCTTCCTCCGCCGCCGCCAATCTGGCACCGGAGAACCCTCGGGAAGTGAGGGTCTCCTCCTCGGCCAGCCCCCTCCTCTCCTAGGCCGGAGCCCCCCAGGGCGCGGCGGGGGGAGCTCGAGCCGTCGTTCTGGCCGTCGGTGGTTTAGGGTGACAGGAAAATGGCGGAAAACAAAACGGTGGAGAGTGCGGCGTCCCCTTGGCATTTTTCTCTTAGCGACCCCCCCCCCCACACACACACCACCTCCAGGATCCGCTCGCCCGCGCCCCGCGGCGCGGCGTTTGCTCGCTCGCTGGCTCGCTGGCGGCCGCGGCTGACAGGAGCCTTCGGCACGCCCGAGGGCTAGCGGGGCTCGGCCAGTGAAGTGGCCCGGGGCCGGGCGTGGGAGGGAGCAGGGAAGCCGGAGCCGTCAGAGCCGGGCTGGGGTGTGTGTGGGGGGGGGAGGTGGTGGTGGAGGGGGGGGTGCCGTGTGTGCGGCAGCCGTCGCCTCGGCTCCGACACCACCATTTTGCTTGGCGGCGCCGGGGCTCCCACGTACGGCGGGGCCGCGGGAGCGAGGGGCGGCGCGGGGTGGGGGCAGCGCCCGTGACCGCTGCGCCGCGGGAGAGCAGGGAGGGCGACGCGGGGGACTCCTCCTCGGCCGCCCCGGGGCTCGGCGCTCCGCTGCCAAGGCTCTCTTGTTCTTGGTCGCTGGAACATCAGTCTCTGGGCGACATCGCAAAGGGCACGTGTGTGCGTTCTGCTGGAAATGATTGAAACTTGGCACGGTCGTGGGAAAGGGAGACTTTCTGCGGGAAGAGTGCTGCGTCCAAAGCTGCAATATTGCTACTTGCCAGGGCTCCTTTGTCTATCTCTGCAAATACTACTTTCCCATTCTCTGGCTCAGCCGCCCTTACCGTGTCTCTTCTATCCCTCGCCCTGTTGACATCATGGAGAAGCTTGCCCCTGAACGAGTTGTTTAGAAGAGACAGACGAGAGCAGAATTTGATTTTTGTGTTTTCTGCTTCCCGTGCATTGATAGAAGGATGTTTACTTGAAGCATAGTTCCTTGGTTTCTCTCGGTTCAATAAGCATGTGGGATACACTCTTGAGAAGACGGAGTAGCTTGGCTACCTATTGGTTATTAAATACCATACTGCTGTTCCCTTACATTATTTATTTATTGATCTTATTGAAACTTCCTATATGTGAAAAAGTATTGCACTTTATTTCTTTGCTATTTATACAGTGTGGTACTTTCCATAATATTTGCCCTGTATGTTGTAATTTTCACACTTCATTGAGTGCTAGAGCAGATTTTTCTGTATGGATTTGGCAAAAATACACCTTGCCCTTGGTTGTTCCTTACTTTCCAAATTAAAGTATTATAAAAATCCGATTTAAAGAAAATTTTTGCTTAAGCAGTAGAATTCTAAATGTAATTTTTTTTATATATTGTGGAATTTGGGGGGGTCTGGTGGTGTCCCTCTGGCTGCTTTTTCACAAACACAGATTTGAGCACGTGAGCTTTCGCAACCTCACCCAACAAGTTGAAGAGTAGAGAAAAACATTCTTAAGTTGTGTAAGAGATTTGGTTAAAAATGTCTTGAAGTATCTAATGTGTGTTTTCATAATAGGTAAAGAACATTTTCCCCAAAAACAATGCATTGTTTTGAAGGAGAAAAATAAACAGAAATTTTGCAAAATTTACCTTACAATCTGTAAGGAAATCTACAGTTTCTTCAACCCATAAAGGTGATTAACAAATTACTTACTCTTTTCTTTAGTAATTACAAAAATTTAAACCATAGAGTGACATTTGTAATTGTCGTATTAGTTATCTGATAAAGAAAGCAAATGATAATTGAAGTCCACAAAGTATATTTTTAAGTGTCAAAATAAATTTTTATGGCATTTTTATTTAAATGTATGGATAGACAGGTAATTTATGGGGAACTCCATTGGCCTTTTGTCCTTATCTTGGATACAGCAAGACAAAACATACTAATTTGAAAGAAAGGCAAAATATAGCTAGGAAGTCCTCCCAAATATCTAATTTTGTTCCCACATTCTTTACCTAATAATTTTGGTACATAGAAATAATTACCCACTGATATATAGAATATTTTGTGTACAAAGCATACAATTCAAATGTTTAATAAGGAGTTTGTCTTCAAGATTCTTCTGCCTGTTTGGTAGCTATAGGACTTTACAGCAGAGGACAAAAAGCTTAGCCATACCCAGTACTTATTTTGTTTGTGTGGTAGCATTCTAAAATTTTCATTAATGACATAACCTTTGTGTGATATGGTTCAATTTAACAAACACTTCTGAATGAAAATAAGATAAATACCTTTTAAAATTCACACAATTTTGGTTGTTTGGTTAGAATCTTTTGTTGCAGGGGCAATGCACATATGCAATTATAAGTATTATATGGAGGGAAAACATCTGGCTTTCTGTTCCATGTTGTCTGATTGTCTTAATATAGGAAATGAAGCAGGTTGAGCTAGTGCTTTAAAAACTTCCATAGAACAGCGTGATTTTATAAATCATTACTGGAAAATATAAGTTGAACAATTGCAAGCAAATGATATGCTTAAAGAAACAATGCTAAATGTGTGTATGTGATTGATCTTATCTTTACCATATTTAGGAAGCAGTCATGTTTCATGATTCCTCAAAACTGTGAGACAAGAGAATGTAGTAGAGTGAGGCCAGAAGTCCTTACTGGTTCAAAGAACTCCGGGGAAACTTGTGATAGAACATTTTGCATTATAAGTAGAGCCCCAGGAGCCAGAGGTGAATACAATATCCACAGAGCTCCGCTGCAGGGCTGATCTGGGTCTGGAAGAAATGGATGAGAGCTACTGGATGCCATTCACTAATACTAGACATCTGAGTCCTCTAGTAATGTATATACATCCCAACTATTAATCTGTCGTCATCTTATTTTTATTTATTATGTATATTTTAACTGGACCTCAGTCTTGCAGTTTTGTTCTTTTGCTTGTTTTTATCACGTTCCAGTGGCTCATCACCATAACTGTGGCTCATTTTCTGTTATCTTGGCTTTACTTCCACCTGCCTCTTTTATGTATGGTTCTCACATAAAGCATCTAAGCAGTTTTGGGTTTTTCTTTTCTTTTGTAATGAGCTTTGCATACCTGGTTGTAAGGCATATTTTCTATTGTATTTTTCTCAAAACACCTGACTTGGAGATAAATGTATCTAAACTATTTTTCAAACCATTTATTTTACAGATATTTGTGAATGAACTTTGTTAAGTATGGATTCAGGTGGTGGAAGTCTTGGATTGCACACTTCAGACGCGAGAATGGCTCATACCATGATTATGCAGGATTTTGGTAAAGCATTTTCTTTGTTGTACTTTATGATTTAAAGTATGAATATATTAAAAATAAACAAGGAAGTAGAATTACACTGAAATATTCCTTTACTAGGAAAATTAAGTTGTACAGCTTATTTTCTTAAAGGCATATATAAAAAGTATATTTAAGATCATATAATTTGTTAGAAGTTTGAAATAAAGAAACTTGGGATATAAAAATATTTTACTAAAAAATGAAAAACTCACTATACATGAGTGCTTAATTGCATCATGTTGTGGGATAGTATATATTAGTTTTCAGATGTAGAAAATGTTAAATCAGCTGTCTAAAATACATTTTAAGTTGCATTGTTCATAAAGCTAGAAAGGGAAGTGCTTCTGTCAAAACAAAGGATTAAGATGATTATAAAGAGATAAAGGTAAATCATATATTTGGTAATTATGTTCAGATATCATTTCCTCAAGGCTGTTACTAATAAAATACACTTCTTTTTAAAAAAATTCATACGTGTGTGTGCTGCATGTGTGTAGGTGCCCACAGGCTCCAAAAGCAAGCATTGGATCTCCTGGTGCCAGAGTTATGGCGGGCTTGGAGCTGTCTGACATGGATACTTGGAACTAAACTCAGGTCCTCTAAGAGGGCAGAAACCACTCTTAACCTCTGAGAAATTTCTACAGTCCACTATCATTTCCCTAATAAAAGATTCCTTAATTCTATGTCCAACTTTTTCAATAGCTTTAAAATAGTAATCATTTTTATGAATATATTAAGACTGCATTGATTGTCTAGAAAGGAACTAAATTTTTGGAAGATTGGTCTGAATTTTAGAGGAGATAGTGGTATCCAAATTAAAAGAGACAGGAATGGGATCTTAAGAATTGAAGATGAGATAGGAATAAAAGTAGAAAACAGAAATAATAAATGATTGTAAGGAGAACACAGGACCCATAGGGTCATGTGGAATTGATAAAGCTGAAATCAGTGATGGGGGACTAGAACTAGTGATACTTTGCTCGACTAAGAAAATACTACTACTATTTTCAGTGTGGTTTAATATGCCATTTTAAAGTTCACAGTAATAAGAATTAGAGGAACCGTATTCTAGTCTTGACAGTGGTGTTCTCTAGGTTATAAACTTGGCTGAATTACGGATCCACTTTTATAATGAGGAGGTCTGTAATTCTTTGACATTTGTCAGATAAATACAGCTGGTTACCTCAAGGTTGAATTTCGTAAGGATTGAGATGATTGTTAAAGTGATATATAAAGGACTCATGGATTTATTCTCCTGAAAGATGAGTGAGCTTTGTTGTTTAGGCATAATTTAGAAATGATTTGGGGTGGGTGAAAAAGTACAAGAATTGTGATAGTGACTTGATTGGTGTGAGAGGGTTTTAAAAAATTGTTAAAGCACATGTTTGGTTATGTCTATTAGGGTGGTTGTTTTTTTTTTTTTACACAGGATTAAATAAGAGGAAAAACTCACCTTACATGTAGGCATTACCATCCAACATACAAGGGGCCTAGATGCAATAAAATAGGAAGAATGGAGAATACCTGCTACCACAGGCATAGTCTCCTTCTGCTTCCTTTTCTCCATGAGGTTAGCTGCTTTGCTCTACTACATGCTCCCTGCCATGACATTCAGCCTCTCTCACTTTGGTCCCATAGCAATGGAAACAGGCTGAAATCTCTGAAACTGTGAGCCAAAATGAATCTTTTAAATTTTCTTCTCATGTTTAAATCACAGTAATGAAAGAAGTGACACAGGAAAAACTATACAAGAAAGGAAACAAAGTTAAAGATAAATTTAGTTTTTGTCCTTAAAATTCTCGGCTGGACAGTTTATAAGCTTTAAAAGGCTAAAACCACTTGTGTTTCAGTTTAGGTTATATACTAGAGAGGTACTTGAATTTCAGTATACTAAACAAACTTTCATTTTAGATGTCAACTTTGTAATCTCCTCAGTATGTTGAGGTTTTCTTATATGTAATATTTTATTTACTTTTAGATGCTGGGAAATAGGAGCTACATATTGAATTACTTTTATACAAATATTTTTTTCTTTTTCATTGAGATATAATTCATATGCTATACTGTCCACCCCTTTTAAAGTTGATTTTTAAAGTAGTTATTTTTATTTGTATGTATATGTGTGTGTGCATGTATGCCACATGTATGTTGGTGCCTGTGAAAGTCAGAAGAGGGCATCAGATCCCTCGGAGCTGGTGTTACAGGCAGTCATTAACCACTGAAAGTGCTTGCTAGGACTGAACTCAGGCCCTAAGGAAGAACAGCAGGTGTTCTCAACTGCTGAACCATCTCTTCAGACCCTATTTTAAAGTTTATAATTCCATATTTTAGTACAATTAGAGAAGTATACCGTCATCACCAGTTTAATTTTCAGACATTTGTTATCCTAAAATTTATCTAAAAAAATTTTAAATATAAAAATTAAATAAAAGCCCTCATAGTTATTAGCAGTTATTGCCTGTCCTTTCTGTTTCCACCAGTTCTTAACAACCAATAATTTAATTTATGGATTTACCTATTCTGAAAAATTCCTATAAATACAATTATGAAATATATGGCCTTTCATGCATGGCCTCTTTTTACTTTAACACATTTTCATGTGTTATTTATGTTACTGCACATACAACCACATAACTCCTCTTTTATTACCAATTGATATGTTATAGGTGGTCACATTATGGCTGAAAGAAAAGTTTTCATCTGGTATAGCCTGTGTTGTTCAAGGAAGGAGTAAGAGGATGGGAAAGTTTGAGACCTACTTCCAATTTTAGTTGGCATTGTCATAGTTATCTGAAGGCTTCTCTAAAGTGAACTAATGTAAATATTTTTGTCAGAAAAAAAGTAGAGAGCTACTCTTTGTTATAAACCTATTTATGATTCAACAGCTTAATTGTGTTTTTGAAATAGTAAGTTATTTTAAATTCCATTTTCATGATCACTTAAATTGAAATGGGTAAATCAGTGCCAACTGAATTTTTATATTGTAGCAATATTGTTATTCTTAATTATAGTGAAATCAAGAATTGCTAATATGAGTATAATGTTTACTCATTTATGGATTTATGGTTTGTGATGGTGCTGTTCTAAAATATGTTAGGTTTCCAATTGTCCTTAGTAAATAGATTTTGAAATTTTTAAGTTATTCAGACATGTAAATTCTGAAAGGTTCTCATTTGAGACTATGGGATGAATATTGTATAAAAAATTGGAAGAACTAATTTAGAAGATATTAGATCAATTTCTTTTGAAGGATGATTAAGATTTAAAGTTTTACAATATTGTGTCATATAATATTTTTGCTGATGTTTGAGTACAGTGATTGTCCTTACAGTCAGTGGCATTGAGTTTAATAGTTGTTTAAGATTTTAGTGTTGCAAAGGTAAGTGTTGCTTTGAAACTTAAATAGCAAAATGGCCTTAGATACTAGTCCAAGACAGAATGTTAAGAAAGATTTTTTTGCTATAACTCTTAATGGGGTGCCAGATAACCTTTGAACAAATTCTCATAAAATGGAAAATATTTTGTCAGAATTTACTGTTTATTGTTACATATTTATCTCATTGGTTCACATTTGAAAGATGATTGTTATTTGTAAATTTATTGACTAGTAAAGATAAATTCTCTATGTCATTAGGTGCTGCTTAATAAATTTTTAAAATAATATTTAAATGAGTTTCTATGTGATAGCTCTTTTAATTCTTCTCAAAATATTACTGTGGTAATGCCCTATTTCCTTAATTCTATAAGTCTCTCTTTTAAAACTTATCTAGGATAAGAAACAAACTTTTCCTCCTAGGAGAGTAGAAGAAGAAGAAGAAGAAGAAAATAATACTACAACCCCGAGTCAAAGAATGAATACAGCCAACCTCTCTATAATATAGTTTTGGGGGGGCTAGGTGGATGGTTTAGCGGGCAAAGTGCTCGCCATGAAAGCCTAACAATAACCTGACTTCAATTCCTGGTTAAAGGCGAGAACCAACTCTACCAAAAAAAAAATCTACCCAGATTTTGTATGCACAACAAGAATAAATACAATTTTAAAGAAAAAACATTTTTTTTCTCCACATATAAGATGGAGATAACACTCACATTTATTTTGAGGATTAAATGAGACTATATGTATGTATATGCTTCATCTCACACACACATAGTATAAGATTTCTTGAGGCATTATTAGTGCATAATAAATATTACTTACGCGTATCTGAATTAATGACATTTTTAAGACAATTTCTCCCACTCTGAACATTCCTTAGTTGCAGGTAACTCCTTGTGTAGGGTTGAGCCTTTGTGTCTATTTTGGCATGTCTGTTATGCTCTTTTGATGTAATTTAGGTTTTAAGTGAAAATTGAAGAATGTTGAGAAGGATTTAGAATAGTTGAAAGGGAGGATGGGTGTGTTGGCATGTGCCTGTAATTCCAGAACTCCCGAGGCTGAGTCAGGTCAATCATGAGTTCCAGGTCACCGTTGACTACATAGCCAGTTTGAGGCCAGCTTGAACTGCATGGGGCCCTGCCTCACAAATCAGTACAATAATAATGATCCCAAGACCTCTGTTGAAAAATCAGCTTTCTTTTCATTCTTAGCTTTTTATCATTGATGGTATAAACTGGTTTCCAGCTTTAACTAATGTCCTGATGAATTGATTATAAATAGTGAGCAATGTATATCTTTAGTAGTATCTCCCTTTACATTCTTTCAGATAGTACTTTAAAGGTAAGTGATCATTATGTTAAAAAGGCTATCTACTGGATCATGCATTATAAGTAGAACCACAAACTCTTAATTTACTGTACCACCTCAGCATGGCTAAATTGAAAATTGCTCATGAAGAGAGTTTATTCTCTTTCAGTATTTACAATGGAAGTGGGAGTTGGTGCTTACTGTGCTTCTCAAGAGCAAAATTAAAGTTTTTCTCCCTGTTGCAAACTTATTAATATTATCAGGCTAAATCTTAGTCTAGTATGAGTTAAGATTCTTTTCTCCTAAATCAGGTGTTAAAAGATTCTAAGGTTTTGGATAGCAGCAATTCCTTTAAGTTAAAGAATTTCTTGGGACTTCTATGGTTATATGTTTTGTGATATAATATAGTATTAACTTTTGCTTTCTTTTTTTTAAAGAAATATATAGTCATAGGAAGTAAGAAAAACTAGTGTAGTAAGGTCTTATATACCTTTTATTCATTTCCCCCCAATGCTGGTATCCTATTTATCAATAGTACAATACCAAACCCAGAAAATTAAAGTTTTAGGTAATTCCTGTTATCTAAAACCATATACCTTGTTCTTTTTTCTATCATTTGGGCATACATTTGTTTATGAATTTTAAATTTTTTCATTTGTTCCTTTTTAAAAATGTACATGTGTATACCTTGCATTTTGACTACTTTTACCTCCTACTTCCTACCACCCCTGTTCACTCTTCCCTCCAATGAATTTATTTCTCATGTTCATGTCTTCATTTCACTTTGTGACTCACAAAAATTATTCAGGGTCATTGTGCGGTGGGGTGTAGAGCTATCCTTTGGAGCCTGGTGGGCTCCGTAGAGGTTATACAAGTAAAGACAGTGATTTCCCTCTCTCAAATATAGCCAGTAGTTCACAGGTCAAGGATAGGTCCCTGTGACCCCTTCTCCCTTCTTTGACTGTTGATAGACTGGTCTTGTGGGGGGAAATGCAGGTAACTACAGTTACCCTCATCCTATCTTTAGTTCTTACAGACATCTTGAACTCTTCTTTAATGTCCTCTTAGCCTTTGAAGGGGTGATGTAAGGGAATTGTTTAAGGATGGATCCACATCTGTCATTTATTTTCTTCATTTTGAGTAGCAGGTCCAACTCAGGATAAATTTCTGGAGATTTATTCTGGTTGTTGTTTATATCAGTACCTTATTCCTATTTATGACTAAATATTGTTCTGTGGTAAGCATGTGCCAGGATTGATTTAACCACACATTTATCTGCTGATGGATTAATATTTGGATAGTGTTTATTTTTTTTTTACTATTATGAGTAATAACTGCTGTGAACTATTATGAACATTTAAGTATAGTTTCTGTGTAAACATGTTTTACATTTTCTGGGGAGAAATGTCCTAGAGTAAAATTGTTGCTTTGTAATGAAAATAAATGTTTAGTTTTGTCAGAAACTGCCAAACTATTTTTCTGAATGACTGTTAACATTTTACATTCCCCAAAATATATAAAACATACATTTTCTCTGTCTTCATCAGCTTTGTTTTTTAGTTTAGTTATTTTAATTTCGGTGTTGTGATGTCTTGTTATGACTTTTTGCTTTTAAATAACAGTAAATTACTTTTAAGATCTTAACTTAGATTTTTTCTTTTTGCTTCTTTACAGTGGTATCTAACCCAGTTCCTAATCAGTGACGATTTTTTATTACAGTTAAATTATCAACAATGCTTTTAAAATTATATATATATATATTTATCAAGACATATAATAATATTTAAATTATTTTGTAGTAGATATTTATTAAATATATTTATTAATAAAATAACTTTACCCTTTTTTGAATAATTGTTTGTATTGTAGTGGCTGGAATGGCTGGTACTGCACATATCGATGGAGACCATATTGTTGTTTCAGTTCCTGAAGCTGTATTAGTTTCTGATGTTGTCACAGATGATGGGATAACTCTTGATCATGGCCTTGCAGCGGAAGTTGTCCATGGGCCTGATATTATTACAGAGACTGATGTAGTAACAGAAGGTGTGATTGTCCCTGAAGCTGTACTTGAAGCTGATGTTGCCATTGAAGAAGATTTAGAGGAAGATGATGGAGATCATATCTTGACTTCCGAACTAATTACAGAAACCGTTAGGGTACCAGAGCAGGTTTTTGTAGCTGATCTTGTTACTGGTCCTGATGGACATTTGGGACATGTGGTCCAAGATTGTGTTTCAGGTGTTGACTCTCCCACAATGGTATCAGAAGAAGTTCTTGTAACTAATTCAGATACAGAAACTGTAATTCAAGCAGCTGGTGGTGTTCCTGGTTCTACTGTTACAATAAAAACTGAAGATGATGATGATGATGATGATGTCAAGAGCACTTCTGAAGACTACTTAATGATATCTTGTAAGTGAAACATGAAGTCCATTACTTGGGGAGATTCATTTCTATAATCTGGAAGGTATTCTGGGATCAAGGATATATTTCATAAAAGCAATAGAAGGAACCATTTGAAAATAATTTCAAAGCTGTAGTGTTGAGATGCTTTTCAAGTTTACCTATATTTTTAATATACTCTACCTTTATTTTTAATATACTCTGAAATAGCACACCAAAGTAAAATGAAAAGGCCAACTGATGTCTTAGAATGGAAACAAGTGTTTGAAAGGCTCAATAGAAACATTAACTAATACAAAATTTCAATGATAAATTCGTATTTCAAAATGAGTAAATTATGTTATTACTGCTTGTTTTTTGTTTTGTTTTTTGTTTTTCGAGACAGGGTTTCTCTGTGTAGCTTTGCACCTTTCCTGGAACTCGCTTTGGAGACCAGGCTGGCCTTGAACTCACAGAGATCTGCCTGCCTCTGCCTCCCGAGTGCTGGGATTAATGGCATGTGCCACCACTGCCTGGCTATTACTGCTTTTAAAAGACATAATAGGTGCTGGCATTGCCATCATGCCCAGCCTGGAAATAATTTGCCAGTAAATACTTACATTTTCTTTAAAAGAATGAGGTGCACTACTAAAAGATTGTGGGAATGATATTACCTATTCATGCATATATGTGGCTTACTGGAGCAACTCCATATTTAAATACTAACTTGACACGAAAAGCAATGACCATCATATAAGATGGTATAGAAAAATTTATTAGTGTCTCTATATTAAAATACGTGCAATATGCATTCAAAAATTACTCATTAAATTAAACCAGTGTTAAAGTGCTAGAAAGTTTAAACATGTTTTATAGGTAATCATAATTTTTTTGATGTACCATAACAGGAGTAAACTCAAAAGCCTTGTGGCTTTAAAAAGGAGGCCATCAATTTGGGGAGGAGTGAAGTGGGCATGGGAGACAGAGATGAGGGAAATGATGTAATTATATTTTAATCAATTTTTAAAAATGAGTATTACACTGTATATTGTGGTAAAATGGAATTTTAATCAAATTGTGCCAGTGATCTACAAAAGAATATTGAATACTTCCAGCCTTTTCAGTGCTGGCAAACAATGTACCTTACTTATGTTCTTGTCTTTAATGCTAATAAAGTTTGTAGGGATGTTATATTGCTCACTTAAAGGGGGGTTCAGAAACAATAATGTGCTGTATGCCTTAAAATAACCAAAACAAATTTAAGCAGAATCTTTTAAGTATTTAATTTGGATTTAAAGAACAGTCACTGAAAGACAAGTGGCACATTCCTATAATCTCAGTACTAGAGAGTCAAGGTAGGAAGTTTGCAAGATCCAGGCCTACATGGAAGGCCTGCATAGTTTTCAAGCATGGGCTACATAGAAGCAGTTATATATCCTAAAAATAGGAAGAAAAAAATATGTGAGAATTTATTTCTTAAAGTCATTTTGCTTCCTAGTAGAACCTTGTCAATGTATTTTCTGTAACTAAGAATATAGAATAAATATTAGTAAAGCTGATGGCTAACCTCTTCAAAGTTCATACCAGTTTTAAAAATAACTATCATTTATGGGCTAAAAACACAGAAAAAATTCAGTTGCTTCATACATTTCAAAATTGTTCATTCTGAGATGCTTAATCTAGGCAGGAATCAATGGGTACATTAAATATTAAGAGTATGAAGCTTTTTTTAAGTAGAAGTGAAATCAGAAATAATGCTAACAGAAAAAGTGGCAAGGGTATATCAACTATAATTTCAATATTTACAACTAAAATTATGATACACAGTTTAGAACTAGCCAAAATATTTCATTACATGAATCTTATATTTCAATTATAATTTTAAATTAGTGAGTTCTAGAAGGAAATATGGTCACTTAATCCACTTATGTGTAATAATGACATATTTTCAAAGGTGAGTATTTTCTTATTTTTAACAATTTTCAAATATTCCAGCTTCCAAAAATTTTTTTTTTTAATTTTTATTATGTATACAGCATGTATGACTGCAGGCCAGAAGAGGGCACCAGATCTCGTTATAGATGGTTTTGAGCCTCCATGTGGTTGCTGGGAATTGAACTCAGGGCCTCTGGAAGAGCAGTCAGTGCTCTTAACCTCTGAGCCATCTCTCCAGCCCTCAAACTTTTAAATAGAATGAAATTATTTATATTTAAACAAGAAGATAAAATAGCTTTTCAGTGTTAAATAATTTGTGAAGTGCATTCCTTGTTTTCCATTTCATATGAACAAAACAACGTTTTTAATGACATCAAACTTGACACTGAACTTGGGAGAATGGAGATTCTGATTCATATAGATCTGCCTGAATTTTTAAGAAGTACCAAGGTTATAGCTCTTTAATGCATTTTATTCTCTTTTCCATAGTTCTAAAATTATTAGATATATTCAAGGGCTTCAGTATTTTATGTTTTATATGTGGTATTCTGAAATCTGTAAGGGCACAATTTTGGTTTAGATTATTCTTTAGTTTTTATAGGAACAGGATTGAAATTAATTTGGTAGAGACATAATATTTAGATAATATATTGCTTGAATATGACTTATAGCTGTTTTAAGATTATTAATAGAATTTATATTTCATAGATCATGTAGAGTATTCATGTGACATATTGTGTCTTCCTCAGAAACTGTAGAACAGAATAAAATTGTACATATTGAAAATCCTTAGTAGGCTCAACTGTGGTTGCTTTGCCTTTCTGTATGGTTTTTTTCATATACTCTGAAGCATCAGGTTTTTAATAAGGAAAAAGTATCATGCAGTTATGTATTGTCTTTATTTTTTTATTTTAAAACAAAGCATATACTTAGACACACAAAATTTGTGTTTTGAAATTCTTTAAATGCCTCAACCTATATTTGAGCTCTAAGATAATATTTTCATGATGATTTATGAAAAGTCCTTTTTATTAAAATCATTTGGATATATTCTATTTCATTGTTTAAAATAATATATTTGATAAATTAATTGGTTTTAGAAACAACTGCTTTTTAATTTAGAATTTGTTCATGTGAACTTATAACTCATGTATTTTTTGTTACGTATTTTGGTGATAGGATTTTACTTAAAATGCAGTCTATGCTTTATTTCATAATTACATGTGAAGCAAATACCTAAGTAGATACTATCCCACTTTTCTCATCTAAAGCCTGATGATTCATTGAATATAAGAACATCATATATGAAAAGGTAACGACACAGTATTTAAAGTCACCACTTATTTATGTTAAACTTGTATTCTCTATAGTTTTAAGGATAACAATATCACAGGAGCATTATATATGAACTGTAGTGAATAGATATTCATAAACTGACAAAATCATAAGTCATATTCAAGAAATATGGCCTACCTAAACACATGCTTGCTATTTTAAATTTCAATACTTCTTATACAAAAGCATGTTTTGGGTAATATGATGTAATTTTAAATATTTTTATGTAATTTGATCCTTTGATATAGCTATCTTGAATATTGGTTTCATGAAACACAGCATTTTTAGTGACTGCATAATAGGTCACTAAGGGAATATAGTGGGTGGTTAAAACATTTTAGTTTGCCATTGTGCTTAACTCTTATTAAATGGCAGAGGTACTTTTTGACTGAAATAGTTTCCTTTATATTTTGCAGTGGATGATGTGGGAGAGAAGTTAGAGCATATGGGGAACACACCATTAAAAATCGGTAGTGATGGCTCACAAGAAGATGTTAAAGAAGATGGATTTGGTTCAGAAGTGATAAAAGTGTATATATTTAAAGCAGAGGCTGAAGATGATGTTGAAATAGGTACAAAGACATTTTAATTCCATGATATGAGAGACATTAGAATTCTTATCTTTCATGGGGATTGTTCCAAAATTCTCAAAAGACAAAATGTTCATAGGCTTCTTAGTATATTTCTAAAGCTGTATGTGAATATCTACATATGAAGGGGGAACAGGGACTATGTCATTCTTAGATTCTTTTCAATATGAAACTATTATGGCAGAAAATTTTAAAACAAGTGAAAATAATTGGGATTAGAATAAGGATTATGGAGAGTGTTTAATAGCATTGATGACAGAGGCAGGTATTTTGAGATACCTTCAATGGCTTGTCTGATCTCCTTCTGCTTTGTTTCCTATGACGGCCGTAATTATCATGACTACCTAATAGGATTTTTATGAAATCAAAATGGGTAAATATATATAAAATTTTTGTAGTGCTTGGCATGTAAGTGTGACACAAATGTTAACACCTGAAATGAGAAATGAATGTTTATGGTATAATTTACATCAATATGTTAATGTATTTTGACGTTTATTAGAATTTTTATACACCCTCTATATCCTCCTCATTATTACAGGGATTTATTCCATGATATGTTTCTAGTTTATATGTGTTTTAATTTTTAAGGTGGGACAGAAATTGTCACAGAGAGTGAATATACCAGTGGACATTCTGTAGCTGGCGTGCTTGACCAGAGCCGAATGCAGCGAGAGAAAATGGTTTACATGGCAGTTAAAGATTCTTCCCAAGAAGAGGATGATATAAGTAAGATAAAAGGGCACTGCAAAAAAGCAATGATAAAACTTTAAAAGCAACTGATAACAACAATAGATGTACTAAATAAGAACAAAGTTTAAAAAATAAGCCATTTTTAGCTGGGCGGAGGTGGTGCATGTCTTTGATCCCAGCACTCAGGAGGCAGAGGCAGGTGGATCTCTGTGAGTTTGAGGTCAGCCTGGTCTACAGAGTGAGATCCAGGACAGGCTCCAAAGCTACACAGAGAAACCCTGTCTCGAAAAACCAACCAAACAAACAAAAGCCATTTATTGCAAATATTTAAAAGAAAGAGTCCTTTTAGACATTCCTGAACCAATACATTACTCAGAAAAGGATACATGAGCTCTACATTTCAAATACTATGTTACAAAGAGATGAAGAGTTTATTGTTTTTGATGTAATGAAGCTCATAAATATATAGAAATTGAATCATATATTATACATTATGTCTATATAATTACATCTGTTTAATTGGGGCTGGAGAGGTGGCTCAGTAGTTAAAAGCACTCACTATTCTTGCAAAGGACCCAGGTGAATTTTCAGTTCCTATGTCTGGCAAATTATAACCACCTGTAACTCCAGTTCCAGGGGATCCAACACCCTTTTCTGGCTTATATGATTCAATGCACACATGAACTGCACATAAGCTCACATTGGAATATACACACATAAATTTAAAAAAAAATCTTTAGATCTATTTAATTTCATTTATCTTTAATAATTCATCTCTGAGGTAGAAAATATTCCTGTTTTATAAGACAAATTAAGGCTCAGAGAAAATAAGTTGCCCAAGATTTGTACAGTACTAGAATTTGAATCATTGTCTAACTCTACTGCCAGTGTTTTCTCCACATGGCAGTAATCACTTTTGGCCTATCTGGATTTAGCAGTGGAAGGGCTAACTGGTTGGTCTCCTGTCACTGAAAGGTTAGGTGGGTAAGTATGTATACAAGCCATTCTGCCAGGATCTTATTAATTTATTATGCTGTTCATGGGTAATTGTGATTAGGGTTTCTAGGGAGTGAGGACCACAGGATAAAATCCCTATTCAGATTTGCGTTCTTTGTCATGTCTCACACTTTTTGTTGTTTTTCATTAAGACATTTTTTTCTTTTCCTACATGGTCTTCATCTCATTATGCAGTCTTTCGCTAAGGCTATATCTTTCTCATTGCCATGCTGACAAAACACTATTTTGTTTTATCACAGAAGGGCAAGAGCCTCCTTTTCACAGAAATACCATGATAGTGCTATGTTCTACTTATGCAGCACTCTAATAACTACTCACATCTTTCTCTAGCAAACATAGAAAGCTGTCTACCCCCATATCACAGCTGAAATTATCAAAACATTCAGGGGAGAGTATTTGAATAGGGACAGAAAACGTTAATTGAAATAATGTTTGTTTCATCTCTAAATCTTATTGTTTTTACCTTCCTGAGGAAGAGGCATGGTAGGACATGGGAAACTGAGGCATAGATTTAGCTAATGCCAGAATTCGGAAGGAATGTGGAAAACTTAGTCCAGTATCTTGTGGTTTTTAAAGAGGAGAAACTAGAGGATACCTTTCATCTCACTGTATTTACACATTTCTTCTACAGTAAGTAGAAGATCCAAGTTTTTGAATCATAGTAAAAGCATAAATTAAATTCAATAACACATTTATGACATTAAATAGAAATAATTTTTCACAGCATATAAATTGTCTCTTTAGGTTTAAATTTTTTAACCCCAATATTATCTATTTTTTTTTTTTGAGACAGGGTTTCTCTGTGTAGCGTTGCGCCTTTCCTGGAACTCGCTTTGGAGACCAGGTTGGCCTCGAACTCACAGAGATCCGCCTGGCTCTGCCTCCCGAGTGCTGGGATTAAAGGCGTGCGCCACCATTGCCCGGCCCCAATATTATCTTTAAATGTCTTTTTTTCTCTCTGTAGTGTTGTTAAAAGTCCTGCTTCTTGAACAGGGTCTACTAATTCTTGAGCAACAGCATTTCATATTTATATTTGTACATATATATGTGTTTACATATATAGTTTTAATCATTTTTAAAAGTTTATTCAATGACTAGAGTTTTGATCCTCATTCATTACACAAATGGTACTATCAAAATAGTGCAGGAAAGCATAGATTACTCTGTATCAATATTTTTATGGAAAATAGTTTCTGAGTTCCAAAAAAACTCTCAGGAAAATTTATGGAACAACACTCCTTTTATACATTTCCAGTGTCTTATGGGTTGTAATACCCTCTTGAAGCACATGTTTGTAAATGTAAAAGTCCTTGTCAGAGCCAGGCATGATGGTGCATGGCTGTAATCCCAAGACACAGAAGGCTGACAGTACAAATGCCGTGGATAGGAGTGCAAGTTTTAGACCAGCCTTGGCTGCAAAGCAAGACCTTGTGTCAGAATGCAAAGCAAAGAAGCCATTTCATAGCACTTGTTTCTAATAACAGGAAGATAATAATGTGGGGGAAACAATTGTCTTCTAGAAGTACTAACTCTCAAAAATACCTAATATAAACTTAATTTACATTTGTGCATTTTGAAATTAACTAAGATGAAATCTTGAAAACCTAAAGAATTTTTTGCCCATTTATTAAATACTTGAAAAAGTAAACAAGCACTTATTTCCAAAATCTAGGTTATGCTGAAATATCAAATGAACTGTACATGGAAATAATTATAGGGGAAGAGGAAGGCGCACTCCTTAAGATTCAGCTTGAGACCTCAGATGTTAATAAAACAGGTTTCCTTGTTGTCTATCCTGCATCATATGGTAGGACACTAGTATTTTTACCTAAGTACATAAAGTAGGTAATTTACTATGCCTTTGAATAATTAAATATTATGTGCTATAATGCCACTGTGTGTTGGCTAATAGAATAAAATATTCTGCTGTGAATTACTTCATTTCCAGTTATTATACATGATTTTTCTATCACATATCTTATGCTACTAAAGCTTAATGAATTTTTGTTAGAATCTATTCTAAATCCTACCTGTATAAGTAGCACCATAAGATATTTAATTTTCCTAAAATAGTATCTTTTTAAGATTAATCCTTTCCCTTTTACAAAAATGCATTTCAGTTGTTGACACACAATAATAAAACTGAAGTTTTTTTCTTACCCCATTCTGCCTTTTGTTAATCTCATTTTATCTGTAATGTATGCATTAAAAGCTTCTGATGGACAGTGCATTAATTTATCCAAAGTTGTTTTTCTCAAAGTTTCATTCATTCAACATTCATTCAATACAGTCATGCATCCATTGAACATTTTCATTGCTAAGGGTACTCTGCAGAAATAGCTACTCATTTTCCACTTAAAATTAAAACTGTCCTAGATGTTATCGGTTCTAATGAGTAGTCCTTATTTTCAGTAGAGAATATTATCTAACATGTAAGTTTCAATGACAAATTATTTCATTGAGAAATTGGGGCAAAAGTAAAATTTTATAAGTTAAAATATGATCTGGTAGTAGTTTCGCTAGGCAGTGTATCAGTTTATAACCAGTCCTTTCTTATAGATGAAAGAAGAGTTTCCCGAAGGTATGAAGATTGTCAAGCAACAGGTGAGAGAGCATTGTAAAGGAGATATAAATTGTTTTGTTTTATATATAACTTGACAAGTAAAAAGGTTGGCTTATGTCTGTAGACATAATTTGATGGACTTCACCTATTATAGAAGTTATAGAAGAGTTTGCCTCTTTTTATTTTTTTCCTGGAGCTGAGGATCGAACCCAGGGCCTTGCACTTACTAGGCAAGCGCTCTACCACTGAGCTAAATCCCCAACCCCGAGTTTGCCTCTTTTTAACAACCAACATTTATAAATACAATGTGTATTAATTTGTGAATGAAAAGCATTTTGGATTTCCCTGGTGGTACAAGTATTAAACAATTTACCACATGGGGCATAAAAGTCTGCTATAGAAAAAGTTATGCAAATTACTTGAAGAGAAAAAGAACAGTTGTTCTTATCAACCATTTGTTAATGTCATTCTTGGAGTGAGACTGCCTTCCTAATTTCTATGGCAAACATCTAATATGAATATATCATAAATTCATAACCCAGCTTAATAACTTTACTAGTTTAACACCCTCTATTTAGTGTTATTCCATGGTGGATCCGTTTCTTTTTCTTAAGGAGACTTTTTCTTATGACAATGTCTACAATTGTTCTGTTTCTTCTACTGAGTAACATTTGACTCTAAATTTTAATGTAAGTTTAATTGAAATTAACTGAGTGTGTGTGAGTGTGAGCATATATACGAGTCTGACAGTTTTGTAGATTTAAATTTTAATGTATGTCTTAATTATAGTTTTACTGCTGTGAAGAGCTGTGATCAAGGCAACTTTTATTAAAGAAAGCATTTAATTGGTGGCTTGCTTACAATTTCAGCAGATTAGTCCGTTATCATCATGTCAGGAAGCATGCTAGCAGGCAAACAGGCAGGCGGACTTGAGGAAGAGAATTTACATCCGGATCCGCAGGCAGGCCAACAGAGAGAGAAACTGTGCTCAGGGTGGGGTTTTGAAACTTCAAAGCCCACCCCCACCTTCTTCTACAAGGCCACACTGCCTCCAACAAAGCCACAGCTCCTAATCCTTTCCAAACAGTTCCACTAACTGGGACCCAAATATTCAAACATATGAGCCTATAGGGGCTATGTTTATTTAAAGTATCACAATGTATTTGCATGATATGATAGATTTGCGAGAACTGGTTTTATTAAAGACTTTATTTTGTATGCATTGGTCACATTGAAATTGCAGCAAATTACCTGCCATGTCTATTTTAATCCCTGAAGTCAGTGTAAATAATAAATTTCATATCATAAAACATACATGTATTATCTATTTTACATAATTACCATGACTATATTGGTTCACTTAGTTATATATGTTCTTTTCTGAATCCCTTTAATTTTATCAGGTTCTATTCATAAGTTAGTCTGATAACATAATTTTGTATAGTTTCTTAAAATAAAGTTTCTTATGTTACTTTAATCTTACCAGTTTATTCCTTTAGGATGGTCATGTTGAAATAACTTTGTGTGCTAACTTCCTCAGTGTGCTTTCATGTACACAAGAGGATATGGATTAAACTAATGAGAATGAGAAAATGAGTATACTTTCTGAAATTTAATACCATAACTTAACACCATATCACATCAAGTAATTTGTCTAACAAAACCTTGAAACTATAAATATATACGATTTAACAGTTTACCTTTTTGTTTTCAGGAAACACTTTTGACTCAGCATTAGAAAACAGAAGCACTACGGCAGCACAGTACCTTCAAATTTGTGATAGCATTAACACAAATAAAGTACTTAAACAAAAAATCAAGAAGAGGAGAAGGGGAGAAACAAGGCAGTGGCAAACAGGTAAGATATTTGTTTTGTGAATAGTATAGTCATTTGAGATGTACAATTTTATGTAATACAAGGAGGAAAACCAATGTTTGCAAGATAGTTATTCCCCCATATAGCCCTGTATATTCTATAGATAACTATATATATAAAAGATTTATTTTAATTTGGTGTGTGTGTGTGTGTGTGTGTGTGTGTGTGTGTGTGTGTGTGTGTATGTGTATACCACACATGTGCAGGTATTTGTGGAGGCCAGAAGAGTGTTGTATCTACTGGAATTGAAGATACAGGCAATTGCATGCAGCCTGACATGGGTGCTGAGAAACAAAGATCCTCTACAAGAGCAGCAAGTGTACTCAACTGCTAAGCTGTTTCTCCAGCTCTGATATTAAAGTTTAGCAGTATATGATTGATGCTTTTAAAATGGTTTTTCTCCTTATTCAAAGGATATTTTAAAGACAAATTTCATATGGTTTAATTATAAAGGTGTTTTAGTCCTCTTTTTAATATATTTCATGCCATCAATGAGTAATTTACAATAGAGAGACACTCATTACTCAGGCTACTTTACTAAAAAAATTATAATATGCATTTTTATCTTATAAGGCTTTTATTGAACTAGTATTTTCACATAGTGAATTTCAGCTAGTTTCAGAAACCTGTTTTACAAAATAGTTTAAAGCAATGTGATCAAATGTCACAATTTCCTTTTTTTCCCCATGCAGCTGTTATAATAGGGCCTGATGGACAGCCCTTAACAGTATATCCTTGCCATATTTGCACAAAAAAGTTTAAATCCAGGGGATTCTTAAAAAGACACATGAAGAATCATCCTGATCATTTGATGAGAAAGAAATATCAATGTACAGATTGTGACTTTACAACTAACAAGAAAGTGAGTTTCCATAACCACTTAGAAAGCCATAAGCTCATAAACAAAGTTGATAAAACCCATGAATTTACAGAATACACTCGAAGATACAGAGAAGCTAGTCCACTGAGTTCAAATAAACTCATCTTAAGAGACAAGGAGCCGAAGATGCACAAGTGCAAGTACTGTGATTATGAAACTGCCGAGCAAGGACTGTTAAACAGACATTTGCTGGCTGTTCACAGCAAGAATTTCCCTCATGTTTGTGTTGAGTGTGGAAAGGGTTTTCGTCATCCTTCTGAACTTAAGAAACATATGAGAACCCATACCGGTGAGAAGCCATATCAGTGTCAGTATTGTGTCTTCAGGTGTGCAGATCAATCAAATCTGAAAACTCACATTAAGTCTAAGCATGGTAACAACTTGCCATATAAATGTGAGCATTGTCCTCAAGCATTTGGTGATGAAAGAGAGCTTCAACGCCATCTGGATTTGTTTCAAGGACATAAAACACACCAATGTCCTCATTGTGATCATAAGAGCACCAACTCAAGTGACCTTAAGCGGCACATCATATCTGTCCATACCAAGGACTTTCCTCACAAATGTGAAGTCTGTGATAAAGGTTTCCACCGTCCTTCAGAGCTTAAAAAACATAGTGATATTCATAAGGGTAGGAAGATTCATCAGTGTAGGCATTGTGACTTTAAAACATCAGATCCATTTATTCTTAGTGGTCATATCCTTTCAGTTCATACTAAGGATCAGTCATTGAAGTGTAAACGGTGCAAGAGAGGGTTCAGACAACAGAATGAGCTGAAAAAGCACATGAAGACACATACTGGAAGGAAGATTTACCAATGTGAATATTGTGAATACAGCACCACAGATGCATCCGGCTTTAAACGACATGTGATTTCAATACATACAAAAGACTATCCACACAGGTGTGAATTCTGCAAGAAGGGATTCCGAAGACCATCAGAAAAAAATCAGCATATAATGAGGCACCACAAGGAGACTCTTATATAGTAAGATCAGTATAAGGAAAAAAAAGTTATTTACAAAATAAGATTAAGATATGCTATTTGGGAGGAGAATCTTACTGTTTTATCTGTTTTCAAAGCTTGATATTAAGTCATACCTTTACATTCTTTCTATTAAAGATCTTAAAATATTTGGATTAGAAGGGTAATCTCATAGCCCTTTGAAAATTACTTAAAAAATTTAAGAAGCACCATAGGATGGTTGCAGAGGGACTTAATTGTGTATTAACAGTATTATATGCATAACTAAACTACAGAGGGCAAAGTTAAGACACCTTCTTTGAGTGGTAACACTAGAGTAAGTGTTTTCGAAGGGGAATACATAATTGATTTAGAAATGCTTTGCTGTAGCAAGCAGCCTCACTTTTATGCAATTTTAGAAATGGGGTGGGCAAAGAAAATGCAGTCATCCATCAGTCACTTAGTCATTGAGCCTTTTATATTGTACCTGGACATTGGATTCCAGAAATGGCAAACTATTGTGTATTCGTTACAAGGAATCTCACTGAGAAACCAAGTTATATTCATTCAGTACTAGTAAAAAAAAGAACTTCGGAGTTGCTGATATTTTATCACAGGATAGGATGTTTAAAACATAGCATTCTGTACTGAAATCTAAAGTGAAATATAAGAAATAAAGTTCCAGTTTTGATGTTCAAGTAGATTCAGTATGGCATATATGATAAAAGTGTATTTGAGTCAAATGTGGCTTTCTAAAATGGATGCAACTATAATGTTACAAAGTCAGCACTATGTTTCTTATAATCTAAATATTAAATTGAGAGAACAGTTTTCTTAAATATTAAAATATTTAGAATTTTTAGGACAGTTTTAGTAAGTATGACTGTTCAAGTCTTACTTGCTCTAATGTTTAAAGGTGCAATTTTATGCCATTATTGAAAAGTTTGATTTTTAAAATCTATATACCATATTCTTAACATGAATTTTCAATGAGGCGGTATTTATGCAGTAGTTGACAGAACAATATGCTGCCAATAGAGTTTGGAGGTGGATATTCAGTTTACAGTGTATAAATTTAAAATATGCATCCCTTTAACAACGCTTTGTGTTAGCATGCTGCAAATCAAAATGGCGCTTAATATTAAAAGCTGGTGTAGGGAATTTTAATGAAAATCCTGTTCATAAATGTAATGCATATGATGTGTACTTTTAAGTTTTAGTTGCTTAATTTAGTTTATATTCAGCTGTTCAGCATAATTAAAATGAAATTTTTCTTCATGCTATATTGTGGCTTTGTGTTTTAAGTAATTTTCACCTTTCTGTTTTTGCACCAGATAAGAATCAGTTACTTGAAAATAAATTTTTTATCTTTCTTAACTTCAGAATACTAAATTTGGAAAATCTACTAAACTTGTGTGTTATGTGGCTGTAAATGATGTACACGCTGTAAAATAAGATTGTTACTGTTATGTGGACTTATTATTTCTAAATGTTACTCATTGAAATGAGCATACAATAAAAAGCATTTATTGCACTTCAAAGTTTTATAAAATTTATTTAAAGTTGTGTTATAATGTGCATTCCTTATTAAGGACTTCTCACTTAAACTTTCTCTTAGGCAGTTTGATCTTAAAAAATACGTTGTTCAATTTTGTGCATTAATTAACGTGAGCTGGGATTTAAACAATTAACAATGATTATGGCATGTTTATTCCTCAAAACTAGGTATTATTTGATAAAACCATGATGGAAGACTTTAAGTAAAGGTGCTCATTTTAAGACCTGAGATTGACTATTAGAAAGACACCTAAAAATTCTTAAACTGTTTACATGATCTTGTTCTGAGAAATGAGTTAATCTAGTAATTTTCCCAATATACATTCAAAAGAAAAAGTATTGTTTCAATCATTTTGGAAATATTTCTGAAAATAAGCATACAACAATTTGCTATTCTCCAATAGTTATTATTTAACAGAATTCATATTCCATATATATATATATATATATATATATATATATATAGCACTGTAAGTTAAAATTCTCCCGAGTGATTATTCTTTAAAGCCCATTAGCAGCAGAAGAAATCTATTAGCTTCATGTATTAGACCAGTGCTCTACAAATTTAATAAGTATAAGGTTCACCTAGGGATCTTATTGAAATGCACATTCAAATTCAATTGTAGTGGCTACAGTTTTACAGTTCTAGCAAGTTCACCTTTGTTGTCACCCTGTGAGTACTAAGTACTAAGGTGTTACACAAAGAGCATCCAGTGTAATTCTAGAACTCTTCGGTGCTCTTGCCTAAATAACTGGGTAAATGGATAAAGAAAATCCATATTAGGGACATGCCATTAAGAGCAAGAAAAAGAAACGTGTAAATACAAATAATCTGAGATGAAATAAGCTGTTGCCAGACAATTGTGAGCAAATAGGACTGATAAAGAGATGGGGTCTGGGAGAAGTCTCTAGTAGGAAATCACTGTGGGTCTGAAAGAATGGGGCACTTTCTTTTTCTTTCTTTCCTTTCTTCCCTCCTTTGGTTTATATTTGAAGATCATTTTGGAGACTATAAGGACTATATCACAAGGTTGCTGAGGGAAGCAAGGTGCCATGTAAAGAGATTGTTCATGGTTACAATGGAACTAAACAAAAATAGATCTGTTTCTTATAAATTGTCCCTAAAAATCATCAGTCCAGACAATAAAAATTCAGCTCATGTAACAATTTAAGATAGTCCTTTAAAGAACAGATTTTCCTGGCAGACCACTGCCCAGTGTGTCTATATTGGAATTACTAAAAAGTCCTTTTTACAGAATAGTTCATAGCCATCACATGCAGATGGATTTGTTCAACTCCTCCTTTAAAATGATCTATGGCATGACACAATATATCAGGAATTATTTCCAAGATAGAGTCCTCAAATTTAACTCGTGTCTCAAGCAAGACAACCACCAATATCAACCTTGCACTTCTAAAGATTTTTTATACACACATCAATTCAAGAATAAAATTAACAGTGCTAGAGAGGCCCACAGAAATCCACAAAAATACCCCCACAATAGACTGCTGGCAATGGTCAAGAGATAGCCCGAACTGACTTACTCTGGTGATAGGATGGCCAAACACCCTAATTGTCGTGCTAGAAACCCCATCCAATGACTGAGGGAACTGGATACAGAGATCCACGGCTAGGTCCAAGGTGGAGCTCCGGAAGTCCAATTAGCGAGAAAGAGGAGGGTTTATATGAGTGAGAATTGTTGAGACCAAGGTTGGATAAAGCACAGGGACAAATAGCCAAACGAATGGAAACACATGAACTATGAACAAATGGCTAGGGGCCCCCAACTGGATCAGGCCCTCTGGATAAGTGAGACAGTTGATTGGCTTGATCTGTTTGGGAGACATCCATGTAGTGGGTAGCCATTCCAGCTTGGTTCTGGAAGTTCCAACCCCCATTGAGACTCTGGCAACTGTCATGCCTACGAGGCGGGGCGAGGGGAGGCACCGGGGGACCCGAGAGCTGGATGGGTCAGCGCTCTCGCTGCGCGCTCTCGGTGTCGGGATGCTGACCGGTGCAGATTGACTGTGCAGAGCTCCGGAGAACACTGCTGGACTGCGTTACACCTTCCCCAGACCCTGCTACCTACCCATTACTTAATTTGTGAGTTACGCCATTAAATAAATATCCTTTTAACTATGTGGAGTGGCCAAAATAATTTCTCCAATACATCCAGGCAGTAGGACCGGGTCCTGTGCTCAGTACATGAGTTGGCTGTTTGAAACCTGGGGCTTCTGCAGGGTCGCTTGGCTCGGCCTGGGAGGAGGGGACTGGACCTGCCTGGACTGAGTCTACCAGGTTGATCGCAGTCCTCGGGGAGGGGAGTCTTTGCCCCTTTTGCTGGGGGGGGGGGGAGAGGTGGGAATGGGGGGTGGGATGGGGGCAAGGGGAGGGGGAGAACAAGGGAATCCGTGGCTGATATGTAGAACTAAATTATATTGTAAAATAAAATAAGATTTAAAAAAATTAAAAAGATACCTAATAAAATAAAATTAACTTCTATGCACACATTATAAATCTTCAATGATTAACGTTACATTACATAGCTTGTTTCATTTATATTTGTCCTCTTCTCTTCATTCATTTACCAATAATTGGTTATTTGATGTCTCCTTCCCCCATAGTTTAATTTGAAGGGAATTCCTGATACTGTTTAAAGAATTTTTGGTAAGTGATAGAATTCCTCATTTATGAAGGCAGAGGAACAAAAGAATCATAGCCAGCGAAACCTGGGACTCTATCCAATTAAGTTTTCTTTAATTTTTGAATTAGTAAATCTTCATGTAGAAAAGCATGCATGTATAAGGCTATATTATAATTCTAGAATGTCATTAGTTTAAAGAATCTTCCTTATTTCTCAACTTTGTGCAGATTAACTCTACCCTTCTAAAAGCATTACCATGTACACTTGAAACCTATTAAGAGACGTTGCATCCAAACTCTGATCCTAGGTGCCTGCCTGTTCCAAGGATTATGCCTTTATGTTTGTACATTTTTCAAATAAGTACTCCAAAGAGAATTTTGTTTCATTTAAAAATCGGAACCAGTTGACAATATTGATACTGCCTCATACACCCCTTAATGTCTTAAGTCACCTCCCATCTGATTTACAAACTCTCTTACCCTAAGAGCAGATATTTTCCACAATATGATTGTCTCACTAGACTCCTTTAGGAAACTACATAAAAATATGTATACATTTGCTCATTTAAACAAATTGGTTTGCTTTGTTGGGTCTTGATCCACACAGAGTATTCAACACTGATGGTAGTAGCAAAGTACATATATTTAAAGCATTATATTTTAAAGTCTGTCCCTTAAAGAATTTCTGTAGCATGTATTTCAAACAAAAAATATGCTAGGATGGGAAACCAAAGTGTACAAACACATTTTTTTTTTGAGACAGGGTTTCTCTGTGTAGCCTTGGCTGTCTTGGAACTTACTTTATATATCAGGCTTGCCTCAAACTCTAAGATCTACCTGCTCTACCTCCGGAGTGGAGTGCTGAGATTAAAGGTGTGTGCCACCACACCCAGCTTTTTATAAACACATTCTTTATAAGATGAATTCAAGAAATTTACCAAGAACATCATAATTGATACTGGCTATCATGTAATTGTGTCATATAACAATTCCATTATTCCTTTGTATAATAAAAAGAGGTATGACTTGTTCTGGAGTAAATATTAATCTTTATTAATGAAAGATGTGCTTATTATACTCTTTACTGAAATACCTTGTTTACTATTTATTCTAGAGTAAGCATGAAATACTATTTTTATTTCAGTTAAACAAAAACCCCTACATAATCAAGTAAATTTTGTAATGATTTGTCATGGTGAAAATGGGCTATATGAGGAAATCTTTTGAAAACATTTAATTTCAAAAGAATTTGTATTTTCCAAAGAAGTGTAATCTTCATAAATTGCAATAATGAGAAAAAATTCAGAGACAGGTTTTTGTTAAATTGATATAAATTTTTATAGTTAAATATTTTTTTAAATTGTGTTCTTTTTATATTGTTCAAGTTTGAAAAAAGTAATATGATTAAAGCACCAGTCTTAACAAACCATGTTTGGGCTTACAAAACTACATTTGTAAGCAAAGGTATAATACTTTTCATCAGCTGGATGTCAAACTTTTGTTAAAGTTCCACTTGAGTAGGCTACTTCAAGAAGACTTCATTTGTTGTATTTGTTTTACAGTATTGTCTCTTACCTCCTGTATAAACATTCAAATGATAAAAACTTCCTGGCAAAATATGAAGATAAGCTAAAAATCTTTCCTGTACATTTCCTATTCAAACTTCCACAAAGACCATATAAATGTTTAACATATTTTATTTAGACATATAAACAAATTTTGCATGCCAGACTTTAGTCTTCATTTTATTTGACAAATCTGAAGTGAAAACATACGGAAATAGAAATGAGATAAGCAGGCATCCTCACCTGACATCACTGGAGTTTTCATTGAGAAACTTCATGAATTGGTGGGAGGAAAATACATCACTTTTGTTCAAACTCTTATTTCTATTGATCTTATTTTCAAATACAGAGAAAATCTCTCTGCCATTAAATTTTGTACGAGTTTTTTTTTTAAAGCTGGTAAATATAATGAGAAATTTATGTATGACTCCAATTCACTATCCTTGATCAAATGGGCCGTCTTCTTACTTGCCCTATAATTTTGGATATGATTAGTTTTTAGTAGTTTTGAAAAAGTCTTACTTATTCTTATTTTCAAACTGTAATTGTGGCAGCTTTCTGTCAAGGAAATTAGAACATCTTACAACTTTTGTAATGTATGAATAACATAGCACACTTTTGCCACAGTTATGTATATGAGTAGCAATCAGAGAAGAAACTGATCTTTTCATAAAATATAAGGGCATTGCAGTAATATGAAACATTAACATTTTATATGATAAAATTTTGATACAACCAATTTTATTCATGTTGTAGAACTTAATGTTTAGCTCAAGTGTTATGAAAATATAAATAAGACTCTTAATTTTATATCAATACCTTTTCAATATTTCTCTCCCATAGTTCCAGTTAGTGTAGTGCCACAGCCATGCTTATCTTATTTGCTTCTTAGTATAATGAATAATTATTGGAATATGCTTATAAAATATTGAAAAATTTTATAAAGGTTTCTGTAGATATTTTAGTACTAAATTATGTACTAAACATGTAACCTGAATACATTCGTTATGTTAATCCTAACTTTGATGAAGAAAATTTTGTACCTTTTAATTAGGTTATATTATGAGATTTCATCATTGTAATATATTTAACAAATACTTGTATGCACTTTGTAAAATCATTACAATTCAACTTAGAAACTTCTAAATACATTAAAGACTCAACTATAAAATATTTTCCAAGTAAGACAGTTATCAAGTACCTTTTATTGCCATTTTTACTACTAAAGCTTTTATGACTATATATTATGTCTATTTATCACTATGAAAACTTCTACATTCTTATTGTCCCACTACTACAGTACAGTATTATATGTTTTTAAGAAAGTGAATGGGATCACTTACAGAAAACATGTTTTGAAAGAACAGATTCTCCCAGATACTAACATGTACTTAGAACCAAGTTGCATAATGTATAATTTAATTAATGTAGTTATTAAAAAGACATTAGCCCATTTCCTTGATTAACAACATTAACCTCCACCTTTGACTTAGATATATCTGAGGCATGTTAGTATTGCCATACTCTCATTTAGTCACAAACTCAATGTGAGAAAAATGCATTTAGGCTGTATATTTCATGCTCTAGTTAACCTATTTTTTAATTTTATTGTCCTTTGCCTTTATTTTGCTGAAAGACAGCATTGAATCTAGTAGCTAAATTGCATGTTTAACATAATAGAAAAACTTGTAAAGAGTCTATCCTTATGAAGAAGTTCAACATATATGAAGCACCCTATATGAAAGTAGCAGGTTAGGTTCTACAATGTCTGCAAACAGAGTTTAAACAGTTTTTTTCTTTCCATTTGTATGGCGTTGTATCAAATATATCAATGTATACAAAAGGATTCAGGTCTCCTGAATGGCTGGGGAACTCATCTTCACAATTAAATCATCCCATTAGATTGATTGGGGTAGGACCATGGTTCACAATTTGATTGCGCTTTAGCAATAGAAAAATAACAATTAAAATACTGATGCAGACAAAGAAAATCTCCTTTGAGTTGTAGTACAGCAAAGTGGATTCATTCATGGCTAGAAAAGAAAAAAATATATCTTTTAAAATTGGTTCACAATTATCTTAAAATACTGCCATTACTACAAGTATATAGTTCTAAAATTATTCAGTTGGGTATATATACTCCTAACAGAAATGTATCATACTTTTATATACTCTTTTATATAGTGCTCAATAAAATGATGATCTCTCTGACTTAAGGCATGTGTTTTAAATGACTAAACCAGAAAGAGGGAGATCGGGTGCATTTTCTTCTTATTGTCATATTTAGAGGTTAAGTATATGCTGAAATAGCTCTAGCAATTAATACAGATCTATCATCTGTGAACCTGTATAAATATATTCCTCTATATCTCTTTCAGATCTAACTATTTCACTGGAGACAGAAGAAATGGCTACTACACTAGACCCTTTATTCCACACATACTCACTCTATTGTCACCTCTGAGACACATGTAGTTAGACTATCAATTGTTTCTGAGTCTTAACTTTCAGCATCAAATCCTTAAATTAAAATTGTGTACCCTGTGCAAACCTCTTTTGTTAATAATCTTATTGTTGAGTTATCAAATTCTCTTTATCACTTGATAATTAGTAATTGTTCCCAACTAATTAATGACCTAAGAAAATGACTTTAAAAGATTAAACTTTGCATGTATTATTATTTTTGCTGCAGATTTTTTAAATACTGCTTACTTCCACTGATTACTTAAAAGATTGGTGCCTATGTACTGTGAAAGACCATTAGAACTAAAATCTTCATTATTTTTATTATTACTCAAGTATTTGAGCTTATTTGACTATACAATATATATTTTAATGCATTATTTAATAACTTTTAAGTTTAGTAACAGCATAACTGAAGTGTAATTTTAAGATGTAAGATTTATTGCTTTTCACCATATACTTACCAAAATACAATAAAAATGTTAAAATATATGTATTATAAACACTAGTTTCCAAACTGCACACATATACTCAAAACCACACATCTCAGAAAACAAAACATTATTAGTAAACTGGATGCCCTCCTTTGCTCCCTTGCAATCAGCCTGTACTTTCCCTGATAAGCCACTTCTTGTGTTTACTAACCATGGATTTGCTTTGCCTATTTTTAGCATATAAGCCATTTGACAGGTAAATGTTAACACTGAAGTTACTTTCCACATGGTTTTGAATAAGGTCATGTGTGGTTTGAAGGGTGAGATTCTGAAACTTGTTTCTGTCCATTGTACCTGAGAAATGTTACACATTCCTGTGCTCATGATTGGTGAATTACTATTAAATATCATGTAAGACTGTAGAAGTATATGATTAAGAAAAACTGAGGAGCTCTTTTTTAATATTAGCAAGTTTTCTCAATCTCAGCACTATTAAAATTTGGGGACAGATAATTCTTTGGTAAGGGAGGGTCCTGCACACCATAGGATGCATGGTAGTACATGTGGTCTACACCCAGTAGATGCTAATATAGTTAATCTTTAATGAAAACTGAGAATATCTAAAGACAGTAAGTTGAGAAGTGGATGCCACTGGAAAGAACCACTGTGCTAGGAAAGATATATTTAATCTTTGATGATCACTACTATAAAGGTTAACAAAGAAAGCAGTAAAAGTTTTAACAACATAGCTGACATTCATTATAAGAAAGAGATTTTAAAATAATCAGCCCTTAATAATGGGTTGAATTATTTAGAATGGTGTTGATATCTATGTTGTCTGGTTATGTTGAAGGAAGTTGTAGAAAGTAAATATTAGAGTACATGTCATTTGCATGGTTATTCAGCCTTACATTAAACTCTAGAATTTTAAGCTGAAGGATTTTACAGTGTAGAGAGAAAACAGACACAACTCTCTTTTCAGATTTTAAAGAAATGAAAGGTAATACAAATCTACATTTAAGATTACAAAACATATTCTATTGATGCATGCACATTCATGCTCCATTTCCCTTCAAATTGTCTATGGCATTTGATATTTTACCTAATTTTTCAAAGCTGTAAGTATATAATTAATTAAAACAGACTAGAAATGCCCAAATAAACTTACACAAGTCCATTTGTCTTCGGTTTTCTCAATCACAATAGTCTGTGTGTCACTTCCTGGTGGTATATATTCATAGTCATCATACAGGAGACCTAGGATTGGATATTGTGTCCTGTACCTATGCACCAAAAACAGAATCACAAGTATTATGAAATAACTTTCATTTGTAGCCACTCCCATTTCCAGTCTCCTGTTTAAATCAATTTATTGCTGAAAAATTTTTATTAGTTTCAAATGAAATGCCTTCTCAATATAAAAGAACAACTATCACTATTTTTATGTTTAGTAAATGGGAGAAACTTCTGCCTCTGTCCATGATGGATCATTGGTAGCACAGGACAATGATACACAGAAAAGATAAAAATAAAATAAGTACCATAAATAACGAGCTCACTGCTTAGAGAATTTTTCATGTTTACAGGACAGGAAAAAAAGAAAACAAATGGATTTCAGAAACCTTATCAAGTTAAAGTGACACAATAATATACACCACAGCCATATCTCGTGGGGCAGATCTCTTTAGTGCTATTCTCTACAGAGAAAAAAAGCAGTATTCTGCCCCGCTCCTGACTATGACAGTTCCAGACACTCCTTGTCAAATGTGTCCCAAAATACTAGATGAAAATACCCTAAATAAATAATTCTTAGCTTATAAATATTGCACCATTCTGAGTAGGGTAATAAAATCTTGTTCTGTTGTATTATATTCTGTGTATGTATTATTCCTTTACTTAATGTATCCATGCCATATATGCTACTCACAGTAACTCAACTTTCTTTGTTATCAGGTCAACTGATGATACCACACAAAACCATTTTATTTTCCTAAAGCACAAGATTAGTGATGCTGAATATTCAGATATATACATTCTTTAAGAGAACAGGTAAAAAATCAGTACTTAATAAAGGAAAACATTATATGCTGATATTGATAATATCTGTTTTAAAAATCAAATAAGGAAAGACAATTTATGTAAGGGTTTATACTTTCCAGGGTTTCAGACATGCAGTGTGATTAGTGGAGCATATACCTGTCACATAAAGAAGGCAAGATAAAGACTGCTTTCCGCTGGGTGGTGGTGGTGCACGCCTTTAATCTCAGCACTCGGAAGGCAGAGCCAGGCGGCTCTCTGTGAGTTTGAGGCCAGCCTGGGCTACCAAGTGAGTTCCAGGAAAGGCACAAAGCTACACAGAGAAACCCTGTCTCGAAAAACCAAAAAAAAAAAAAAAAAAAAAAAAAAAAAAAAAAAAAAAAAAAAAAAAAAAGACTGCTTTCCAAGCTCCTGGGAACTCACAAACTCTTGACTTACAACACTGGAGCCTGCATAGGACCAAATTAGGCCCTCTGAATGTGGGAAACAGTTGTGTAGCTTGGTCTGCTTGACAGGTCCTCTGGCAGTATGACCAGGATCTATCCCTGCTGCATGAGCTGGCTTTTTGGAGCCCATTCCCTATGGTGGGATGCCTTGCTCAGCCTTGAGATGGGGTAGGAGCTTTGTTGACTCCCCAGAGGAGGCCTTACCCTTTTGGAGGAGTGAATGGGGGATGGGTTGGAGGGAGGAGGTGGGAGAAGGAGGAGGGAGAACTGTGGTTGGTATGCAAAATGAATAAAAAAATTTCTAAAAAGACTGCTTTCCAACGTAAAAGTCAAGAGAATTGTTCGCTAGATGAGCAGCACAAATATGTAGCCAGATAAAAGGTGATACTAGTTAAAATTTGGACCCAGGATAAAGAATTAATAGAATCAGAAAAGGTAATTATGTAGAAAAACCTAAAATATTGTTTTTGTTATTATTAATATGTTTTTAAAAGGTAGTTAACTTTTAAAAGTAAAACTTTTCATAATGTATATGAGAAAGTATATATGGTAAAAATAACAAAAAGATCATAAAGAGTAAAAAGAAATATGCTACATATGATAAGTATGATAGTGTTTGAAGGTAGAATGATAGGCTAAAGAATACTATATATTATAAACTATAAAGTAACAATGAAAACAAATACACATAATAAACAATTAACAAATGATTTATATCATGAAAGAAAATCTAAAATAAAAAATGTGAATAAGGAGAATGTTGAACAAATACCAAACATCTAACAAGATGGTAGATTTCAACACACATTGTAGATAATTGCCATAAGTATAAGGGTTTTTAATATGCTTTCTAACAGTAAATTTTCAATTGTATAAACAACCAGCTAGTTGTACTATTTAAAAAATAAGCAAACAAAAATTATTCCCTAAATATAAAAAATAGCCTTAGAACAAAATGATTATAACACATATACCATACAGCAGAAAATTCTGCTATAATATAGGTAAGTTTTAGAAAAGCAGACGTTGTTGTCATTCTGTAGCACTATTAGGAAGTGACATGACCTTTAGGAGATGAGATCGAGTGAAAGGAACTTAGGCCATTGGAGGTGTACCCTAGAAGATGTTGAGATCATAGCCTGTCCTGTCATCTTTAATTCTTGACTGTCATGAGCTAAACAGCTACTTCTGCCATGTGTTCACTGCTGAGAATTTCTGTTTTATCATAGGCCTAAATAAAGGCAGTGAGACCAAATAACCATGGACTGAAACTTCTGTGGGGTGGTTTGAATGAGATATCTGCCATAATCTCAGAGATTTGAATGCTTGGTCCCTAGTTGGTAGAATTGTCTGGGGACATTTAGGAGGTCTGGCCATGTTGGAAGAAGTATGTCACTGGCTTTGAGAATTTAAAGACTTATGCAAGACTGTACTATAAGAAATTGAAGACCAAGATATTATCTAACTAGGTCAAGACCCTTTCTTTGAAGCCTGGTGATCTGAGTTCAATCCTCAGAATGTACTTGGTGGAATAAGGAAATCATGTCACATAAGCTCTCCTGTGATCACAATATGTATGCCATGGCATGCACAGACAAAATAAATAAACACAATTTCAAAATTTATTTTAAAAAAGTTCTGGAGACAATTTCAAAAGGCATTACAAAAATTATAAACATATATGTACCTAATAACAGAATTCAAAATTACATGAACCAAAACTGGGCAGAATTGAACATGGAAAAGCTGGGCAGTGGTGGCGCACACCTTTAATCCCAGCACTCGGGAGGCAGAGCCAGGAGGATCTCTGTGAGTTCGAGGCCAGCCTGGTCTACAAAGTGAGTTCCAGGAAAGGTGCAAAGCTACACAGAGAAACCCTGTCTCGAAAAATCAAAAAAAAAAAAAAAAAGAAAAAAAGAAAAGAAAAAAGAAAAAAGAATTGAACATGGAAATAAGTAAAAAATATGTGGAGGTTTCAATAACCACTTTCTATACATAATAAACTGGACAGAATGTGAACATGGAAATAGGCTTGAATAGCATTTTACGTCCATGCCTAGTGAACATCAATATTTTCTACTTAAAAAGAATTAAAATATATATATTTGAATATATATGGAATTTTGGGTGGGATAGACTAAATGTTAAGACTATGAAATGAGACTCGATAACTTTAAGAAAAACAGAGTATGTTCTAGTTAAAATGGAGTGAAATCAGATATAGAAGTGAATACCTTAAGAAATTCACAAATATTTTGCAAGTTAAGTGATACAATTGATGAGTATATCCCCCCCCCCAAAAAAAAATCACAAAATATTTTCCAGAAGCTGGCAGTAAATGTCTCACAGTGCTTGCCTCTTTGTTATGTATGAAGCCCTGTGTTCCATTCATAGCACAAATGAAAAAGAAAGGAAATATCCTAAACAACTACAATAATAAAGCATACTTAAACTTGGGCAATACAGTGAAAGTAAGGCTCAAGAGAAAATATTCCAGCTATAGTGCCCCTTTTATGAGGAAAGAACAATCCCAGTCACCTAGGCTTGTATCTTAGAAATCTTTAAATAAGAGAAAGCAGCCAACACACACACACACACACACACACACACACACACACACACACACACACACACAATAAAATTGTAAAGATTAGATGGGAGATAGAGATTACTGAAATCAAAATTCTTTCTAAATTATTAACAAATAATAGATTGACCAAGAAAAAGTGAAAGGTCTCAAATTGCTAAAATTGCATAGGTAAAATAGAAGATCACTGTTACTGACGTTGAATAAATAAAAAAGACATGGATCTGGAAAAGGGATTTGGAGGAAAGAGGGGTAGGTGATAGATGAGAGGGAAATAAGAGACAATGGGAAGGGAGAATAAAGAGTGCATTGTGTACATGTGCGAAATTGTTAAAGAGCCAATTTAATCAATAAAAATAAAAATATAAATGACAAGGTAAAAGTTAATACAGATTGACCAAGAAAAAAAAGAAAGAACTCAAATTACTAAAATCACATGGGGAAAAGAAAAAATCACTATTACTGACTTTGAAGAAATAAAAATCAGTATATAAAAGTACCATGAAAATCTGTATGTGAAAAGACTAGGTAACACAGATGATATGAATAAATTCTTGGGAGAATACCAAGAGTAAATCTATCTCAAGAACAAACAGAAAAACCATGAAAAACAAAACAAACACAAACTAATTTCCCACAAACGAAAAACAATCCTCAAATATTTGCAACTAGCATAGTGTATCAGAAATTTACAGAATTAACGCTAATCCTTGGAAACTCTCCCAAAGACTAAGATTAAAAAAACACTTTTGATTTCATTCTCTGAAGTAAGTTGTAACCTGCTACCAGAACCAGAAATATATCACAAGAGTAATAGAAAAAACAGATGAATAGCATTTGTGAATGCAGAATTAAAAATTCTCAACAAAATGCTAGTAAACCAAATCCAATAACATATAAAAATAATTGAATAACAGGAACAAGAGCATTTGACTCAAACAATTCTGAGATTCTAACATCTTAAAAATCACTTAATGGCCGGGCGGAGGTGGCGCACGCCTTTAATCCCAGCACTCGGGAGGCAGAGCCAGGCAGATCACTGTGAGTTCGAGGCCAGCCTGGTCTACCAAGTGAGTTCCAGGAAAGGCACAAAGCTACACAGAGAAACCCTGTCTCGGAAAATCAAAAAAAAAAAAATCACTTAATGTCATATATTATTTATAGAACCATGCACATACTCTTTTGATCATCTAATATAAATTTTCTAGCACTGTCATAACTTGAAAAAGAACTCCATAAGGAATGAAAGTGAATATCTTCAATTATATAAAAAATTACAGCTAACATCATATTTGAAAAATAAAGAGTAGATTTCACCTACATACCTGCTAAGCTCAGGAAAAGTGAAAAAAAAAATCCCTTTATCTCTTTCCTACTTCTATTTAACATTGTGTTAGAAGCATCAGGGTAATTAGGTAAGAAAAAGGAAATAAAATGTACCTAAATTGAAAATGAAGATGTTATTTCCAAATGAAATGATCTCATATAAGATAATTTTGATGAGTTCAGTAATATATATATATATATATATATATATATATATATATATATATATATATATATATAATGGATCTTTAACCTTGAGGAATATAAAATGAATACATAGACTACCAACTGTAATCCTATATCCCTATAATAAAGGATCTGAAAATAATTCTAGGAGTTGGAGAAATGGCTTGGAGGTTCAGAACACTGGATGCTCTTTCATAGGACTCTGGCTCAATTCCCAACACCCACATGGTGGCTTAAAAACCATCTGTAACCGGTTGCAGAAGATCCAATGCTGTCTTCTGGCCTTCCCATGCACCCAGACATGTACATAGTATACAGACACACTTACAGGCAAAAACCCCATACGCAGGAAGTTTTTCTCCTAAAAGGAAAATAATTGTACTAATAATAGCATGAAAAAACACAGCAAAGAAGTGTAAGATTTATAATTTAAAAACTACAAATTACTGTCTCGTTAATTGAAAGACAGCTGGGCATGGTGGCATACACCTTTAATCCAGCAGTTGGGAGACAGAGGCAGGTGGATTTCTGTGAGTTGGAGGCCAGCCTGGTCAACAAAGAGTTCTAAGCCAGCCAGGTATAAGGGTTTGAATGAGAATGGCACCCACAGGATCATACATGTGAATGTTTAGTCCCTAACTGGTGGGACTGTCTTGGGAAGGATTAGGAGTTATAGTCTTGTTGGAGGAGATATGTGACTGAAGGTGGGCTTCAAAATCCCAGTTCCAGTCTTCCTTTCACTCAGTCTCTCTCTTCCTCTGTCTCTCTCTGTCTCTCTCTCTCTCTCTCCCTCCCTCCCTCTCTCCCTCCCTCCCTCTCTCCCTCCCTCCTTCTCTCTCCCTCCCTCCCTCGCTCCCTCCCTCCCTCTCTGTCCCTCCCTCCCTCCCTCCTTCCCTCCCTCCTTCTCTCTCTCCCTGTCTCCTCCTCCTTCTCTTTGTCTCTCTCCCTCCCTTTCTCCCCGACTCTCCCCTGTGCTTGTGGATCAGATGTGACTCTCAGCTACTGTTCCAGTGCAATGCAATCCTGCCTACCTACCATGCTACCTACTATGATGATCAAGGACTCACCCTCTGAAACTGTAAGAAAATCCTCAATTAAACATTTTTTATAAGCAGTTTATAAGAGACCTTGGTCACAGTGTCTCTTCACAGCAATAGAAAAGTAACTACAACACCAGTGCTGTGTAGTGAGATCATTGCTAGGAGTCTTAGCTAGGGTCAGCCTCATAGATTTCCATTGTGCTAGGTTTCAAGTTGTCCCCAAGATGTTCCCCAATTCCTGTTATCTCTCTCAGTACTCTATTCCTCTTTCCCTCTCCCACCTGATCCCTCATGTTCCCATCCCCACCTGCCCACAGTCCACCCATGAAATCTCTTCTATTTCTCTTTCCCAGGGTCTTCCTTGTTACTTAGCTTCTCTGTGTCTGTGGATTGTAGCATGGTAATCTGTTTCAACTAATATCCACTTAGAAGTGAACATACTATGTTTGTCTTTCTGTGTCTGGGTTACCTTACTCAGGATGATTTTTTTTCTAGCTCCAGCCATTTGCCTTCAAATTCTATGATGTCATTGCTTTTAACAGCTGAATAATACTCAAATAAACAGTTGAGGGACATATAGGTTGTTTCCAGCTTCTGATAATTACCAATAAAGCTTCTATGCACATAGTTGAGCAAGAGTCCTTGTGGTAGGATGGAGTTTCCTATAGGTATATGGCCAAGAATGGTATAGCTAGGTCTTGAGGTAGATCCATTCCCAGTTTTCTGAGAAACCACCATATTTATTTCCAAAGTGGATGTACAAGTTTGCACTCCCACCAGCAATGGAGGAGTGTTCCCCTTGCTTCACATTATCACCAGCATGAGCTGTTTCTTGTGTTTTTAATCTTAACCATTCTAACAGGTGTAAGATGGAATCTCAGAATTGTTTTGATTTGCATTTCCCTGATGGCTAAGGATAATAAACACTTCTTTAAGTGTTTATCAGCCATTTGAGATTCTGTTGAGAATTATGTTTAGAGCCTGTACCCTATTTTTAATTGAGTAATTTGGTGTGTTGATGTCTAGTTTCTTGAATTCTTTATATATTTTAAATATTAGCGCCCTATCTGATGTGGTATTGCTGAAAATCTTTTCCCATTCTAAGGCTGCCATTTTGTCCTATTGATGGTGTCCTTTGTTTTATAGATGTTTTTCAGTTTCATGAGGTCCCATTTATTAATTGTCAATCTTAGTGCCTGCATTATTGGTGTTCTATTCAGAAAGTTTTCTCTTGTGCCAATGTGTTCAGGGATATTTCCCACTTTCTCTTCTATCAGGTTCAGTGTATCTGGTTTCATGTTGAGGTCTTTGATTCACTTACACTTGAATTTTGTGCAGAGTGATAGATATGGATCTATTTGTATTCTTCTACATGCTGACATCCAGTTTGATCAGCACCATGTGTTGATGATGCTTTCTTTTCTCCATTATTTAATTTTGGTTTCTTCATCATCAAAAAATCAGATGTCCATACATGTGTGGATTTGAATCTGGGTCTTTGATCCAACATCATTGACCTTCTTGTCTGTTTTTATGCCAATACCATGCACTTTTTTCTATAGCTTTGTAGTACAGCTTGAAATTAGGGATGGTTATAACTCCAAAAGTTCCTTTATTGTACAGGACTCTTTATCTATCCTGGTTTTGTTGTTGTTGTTTTTCCATATGAAGTGAATACTATTCTTTCAAGGTCTGTAAAGAATTGTGTCAGACTTTTCATGGGGATTGTGTTGAATCAATGTTGCTTTTGGTAAGATGGCCATTTTTACCATGTTAATCCTACTAATCCATGAGCATGGGAGGTCTTCCAGTCTTCTAGACTCCTAGCAATAGGGAATATGGAGCCTGAACTGGTCATCTCCTATATAACCAGGCAAGACTTCCAGTGGGGGGATTGGGACACCAACCCAGCCACATAACCTTCAACTTACAATTTTTCTTGCCTACAAGATGTGCTGGGGTATAGATGGCACAAAAATTATGGGAATGGCCTACTAATGACTGGTCCAGATTGAGACCCATGCCACAAGAGAGATCCTATCCCCAATACTACCTGGAGGTCGAGGAACCAGAATCTGGACAGCCCAGAGACCTAGGATAGAACCAAACATGACTAGAAAAAAAAACAATAAAATGATTCCTAATGATATTCTGCAATACTCAGTTGATTGGTGCCTAGCCCAATTGTCATCAGAGATACTTCATCTAGCATCTGATGGAAACTGATGCAGAGAGGCACAGCCAAACATTAGGCAGACCTCAGAGAATCCTTCTAAAGATAGGGAGGAAAGATTGTAGGAGCCAGAGCGGTCAAGGACACCACAAGAAAACCCACAGAATCAACTAACCTGGGCTCATAGGAGCTCACAGAGACTGAACTACAACCAGGGATCCTTCATGGGACCTACCTAGACTCTCTGCATATACATTACAGTTGTATAGCTTGGTCTTCTTGCGGGGCTCCTAACGGTGGGAGCAGGGGCTATCTCTGACTTTCTTGTCAGCTTTTAGGACCCTATTCCTCATACTAGATTGCCTCATTCAGCCTTCAATTTGGTATGCCATGTTTGACTGATATCCACGGGAGGCCTGACCTTCTCTGAATAGAGACAGAGGAGGAGTAGATGGGTGCAGAGGGGAGATGGGGGGAGGGATTGGAAGGAGAGGAAGGAGGGGAAACAGTGGTCAGGTAGTAAAATAAATAAAATATATATTTAGAAAAAAAGAAAAACAAGAATTGACTTTGGAATCAGAGGTGGTCAATAAGATCAAGGAAACAGTGTTTTCCAGAAACAACAGGGCAGGCACACATATGAACTCAGAGTGATGGTGACAATATGCACAAGACCTGTACATACTCCAGCCAAAGGAATAAAGAATTTGGTGAGGAAGGAATGAGTTAAAGATAGGCTTTAATTTTAAAAGTCCCCATATGTGTGCATTAGAATATTTACTATTTTTAAGATGTTGATAAGAACTAAAATATTATATATACTTTATGAAATGCAGTGAGAACTTAACAAGGTTTAAATACATTGTGTTTTACATAATTCTACAAACTTATCCTAAGATTCATATAGAAAAGCAAGAGTCAACTAGTAGGAAAAATAATCTGGCTTTAAACTTACTAAAACCTATAGGATTAATAGTAGTGTGACAGTGACATAAATACAAAGAGATCCATGGAATAAAACCAAGATTCTACAATAAAAACTAGTCAATTCAAAGTGGAAAAGGAATTTAATGGAACTCTATCCAAAGAATATATGTATTTCATATGTGTTTATATATATGCATCATTTATATAAATATATTGTGTCATATATGTGAGATATATGACATAATGCAAGAGTGTCATCAGTAGTGAAATACAAATCAAAGCTACAAATGGATAGCACACCTCAGCAACTAGGTTGTCCAAGAGGACACTAACAAATATTGGCAAAAGTAGAGAAACCTTAGACCCTCCATCCACTGTTTGTAGTATACAATGGCGCAACTGTTTTGGAAAGCAGTGAAACTACTACTATCTTACCCAGCAAACTTCACTCCTAAGTCTATATTCAAATGAATTGAAGTACATATTCCACACTTGTACAGAGATATTCATTGTAGCTTTGTTCATAATAGTCCAAAATTGAGCACAACCTAAATATTCATCACCCGATAAATACATACTGTGTCATACATAATAAACAACTGATTATTTGTTTTTACTTCTATAATATTTAACATACTATCGATATGATAAACAATTGTCCTAATCATGGTAGCAATGTCTTTTTTGAATATTCATTCTTCAGTGGGATTGCTTACAAGTAAAAAAATAAATTCTTTTTAGTGATATACACACCAACTAAGAGAATAATAACTTAAATTTTATGATAATTTCACATATTAAAGTGCCATTTTAAAGTACATTACTTTTTTGTGGTGATTGTAGTCCTTCCACTACTGGATGGTTGGTTATGGGATGCATATATTTCCTGTCTCAACTTTGAGAGTTCCTTACAAATAAAACATAATGATTATTTAAACAGAAATATAAACATGAGGTAATAAGGTTACTAATAACAACCCCAACCACTCCTCCTGTTTTGTTTTTATGTAGTGTTCTAATCCTACTAATGTTGATCCACAGTAGCCAAAATGCTAAACATGCCTTTAAAGAAACCCACTAACTAAGGTAGGATATCAACAATTGACTGGATATGGTTCTCTAAGTATGAGAATGTGAGTTGTTTGTTTGTTTGTTCTGAACAATTGAAAAGTAAGGTTAATGAATAATAATAATGATGGTGAAATTTCATTAAGGAAGCAGATTCAGAATCCAAACAGGAATTTATCATGAATGTTACTGCAAATGCCATTTTTTAAATAATAACAATAAAATATTAGCCCATTATTTTTAATAGTTCCTTTAGTACCTATTGTATGGCAGATTTGGGGCTACATGCTGCTGATATAATACAGTTCTTAAATGAAAGAGGAGTTCATGACCTTAGAATGAGCTCACAGGCTTTGGGGAATTTCACTGCTAATGAAATATAAATTACATGTCTTAGAAATAGTAAAGGTATAACACCAGTCTTTTTTATTTAACTTCCATTCCTGCTTTCAGTTGAATTGTTTCTCAAACAGAAATTTTACTATTCACATACATGCTCTCATGTGTAGTAAAGTATATCTTGGTAATGGATCCTTCCCTTAATGTTTTAAGAGTCTAGCCTTTAACAGCTGAACCATCTCTGCAGTTCAATGTGTCCTAATACATGGGAAGTAATTGTTCCATAGAACCTAATTATACTTTTCTTCTCCACCCTGTGTTTTCCTCTTCTTTTTCTTACCTCTGATTGACGCTTTATAAGAGAATCCTTCTCTTCCAGCAAGCTTGTCAGTTCATGAAGCTTAAATTGGAAGTCACTACAATTTCCTTCTCTTTTTGAAACATCTTTTTGGTACTGGTTTAATTGAGACTAAGGATTTAGAAACAATAATTATTATGATGCTCTTTTTTAAAAAACATACAACTGAATTCCAGTGAAGTATAGTTATATCAAGTCACATAGCTAGTCATCAAATGAAAAATGCTATATCAATTTCCATAAATGTCTATAGAATTTTATTGATATAAAATATAACTTGAAGTGTTAGTTAGATATTTCTAATTTTAAACAATCTGTGTTTGCTATTTATGATTAAGTACAATAATTGCTTTAGGCCATAACAATAAAATAAAGCTAAGAAAATAGGCATTTTGGATTTCTTCAAACACTAATTAAGGCACCTTCAATCTTAATGTTATACTGTGAATTTTAGTTCACAAAATTACTTTTGATGTGTGTCTTAAATGAATTTTCACAGAATCCCAGGGAGATAAGCATTATTTTCAAGAGTTAAATGAATCCTAGAAGTAACCCAGAATAACATAATAACGGCACAACTCAAAAAAAAAAAAAAAGATGCCTGAATAAATGTCCTGTCTTTCTTACTTCCCCATATGTGGATATAGAACCTACTTGGTTAAAGTGTTACTAATAATGTTAGGTTGGAAAAGAGGAAACCAGTGGAAGATATTTGGTAGAATAATTAGTAGAACTATTATCAAATTAAGTTTTGTTCAATTTATTTTAGAAAACAATTTCACTGGTCATTTTGTCTACTAAGATATTTAAATGCATCTGTCTACATTTAGGACTCAGTAAATTAAGGGTTAGTTAAATCCATTCAACATAGAATTATAAGGCAACATACTATATCCTTGCAAATATCCTAATTAAACAAAATCCAGTATAACTTATCATGAATGACAAAGTCCTTAATATGTATAATTTGTTAAAATACAGAGAACAAATGATCATAAGGTATCAAGCCCCAATTGATATATCTAAAACACAATTTATGAACCTAAGGCTCAGGGAACACCATGGAAGAGGGGGCAGGAAGCTTGTAAAAGCCAGAGAACCAGTAAATCTGCTGTGAAATTGACCCTTCTAGAAATGACTGGGAAATTTCACCCATGATGCTTCAACATCATGCCTGCCTAAACAATACCTGAAGAAGTATGACAATAGACATGCTAACACAGAATGGGAAAATCTCACCAGGCTGCACCCATGGACAAAGAACTACAAGCAACTAAGGAATGCAGAGAGTGGGAGAAATAGGTTTCCCTAGGGATGAATCCCTTAATTGGTTATTCAATACCAATATATACACACACAAAACACTAAATAGCTGAGCAGGTTGTATTTATTTATTTAGGCATTTGTAAAAAATATGCAATAATAACATTTAAAGAAAAAGAGGCCAGGCTCTCGAGAGGGAGCAAAGGATGGGTATAGAGAAGGGATTTTAGGGAGGAAAGAGAAGGAAAATGGAGTAATTATTTTTTAATTTAAAAAAGTTAACTAAAATATTCATAATCATCCAGCTAAACTATGGCTTAGCTATATAATTTTAAATATTACAAGTTTCTGAATAAACATGCATTAAGTAATATTATGAAGGGTCCTCCACCCATTTCCCAAATATAAATTGCTAAAAATTAATAAAAATCAAGATAATGAAATTAATATTCTTTTTCACCATCTGAGAAGAAAAATTAACCTACAGTATAAAAAATTTAACTTGAAATACCAGTTAGAAATTTCACTGTTTTTTAATATTCAGAAGTATATTCATAAGAAAAGGTTTAAGAAAATATTTAAAAAATCAACTTACTTATTTTTCTCTTTAGCTTTAAAATTATAAAAATCATTCTATTTATTTATTTTTATTTTTAAGAGTGGTAGGGTGGGGGAGTGGTGGTAATGGTGATAGTAATTATTATCTTTAATAAAATTTACTGTATTAAATTATCTGTTCATGCATGTGTGTGCATGCTTGTATGTGCATGCAGAGGCCAGAGGAGGGAGATAGATCTTGCAGAGCTGTAGCTATAGGCCTTTGAAGGATGCCTGGCTTGTTACATTGGTGATGGGATCCAAACTCTGCTCCTCATGATTGAAAAGCAAATGTTTTTAACCTCTGACTTACCTCTCAAGGTCTAACATCACTATTGCTTTTAAAAGTTTATATATATGCATGCATGCAATGTACGATCAACATACCCTTAGCTTGCCAATTTCTCTGTCTTTCTCAAGTCTCAAGTTTTTTACCATCTCCATATAATGGTTGCCAATCTCATCCATTTTAGCTTGTAGTATCGGGCCTGTGCAAGTCTCAGATACCTATACAAAATCAAAATAACTGTCTATAATTGGATTGTTAAGAAGGAAATATATATTAAGTTTTAATATTTATTATTACAAGAATACCATGTGATTAAATACGACATTGAAATAATAAAAATGACCATGAGAAGCTATTTGATAAGGTTCAGGTGTAAGAATAATAAAACTTTCATTTAAGGTCAACAGAAGGGAGTTAAAGTACTTCACAAGGTAAAGTTTTATATTCTATTAACAGTGACAGCTTTATAATTACATATCTAGGACAATATGATAAAAATTAGTACCTGTATTCGAAGGTTTTTATTCTCTTGCTCTAAATTACGTTTACAATATTCAAGTTCTTTTAGTCTATATTCCATGTCTGATAGTGTATGTCGAAGAGAAAGGTTATTTTCTTCCAGTGTCTGACATTTTGAGCTTGAGTCTTGAAGTCCTTGCTGTAAGGAAGACACATGTAGTCCATAAGAAAAATGCATTTTGATTTTACAGAGGAAATGTCCTTTTAAGTGATTCATTGAGAAAATTGAAGCAAATGCTTTCAAACTGAATCTTTTTAAATTCTTGCCTTTAGATGATATTTTAAACATCATACTACATATTATGCTTGTCCCTAATCTCATTTGCCTAACTTGAGCAAAAAGAAGTAACATTCATATAAAATGTTCAGTGTCCCAGACCTGCCTGGACTGAGTCTACCAGGTTGATCGCAGTCCTCAGGGGAGGCTTTGCCCTGGAGGAGGTGGGAATGGGGGGTGGGCTGGGGGTAAGGGGAGGTGGTGGGAGAGGGGAGAATAGGGAAACCCGTGGCTGATATGTAGAACTGAATGGTATTGTAAAATAAAAAAAAAAAATTTCAGTGTCCCAATTTTGTATTAGATTCTTGATAGATTCACCACATCATAGTATGCTAACAGTCACTAAAATGGTCATGCCCTTGATTGTGGTAAAAATAGCAACTTTGTAAAATCTTTGGGCAAGCTATGAGACAAAAAAAGAGAAAGAACTCTAGGGGACCATTACAGTTTGCTTAGAATTATCTCTGCTCATACAACTATAGAATGGGCCTAAGTTCATTCCCTTGTTTATTCAGTACACAAATGTAAGATCTACAGAAGCTTCTTTTTCCCAATTAATGTATCATTAAATTAGATGAATGAGTCAACGTAGACTTTCACTGGCAATTCTTGTTGCTCCAAAATACAGAGAACTGTGTGTTGTGTGTACTATATAACACATAAGGTTGCCCTTTTTTTCTGGAGGACATTCAGTTGTTGAAAATATGCGAAGCTGTTCAATTTTCAGATGAAGAAATTGTTCCATCAGATTTTAACACTGTCTGGGTTGTATCTCAGAACTTAAATATGCTAGCACTTGTGCATATGGAAAGCTATCAATCTAGAGTATCACCTACAAAAGACATCAACTTACTTGCTGTTGGCGATTATTTGCTCTCACTGATGCCAAGAGTTCTTCATACTCTTTTATTTGATTTTCTTTGAATGCCAAGTCCTTTTCAAGTCTTATCTTGTCATTTTCCAGTGACTAAAGGCAAAATTACTTATTAGGACTTGGAGTAATATAAAATTGTTAAGAGGCAAAGTCTTGTTTATGTTGTAAAATTTAAATAAAAACTTGTTTCATCTGTCATTGCTTAACAAAGTAGAATTCTTCAAAGTCAAGCAAAATATAAGATAGAAAAACACAAACTTTGAACACCTGTGTTAAAAGGAATATTTTGATGGATTGGCTACTGCTAAGTGCAATGAAGCAGAAAGTTCTCAATCATTTTTATGTTTTACTTCAATGTACAAAGACTTCTTAATCCCAGCAGGTGGAGAATTTTCAAATTAAAGTCCAACTACACTCATGAGAAATGCAGAAATAAACCAGAAAAGTAGGGGAAAAAAACATTCCAAAGTCCTCAAGGTGTTTTTCACTGTGAAGAGATTATTCAGAATGTATCTACTTGATGGTACCAAGAATACCAATTAAAATAAAAAATAGGAAAGTTAACTATTGGGAGGAAGGGAGTTTCAAGCTTTTTTAAAAGAGAAATTCAAAGTATGCTTTATTATCACAGGAAAGAAGAAAATTTTTATTAAATAACTACAGTTGTTCTAGTTTTGTAGGTGACTCTTTGGCTTTAAGCATTAAATTATCTTAGTGGTAAATTAAATAATTAGTGCATATCAACATACATTCATGTATTCATGGGGCAGTTCTTTTGTCATCTTTCAATGCTAATTAGCTGTTTCACAAATAATTTATGTCTAGGTAGATGTAATATTGTTGCAATACATTTAAAAAGTATATTGAATATTTTTATTTCTGTTAGGAAGCAAACAATCAGAAACACTTTGGAAAGAAGTGTCAAAATCAATCTTACTGTCAAGTCATTTTGAAGATGTCCAAGTTCTTCCCGTATGTTGCTAAACGTGGACAGCACTAGTCTCAGTGACTTATCTGACATACCCCTCATCTGGGGAAGAAAGCAGTTGATGGTTTATTTGTACTAATGTTTCAAAATAGATAACACAAGCAAACATATTTTTTTTTCTGTTCCTATGAAAAAAACTTTAGAAAATTTACTTTTAATGCATTTTTTGAAATAGTTGCTCATTGTGTAGCCCTGACTGTCTTGGAACTTGATTTCCAGATAGAGCAGGCTGGCCTTGACCTCACAGAGATCCACCAGCTTCTGCTTCCCAAATTCTGAGAGTAAAGGCCTGTGCCACCAAACCCAGAATTTTATACATACTTTTAATTAAACTACAATATCATCACTTTTCTCCTTCTTTTCCCTTCCTCCAGACCCCTCCCATGCCCTCTCACTCTCAGCACATTATTTGGTTAGAGACAAAAAGAACTTTCTGAATAATGCTCTCAAGCAGGTCAAGCAACATTCCTCAAAGGATTTCAACTATGCCTTTGGAAGACTTTTTTTTTTCTTTTGTATGAAAAAAGTATCATCTTCATACAGCAAAATTCTATCATCAAATTTTGCTTTTATTTTAATCTTTGTGTAAGTGATTAAAAAAGAGATGAGGCACTTAATTTTCAAGCCCTAAAATGAACTTGCCTAAGTGTGCAGTGATGTGTATGGACTGTGCCTGAGATAGGAAGAATAAAGAAGTCTGTGGAGTACAGTGTGCTCTGTTCTAAGCCTCACAACTATTGTTTTCAGGAAGTACCCTGCCTTGACTGATTCTGTTTGCCCCAAAGGCTGTTTGCTACATTTTAGAATGTAAGATACCTCACAGCACATTCCTTGAAAAGATGTGTTCATTTTATAACATGTGTATGAGTGTTTTTGCCTACATGTATAGATATGCATCACGAGTGCCTGATGCCTGGGGAGGCAAGAAGAGGGCATCAAATCTCCTGAAAGTAGAGTTACTGAATGTTGTTAACTTTATATGGGTGCTGGGACCTCAAACCTGATTCTCTGCTATGGTAAAAAGTGATTCATCTGTCCAGCCCCTCAAAAATCACACAAAGCTGTTGAGACTGAATAGGGAACAGAACTAGATTGCTGCATTTTGAATACAAATCCTGAGGCAGAATGACTCCCTGTTCTGTTGGATGCAAGTGATAACTCAGTAAGAACCACGAGGCACAAACTGAAAAATAAATCATCTGTTTAGACAAATTAAATATTTTCACCTATGAACTTCTGCAATTAAATTAGATGAAGAACACATGGGAATATGGGCATATCAAAACCATAGAAAACAAAAACCAGGTCCAAAAGTCTATCATACACACCAGACAAACAAATGATGCAACACTCATATAAAAGGAGGTAAACCTGACACTGACTTATGGAGACTTATCTACATATCACCAGATTTGTGGTACTTGCATCTTGGGATCAACAAGTGATCAACAACTTTCAGATCTGACCCCAGAACTACGGCTGGTGATGGCCCTATCTTCCTGACATGGTTTACTGGAATTGACATTAGATGGGATGACTTTATATGGACTACCCTTGAACCATGTCTTCCTTGAAGAGATTTTGTCTTGAAAAACTCCTTCTGCATGGGTTCCTTAATATCTTACCTAACTACCTCCAATGGCTCTCATTGAATTTGTATGCGTGTACTGCTCAGGCCTTTAGGAAAACTTCTTTGAATCCTATAGTCTCTTTAATGGTTTCTTAGCAATTCTGCATCCTATATGTCATTGTGTGACATAAAATGTATAATATGTGCATTAATAGTAGTAGCTGAGATGTGAATAAAAGACCTTGTTATGTCCAATGGCCATAATATGAAATCAATGAGGGGTAATTGTTGAAGTACAGCCAACATACTGACAGCTTCTGAATTTGTTATTAATCAATAAATTCTGAAATTGTGGAAATACATGTAAAGTTCTACGCTTTTGTCAATATTTTTAACATAACATACTCCCCAATACTAATAAATTTTAGTGTTGAAATACAGATGAAACTGACTCATTTCAAAGGAGAGAAAATTCTTACAGTAAATTATTCACATTTGTTTATTGGGAAACTTCAGCTTCTGTAAAGAAGGAAGAGAAATACTTTTTCCTAAAGTTCTTTTTGTTTGTTTGTTTGTTTTTCAAGACCAAGCTTCTCTGTGTAGTTTTGTTGCCTGTCCTCGAACCCACAGAGATCTGCCTCCCGAGTGCTGGGTTTAAAGGCGTGCACCACCACCACCTGGGCTTTCCTGATGTTCTTATTATGACTGAAAAATCACAGACAATTATACATAAAAAATATTGAAGGGCTCAAGATGATGAAAAACTTTGTCTCTAGGCTAATGACCATGAAAGGAGCAGACAAACAATGAAAAAAAAAAACTTTAAACAATAACAATTTTATTCCAACCAACACATCAGGTTAGACTGAGGAAACTGACTGGATCTCACCTAAGGAAAAGAGGCTGAGAAATGAGCCCAGACTTCCGCCATGATCAGGATTTAAAGCAATACGCCAACCCTATTTTCTAGGATCTTGTCAGAAAAAGCAGAGTAGAGAGATGAGACTTTCATCCTAACAGCAAAAAAATGATCCCAAACTCTCTTGTATTCTTAATGCCATAAAGCCTTCCGTCCTATCATATGTAGACAGGCCAATTAGGAGAACCTTCACTTTCAATTCTCAGTAATAAAAACTGTTACTTCCTCTGATCTTTTACTGTAGGAGGTGACCTTCTAAAAAAAAATCTGAATAAGACTCAGAGTTTCATACCACAGTAAGAAAATGCTCAAGTTTCCATCTAGATTCACTAACCATTGAAAGACAAAAAAAGTCTCAAGTTGATAAGGAAAATCAATTGATAGGTGCCAATATCAAGATAAAAAGAACTGTTAGAATTGTCCAACACCGGGAAAGGAGGAGTCAGACTCTTCCATAAAATAAGCGAGAGAGAGAGAGAGAGAGAGAGAGAGAGAGAGAGAGAGAGAGAGAGAGAGAGAGAGAGAGAGAGAGTAACCTTAGTTACTGGGAAAACCAGATAAAACAATAGCAGATTTCACCTAGAAATCACAGAGACGGGAAAAACTGATACAATATTGTTTTTTCAAATACTCTAAAAACAGAAATATCAACTGTAAATTGTATATCTAATGAAATTGAGCTCCTTTTCAAATGAAGAAAACAAATCATGATATTTTTTGGGCCTAGGAAAATGGAAATAATAAGTCACTATTAGACCTACTTTTAAAGACCAGCTAAAGGAATTTCTCTAAATAGAATATAATTCTAAATCAAGAAATTTTGGACATTAAGAAGGAAAAAAATCATATGGGTAAACATGAAGGGCTATAAGTATGCTTAGCCTTCTTATGTTTGGTAGCTGAAACAAAAATTATAATACTAATATGTTGTTTATGAAAGGAGAAGAAATGTTTCAGAATAATATTATAAATACAAGATAAAGAGACATAAAACCCCAAAGCTTTCAGCTTTCTAAAACTGGAAAAATGCTCAAATTCACACACTGGATTCACAAATATATAATTTGATAGCAAGAGAAACCACTGAAAAAGTTGCACCCCAAAACAATAACAAATCAAAATGGAATTCTAAAGTGCCATGTATTTCATAAAGAAGCAGAACAAAGAATATCTGTGGGCAATTGTCTTGACTGATGATTGAAGTGGGAGGGTCCAGATCTCTGTGGACAGTGCCACCCTTGGGAAGGTGATTCTGAGTAAGCCAATACCTGATTTCCTGAATGCTAAACATTCTAGTTTTGGTGATCTATCTAAGCTATAATGTGATCTCTTAAAACACACACACACACACACACACACACACACACACACACACACACACACACACACACACACACACAAAGACACTTTGAGTTTACTAAGAAATTATTAAAAATTAATGTAAGTTGATCTGAAATTTAGTGTTACTACTACTTTCTTTTTTTAATTGAAAATATTTTGTCACACAATATATCCTAATTATACTTTCCCCTCCCTCAACTTCTCCCAGTTCCTCCAGACTCGCACCCTCTTCTGGAACCACTCCCTTTCTGTCTCACAGTAGAAAAGAACAGGCAGGCTTCTTAGAGATAACAACCGAACATGACAAAATAAAATACAATAAGATGAAGCAAAACCTATCATATCAAAGTCAGACACTGATCCCATCTTACCTGCAGAATATAACGAATTTGCTGTTTTGTAAACTCTGACAGCCCTTTAGGAATCAATGACTCAATGTCTTCTGACTGTAAGAAAATGGAATTTATCCATTGAAAACATCAATATTTTAGTCTTATAGGCCGCAGTTTATAGGCTTTTGTGTAAAAAGGCATATTTGGGGAGATTAAGTTACTTTTCAAAGAATAGTTTCTATGAATACCATTTACAGTTTTACAAATTCTCACTTTTAAATCCTTAGTTATATTACACAGATTTTGAAATAATACTAAATTCCAGAGATTGTTAGAGAAAAGATTTGGGCAACCAGCCAAATATTCCATTTCTACTTTAAAAGATCAGTTTAGGGCTAGGGCCAGGTGGCATAGTGCTTCCACAGCATTAAGGGGGTGGAGGAAAAAGCAGTTTCAAACAAAATGGTTACTTATCTGGGTATGGTGCTACATGCCAATACTCTCAGGACCCAAGTGTTTGAGGCAAGAGGAGCAAGGCTAGCTTGTGCTACATAAGTTCAAGGCAAGGCCATGATATATATAGCCAGATCCTGTCTCATAAAAGCAAATAATAATGATGATGGAGATAATAACAATGTTATAATAATTCAAATTCCACTGAAAATAACATCACTGTATCCTCCAAAACCAAGTTTTGTTGGATGGTAGACACGTTTGAGAAGCTTAAATTTTAAATTATGAAAACTGTGAAATAAAATTATAGATATTATAGGACTTAAAGAAAATTTGCTTGAGGCTATGGTGACTTTTGAGAGATTATAATGTTGCCACAGCAACATTTGTAAGCTTCAACTAAATTTAAGAGAGAAGCTAAAATAAGTGCTTTTCAAAGGCAATTAAAGACATACACAATTACTTTGGTGAATGTAGAATAGTGATACAATGAAAATAATGATAAAATAAAATAATATATAAGAGGCAGTTGTTCTTTTTGTTATACTAAAATAAACTCTATTTATTGCTTATTAAATTAAAATAGTTTTACAAAATTGCAAATGTAAAGAAATTGATACAAAGGTTTTTAAATTCCAATTGATGTCACACACTATATTTAAAGCATATTAGAAGAAATTGATTTTTATTGTATAAATTTCTGTCTTCTGAAAACAGTTTTGTGATCAGGCAAATTTTAATTGTGCATTCAACAATGACAATTTAAATCCTAGTGACAATCACAAAACTATTCTTTGTGGTTATTGTATTTGTAGACATTACAAAGATATAAACATTATTTATTTTACTAACCTGTGTTTCCAGTCTAATAAATATACTAAATAAAAGAATATTATTGGTATCACAATCACGATGTACTTTGTTGTCTATTTAATTTTAATGATTTTTGGACTTACTGCATCTGAAGACTCAAAGTCTTGTTTGCTGCAAGAATAACAATAAAAAGACAACTTTAGGAAAATGGATTCAGTAATTTTATATAAATATGCCTGATCTACTTGTTTTATATTTTGTATATCCTAATAGTACTAGTTTAAGTTAGAATCAAATATATATATATATATATATATATATATATATATATATATATATGGAACTTTCACTTAGTTTGACTAAAATAACTTTTCTAGAATTAGCTGACCTACTAAAAATGGGTAACATCCAAATAAAAAATTATAAAATATGCAGAATTAGTTAGTACATCATCCATTTTCACCAGTCTGTCTGAGGGTAGATGTAGAAGTGCTTGACAGCAAATTGTCCTTAGGTAATTAAACAATTACAGGTTTTCTCTATTTCTACCTCCCTTTTCTCCCTCTGGTTCTCACTTTCAATTTTGAGTCTAGTTTCTGTTACTGTTTTCATGTTATTCATTCCATTTTATCAAAATGAAAACTTTCAAGATAAGGTCAATTCATTTAATCTATGTGTACTAGAAAGACATGAGGTTAGAACAGTATTTGAATCTACACCAAACAAAGCAAAATGATCAAAATTTTAGTTTGACAATAAGATTTTGAGCAAGAAAATGAATATTTGGACAGAGAGATTGAGACAGTGTTTTTTTGGAGCCAAATTATGAAGGCAACTCTTATGGGATTGTCAATGTTTATACCAATCTGGTATATGCTCCTGTAGGAATTGTGAAGACTTGGAAGAATACAGTTACAGTGTTGTCAAGGGCAACAGATCAAATTTTATTTTTGTCTAATTGCTCCTCTGCACGTAGTAGAAGAATGAGGTATGAACATGTACGTGAACATGCCAAAATAAACAGAAAAACAGTTGTATATGTTCTGACAGCAAGACAGAAATATTTTAAGTTAGAGTTTTAGTACATTAGTTCCTCCCTTTATCCCTTATGTAATTGCTTATGAGCAAAATGTTGCTTATAGAGATAAGTGGGTCACTGTTAAAAGCCTCTTGCATACATTTATAAAAATAGACAAGCTACTACAGCAAAAGAGAGCTGTACATTCCCATTCCCAGTGCATGCCTAATAGTACATGTACAATAGTTTACATGTATGTGTTTGGCATTTGTTGTATTGTGCCAAATAGATATATTGGGATAGACTTAAAAAATGAAATATCCACAAAACATAACTACAGCCCAAAAGAGGAGCATTTAGACCTAATCAAGATCTTGGGAGCATTTTGCAGAAAAGCTGAGTCATAGTTTATAGCTAAGAAAATAGAATATTTAAAAATATTTGAATACATCTCAAGCCATCAGAAGATAAGTAATCTTATTAATAACATGCCACCTACATCTTCATCTGAAATTTTATAAGGTTAGTTTTGAAATTTTATGATACAGACAAACAGTACAGTATCTGGCATATTATGGTCATTCAATGAATAGGCTATTGTGGGGAAGAGAAAAACATTAACATAGCAAACTTGTGCAAAAGAAATTGAATGCATCAGCTAGTTCTTTGGGTCATGGGGGAGAAGAAAGTAGTTTGGGTAATTTGAGAAGATGTTGATTAGGTATAACGATCAAAACTTCACAAAAGAGAAAACTTATATTTTATAAGGGAATAAATGTAACAATTAGCTGTACTTTGCTGTATGTTAAATGAATTAACAGTAATGATAGCATACGTTTAGTCAACAGACACTGAGTCCTGTATTAAGCCAAATGAATTCCAAATTACATAAAACAGCTTTTGTGTAGCTAGCTCCCTAAATACTATGGACGGCTGACAGCAGCTGAGTTTTAGAAATGGTAGTAGAAAGAGATAGTGGAAACAGAGTCCTAGTGAGAACATTTGACTTACCTAAAGTTAGCATTTTGCTAAGTGGGATAGCCAAGCAAATAAGAACAAAAAGTAGTTGAGGAAATTGGTAGTAGGAAGGTAATAAAGTTGATAGAAAAGAGATGGGCAAAAGATTAAAAGAATATATTAAAGGCACTAAATATAAATGTTGATCTGGAAAATATATCGCTTCTTTAACTTAAAAGGTATACAAAATAGTACATATTGGTTGATACCCTCTATATTGATATGCTATATAAGTTCTATATTATAAAAATTTAGAAGCAAAAGAATGCAGTCAATGAAAATGTTGAATTAAAAAAATCTTTTGACATTCCTTTATCTTCCAAATTACTTTGTAATTTGCTGTCACAGTCATGCTTTGACTAGATAGCACTAGGTAACTCATTTAATAGCCATGTGCTGTCATTAACAAATTAATGATTCCTTCAAATTCCAGGGAATCCAAATTCTACTGGTCTGTGCAGGCACCTGTAATCATGTGGTGCACATAAACTCATGCAGGCACACACATGTACACATAAAAAAGGTAAATTATTGAAGTATATAGAGTTGCATGTCATCTACTAAATTAAAATTTTTTATTTATAAATATATAATACTCCATAATTTATATGTTACATACAATATATTATATAAATCAATATAGTATGTGATTTATATGTATAAAATATAATCTTTACAGATAAAATATTTATAAATTGAGAACACATCAATGGCATACACATAGTGGTGTATTGGTTGTAAAAGTATACATTCTATTATAAATGTAGTATGTAAAAATCAAGTCAAAATAACCATATATTTTTAATTGACACATAGAATTATATGTATTCATGAGGCACCAAGTGATGTTTCCATACATGTGTAAATAGTGTAATTTTCAAATAACTTTAAACATTTCTATTATATCAAACATATTTTCTTTATGAGGAAAACACTCAAAATCCTTTCTTCTAGATTTGAAACTTAAAGTTCTTTATCATTATCTGTAGTCAACACTCTCAGGTAGCACACTAAAATTTGCCCTTATCCAGCAGTAATTTAGTGTACACTGAGTAACATTTACACCTTGAACCCTCTACTGCATTGAGCTTGTGACAATGACCATCCCACTCTCACTTTCTATGAAATTCTTTTTTTTAATTACAAACTATGTCATGTGACACTTGCTTTATGTGCCTGTGTTGTTTTACTGAATAGAGTCACTTCCAATTCCATTTATGTTGTTGAAAATGATAGAAATTTATTCTTTTTTTCTGCTGGTAGATTGTCAGATTGCTTCCATTCCCTGGTATCGTGAACATGGGAGTCAAGGTGTGTCTTTTACATACTCATTTCATTGTATTTGATTATATACCCAGTGTTCAGATTTCTGGATCACATGGAAGCTCTAGTTTTCATTTTGAAAGTCCTCTATATTCTTTCCTATAATGACTAGTGTATACCTGTACATTACCACAATATTCATTTCCTTCTCTACATCTGCACCATCATTTGTTATCTTTTGTCTTTTTAATATGTCAGTCATTTTATTTAGCTTCTTTCCCAAGGAGTGGTTTTTGTTATCAAAGTACAATACAAAAGAAAACATACATAATTCTTAACGATCTAAAAGTAGTTAATGAGGTCTCTGCTGATTTTCATAAAGTGCATTAACTCTCCTTTGTTTGGTTTTGATCTTTTTGAGACATAGACTTGCTATACAGCACCACCAGGAAAGATAAGATATGTAGCCCAGGATGTCATCAAAATGAAGGCATTCTGCCAGTTCAGCCTCCTGAAGGCTGGGATCACAGGTGTGAGGCCACCACAATCAGATGGATTAACTTTTTAAAAAATTTGTATACAGTGTTCTGCCTGCATGTATGCCTGCACACCAGAAGAGGGCGCCAGATCTCATTATAGATGGTTGTGAGCCACTATGTGGTTACTGGGAATTGAACTCAGAATCTCTGAAAGAGTAGTCAGTGCTCTAAACCTCTGAGCCATCTCTCCAGTCCCCTTGATTAACTTTTAAAATGAAACATTTGCTCAGTTCTCTGATATAATTGATCTATTTACTCATTAAGAGTACTGGTATTCTGCTGTAAACCTGAATGTACTCTTCAAAAAGGCTATTTTAAGGGCTATAGAGATGTTCAGTGGTCAGGACCACATACTGTTCTGTGAGAGGATCCAAGTTGCATTTCTAGAACGATGCTGGGCATCTCACAACTGCATGTAACAAAAATCCCAGGGTCTCCAACTACCTCTGGACTATGAGGGCACCTGAACACATGTGGTGTACATTAACTCATTGAGGCATACATGCATACACATAAAAAAAAATCTTTAAATGTTTAATTTTAAAATTACAAGAAGAGACTAAATTATTTGACAACTGCAACATCAAGACAAAAAATGCATTTATAGTACCTTCCTCCAATTCTCTCCAAATGTTCTAATAAGCAGTGATATAGGTCTGTATTCTTGCGGCTTAGGTCAGCAAGCAACTCTCCAAAATATTTGGGGTCCAATTTTTCAGGGCCATCATCCTGAATTATCACCTAAAGCAAATATCAATTATAATTATAAGCAATATTGTTTTTCTAAGCTCACAGATACATTGATATGAAAATTTAAAGAATAAAAATTCTATTAGAATCATCACATGAATCAAGCCACTGAATTGTCTATGCATCAGATGTGTATATTTTTAGTAGGGAAAGAACTGCAAGGAAAATCAACATTGAAACAGTATTTTCAATTTAATTTCTCTCAATTAGAAGTAATCTAGTGAATGCAAAACTTGAGTAACATTAATTTTTCTTTCTTTTATTGAAAATAGGTGTTTTTCTTATAATGTATCTCTGATCACAGTTGTCCCTTCTCCAAGTCCTCTGAGATTCCCTTCATGTTTCCCCTCACTGGACTCTACACCCGTTCTGTCTCTCCTTAGAAAACAAACAGGCATCTAAAAATAATAATTAAATAAAATAAAACAAAATCTAACAAACTGGAATAGGATAAAGCAAACAGAAGAAAAAAGATAAAGAAAAAGCACAAGATATATACATAGATGCAGAAAGACGATTGTTTATACACATAATAATCCCCTGAAAGCATAAAACCAGAAGCCATAATACATGCACAAAAGACATTTAAGGTTAGAAGGAGGAGGAGGAGGAGAAGAAGGAGGAAGGAAGGAAGGAGGAAGAGGAAGAGGAGGAGGAAAAGGAGAAGAAGAAAGAAGGAGAAGGAGGAGAAGGAGGAGGAGGAAGAAGAAGAAGAAGAGGAAGAAGAGGAAGAAGAGGAAGAAGAGGAAGAAGAAGAAGAAGAAGAAGGAGGAGGAGGAGGAGGAGGAGGAGGAGGAGGAGGAGGAGGAGGAGGAGGAGGAGGAATAATAGAAAATGCCCTGTCAAAAGCCTTTTGACACAAAGAACCTCCAAAGATGCTATTGAGTTTGTTTTGTGTTAGCCATCTACTGCTGGGCATGAGGCATGTACTTAAGAGTGGTTTGTATACCCATTGAGACTCCCTTCGAGAAAAGTGATTTTGGTTTTTTTTCAGTTGTGAGTGCTTATTAATTGGGAAGAGCTTCTGGGTTAGGGATGGGGGCTTGTGTCCATGTCTTCTCTCAGCACTGAGATCCCATCTGATGTAAAACTATGCAGGTCCTGTGCATGCTGCCACATTCTCTTTGAGTTCATATGTGTCAGTACTGTTGTGTTTAGTGTCCTCCATCCCCTCTGGAGTAATATTAAATTCTTGAATATAGTTGCTTAAATGAAATAGCTAAATAAATAAATAAATCAGTTTCCAATTATCACCAAATTTCATTTCTTTTTCTTAGTTGTGTGTGTGTGTGTGTGTGTGTGTGTGTGTGTGTGTGTGTGTGTCTGTGGGTGGGTTTGTACATGTGCCTTTGGAGGCCAGAAGACATTGTCAACTCTCTCAAACTGGAGTTACAGGCAGCTGTGAGCTACCTAATATGGGTGATGGGAATCAAACTCACGTCCTCTACAAGAGCAGTACATGTTCTTAACTATTGAGTCATCTCTCCAGCCCACAACATTCCTTTCATATCCACCTACTGTGGATAAACAAAATGTGAATATCTTCAATTGTACTGATTATAGAAGAATTACTATCACTTTGATGAAAGTCCATTTGATTATTAGTGTATATTAAAGTTAGACTAGCCGGGCTGTGGTGGCGCACACCTTTAATCCCAGCACTCGGGAGGCAGAGGCAGGCGGATCTCTGTGAGTTCGAGGCCAGCCTGGGCTGCCAAGTGAGTCCCAGGATAGATGCAAAGCTACACAGAGAAACCCTGTCTTGAAAAATCAAAAAAAAAAAAGTTAGACTAAAAGAAACTATTCATTCCAATGTCCTTTATATATTTTTACCTAATACTTCACTTTTTTATTTGGATTTAATATCTAGTCAATCAGATATGGAAAAAAAAGTAGCTCAGGGCCAAGTGAAAAAAAATTACAGACATAAGAGACATTTAAACTCTTTGAGACAAATTATTATGACTACTGTCCTAACTCAGACATATTTTATTGGCCTCATTCCCTTGCTAATCTTTCTAATACTGTTGACTACCTTGTCTATCATTCAAGGACTCACTGCCTGGAGAGAAATAGCTTAGACATACTCTATACTGTCTTAATTTTGAACATGAGATGAAGAGATGAATAGTTCAAATTTGACTACTAATACTTCCTTTTCAACCCCTCTGCTGAAGGAATACCCTAAAAGTCCATGTATACTGAGACAAATGGAAGGACCAGAATGCAAGCAAGAACAGGCACTCATAACCATATCTGTAATAAGAAAATCAGTTTACAAAACACAGATTAGCAAAAATAAATGCTGAATAAAATCACAGTATATTTTCATCATAATTTTATAAAGAAATGTATATTCATGGGCCATAGCCCTTCTTAAAAATCCCCTCATACTCATGCAAGCTCTGTTTTTCCTTAATAAATCTAACTGATTTCCTTAAAAGGAATGCAGATTCATATTTTGGAAAGTCTGGATGAGAGGACTGGATAAATGACTCAGATATCTCAAATTCAAAATCAGCAATGCTCTTTTAAAAGAAAGAAAAAGTCAGAGCCACTGAGATCATTCAGTGGGTAAAGGCATTTTCCTCCAAGCCCAATGGCCTGCATTAAAATCCCCAGGTCCCACATGGTCGAAGGAGAGAATAGATTCTTAAAATTTTCCTCTGACTTCAGTGTGTGCTCCCGCAGCATGTATATGCCATCTCTCTACACACAATAAGTAAGTAAATAAATAAACACATGTTTTAAAAAAAGAGAAGAAAATCTGGGTGAATAGTCCACAATGTTAGTTTACTTGACTATATACATTGTGGAGTTGCTTTCCTAGAGAAGTAAAAGTTGTCTATTAAACAGTGTAAAGTCTCCTATATGAAGTCATGAAGTAGATGAGTTAAAATGTAATGTTAATATCACAAGTATGTTTATATGTCATAGAACTTAGAAGTTGTACACAAAGATTTATATAGATACTATTCTATATAAAACCTTTAAACACTTATATAAACATAGTACCTCTGTTTTCCAATATGTTCTTTACTTTATCAACAGTGGGATTCATTGTTCTATACCTACAAAAATATCTCAAGATTTTCTATCTCCATGAATACTAAAACATGCCAGTTAATAAAGATAACTGAATTCTTTTTTTTTTTTTTTTTGGTTTTTCGAGAGCTAACTGAATTCTCACACAATTATCTTGAATTGTTTTCTTACTCTTTTCATTAACATATGTCTTGCTTTTTTAACTGCTCCCTCACCAATTTAAATAAAAAGAAACCATTGTAGTAAACTTCCTGAGGACATTTCAGACAAAGGACTTAAAACTAAGAGATATGTTATATTGATGTTGACAAAAATGTAAGTTTTAAAGACACTGCATCCCTAGAGTAGTTTTCCATTAACAAAAGTGAACAAGTGAGCAGGCCTGTTCTTTACCACCTGCCATGACTCAAAAAAGGCTTGCCAGAAGACTCAAGGTAAACAGAAGAGTGTATAGATGTCATAAATAATTATTTGTCTTCATTATGAACTCCAATAGGACAATTTCTATTTATGTATGTGTGCATGTGAATACTCCAGTGCATATGCATGTGGGTTGTGGGCACATGTACACAGAGGCCAGAAGCCAATGTTAGGTGTTTTTTCAATTACTCTTCCTCTCATTTACTGAGACAGAGGCTCTCAAAGAAGCCAGAGCTCACCAATTTGGCTAGAACACCTGGTCAGAAAAAGACCTACAGATATTTCTGTCTTCAAATTCTCAGAGCTGGGGTTCCAGACACAAGCAGCCACATCTAGCTTTTTGTGAAGGCTGTGGAGATTCGAACACAGGTCTTCTTCATTCTTCTGTGGCAAGAACTTTGTTGACTAAGCCATCTCTTCAGCCACCCTCTGACTAAACAATAACTTCTAAAATGGGTTCAACTGAGCTTTTTCCTGTCATTAACTGTGTGAAATTATCTATGTCTTGCTAATAGCATGAAAATGATCACATCATGCTATTCTTAATTTGTTCTAAGAAAGGATACATGACAAGAGACATTTTGGAATTTGAAGCTAAAATTATGTGGCTAGAGACAACCATGGGGCACATTCATATAACAATTTTGTGAAAAATACAGTGAAACCAGATTTGAGTTCGCCCTATTTTCTGTTTGTTCTGTTTTTAATCAATACATTTTGCTTTGGGAAAAGCATTTTATAGTTCATTATTTAAGTTACCATGCAAACTAATACAAAGTATTTTAAAGCAAAACATTTCTTTAAGTAGTAGTATAGGGGCTGATGGAATAGTGCAGTGGTAGAGCATATTTAGCATGTATAAGGGTTTGGGTTTAACCATAAACACCAAAAAATGCTTTACAACATAACCAATTTCTAATAGTGATCCTTAAAACATCTGAGGTCTGAGACTGAGGCAGCACAAAGTTCAGTAATCAAACATTGATTTGAGAATCTCCTATAGGATTGACAGTAAGCTGGATGCTTTGCAGAGTTTATTTCAATCTTCTTGTAGGATATGCCATACATAAAAGTATGATTCCCTGTTACATAGTAGGAAATTGAAGCTTAACCAAGTTTACTGCTGAAGATCATGTAGCATCATGTTTTATAAACTCAAGCAACTGAATTGAAAAATTGTGACTTTTTCCTTTTCCACACTACATCCAAATTGCAATCTCAAATACAAATTTTAAAAATAGGTCAAACTCCAAAATATAATGGACTCCACAGTTTTCTGTGTGCTTTTATTTTGTTACAGTTTTGTGTTGTTTTTTTTTTCTTTTATGGGTGTTGTTTATTTTGTTTTCTTGGTTTTGGGGACGTTTATTGTTGTATTGGTTTGTGTGTGTGTGTGTGTGTGTGTGTGTGTGTGTGTGTGTGTGTGTGTGTTAGAAAGAACTTAAAATTGGATGAGTGGGGAGGGGAAGAGGATCTGGAAGGACTTAGGGTAGGAGAAGAATATGACCAAATATATATTTAAATCCAAAAATTGTTTTTGAATAATAAAAACTATAGCAAAAGTAGGTAAAACTATAATTTTAAAAGAGTCCAATTTACATCTGGTCTGCAATGCTTTCAGGAGAGTCTTCCAACTCTATGTCACACCTACAGGGGACATGTGACTACCAAGGCCCTCCTTTGTCCATGTACTTTGTACACCTCATTATTATCCTCATAAAGTTCCACTCAGACAGAAAACTGTATATAAGAAACAGTACTTATATTTTCACAACGTTGAAATTGCAAACTGTAGTGTAAATAATGAAGCTGGAGGAACTACATTAGTTACCTAAATATGATTATTATTTTCTAAGTAGATAATAATATCAGCTGGTCATATATATTATAGTTAAACTGTGAGTGAATGGATATCATTGCAATACTGTTGCTCCTAGAAAATTTTTGAATACTATAATATTGCTTCCATCTTTGAAAATTATCTGTTATACCAGTCCTATCATCATTAATCTAATTTAGGCTTTATTCTTTTCAAAAAGTTTCCTTCATGACATTTTTACATGTCTTCATAGTTTATGGGAATCTTTCCTCATGTATTTCTTTTAGTCTTTCTGTCAATTCTGTGAGGTAGATATAACTACCAAAATTTAATGAAGGAGAATGTTGCAGAGACATCTGATATTAATATAAGTAGCTTAAATATAAAGTACTGGAAATGAAACTTGGAACTTCTTACCCTGAAGCCAATCCAGACTATTACACTACCAATTCATCTCCAGTGTCAAAATGCTCTTACCTTTTGTATGAAATTTGGATCTAACACATGCTAACTGTGTAAGTCTCTACAAGTAACTTCTTCAAACTTTAGTTTCTTTATGTGAACACAAAGACAATAATAATACCTTCCTAATTTGATCATTATGAGAAGAAAATTAAACAATACGCTAGTCTACTTGGTACAAAGCTGCCATTGTTAACCTTCTAAAGTAGTATTTTTATTGGTACTTTCCTATTTAAAACCTTTACTAACTATCCATTATATAGTCCAAAGTTGTTTTTTGTTGTTATTGTTGTTTTGGTTTTTTGAGACAGGGTTTCTCTGTGTAGTTTTGGTGTCTAGATCTCGCTCTGTAGACCAGGCTGGCCCCGAACTCACAGAGATCCACCTGGCTCTGCCTCCCGAGTGCTGGGATTAAGGGCGTGCGCCACCGCCGCCTGGCTCACCAAAGTTGTTTTTTTTTTGCCTTATCATTTTAGAACTTCATGACCTAGGCTTAATGAACCATGTTAATACTTCAACCTAGTATGTTCTTGTCATGCACCTTCCATTCTATTCAGATGAAACAACTAACTAGTCTTATTTTTGTTTGTTCCCCTTCTTTACTCTGTATGTGTCTGTGGCTGCACGTGTGTGATACATATGTGTGTTCCTGTGTGTGAATGTGGCCCATATGTGCCACTGCATGCATTTAGACGTCAGAAGACAATCTAAGTGTAAGGCCTACTGTGTTTGAGAAAGAATCATTTGTTTGCCACTGCATATACCAGTCTACCTGGCCTCCATGCTTCCAGGGATTCTCCTACCTGCCTTCCATCTTGCCATAGGAGCACTGGAATTACAGATGTGCATACTGTTGCCTGGCTTCACAGTTCTGAGGATCTGAACGTAGGTGCTCATGCTTGCATGGCAAATGCTTTACAATCCTACTGAGCTATCTTTGTAGCCCGTGACTAAATTTAGAAACACAAAAGATACTTCTCTAAACCTGTAATATTATCCATATGATTTTTTCTTCCTTGGCCATTGTCTCCATGTAACACCATGGTATCAAATGTGGGAATATTGCTCAGTTTTCAAACCTACTGAAAACACCCTTGATCTCCCAACTGAAATTAATTTCTTCTTTTTCTCCTGAAACACATTGCTTGTTCCTTCTTAAGGGAAATGCCAACATTTTGCTTTGCATTAAATTTTAGATGCTTCCACTTTCCTCTATTAGAGGAAACCAAGGAGAAGCAAAATTAAAAATTAAATTGAACTGTGCAGAGGTATTTCTATTTGGTCAATTATGACCTATAAAATAACAATTTCAAATGATTTAATCTAATAAAATAGCTATTTTTGTCATTACGGATCTATTTAATGTAAGAAATTTCACACACTACTCTAGAGGCTAATGTTTCCGAGCAGACAGTCAGAGGAAAGATAATTTTAGGATTTTTTATATTGGAAAACATGAATTTTAAATTACTTCTAGTTATTTTTTTTACCAATATAGCCAAAGTATATATTTCTAAGCATCAGAAATAATCCCATGTATATTTAATATTAAAACATTTCTAATTCCTCAAGTGGAAGCTAATTTTCTCTTAATAATTTTCTTTCTTATTCTTTTATCTTCTCCTAAGAGTTGTCCATGAAAGAGGTCAATTTGAAATTGCACTAAGTACAAATGGTGTCTGACTCTCCATTATCAGTCATTATCATTAGTTTTTACCAGATTGAAGAAAATCTTTTTTTCCTATTATCACTTGTGCAGCAGATGATTACAAGACTCCAAAGTCTTCACAACATAAATTAGTCACTCAAGATTGTATCTAAGGAGGTTTCTCCTTAGCAACTAAGTTTTGATTTCTATTTTGTTATAATACACAATAAAGTATAAGAATATTTTGACTTGAATTAGAATAATGTATTCTCAAAGAATATATACAGCAACTAATTACCAGCTTGTGAAATGATATCATTAACAATCATCTCAAATGATAGCATTTGCAACTTGTTGTTCATTTGAATATTATATATCATGGAAATGTGTAACACTGAACAACTGTTGGGCTCATTTCTAAAGATCAGTTATCAGTTACAATTAAATATTCATGAATCAAGTCATAACTTCATACATTTAATTAATGAACCTGAACTATTTTGTCTTTTGAGAGGAGTCTGGATAAGCTGTTTGTAAAATGTTGTAAAAACACAAATACCAGGGGTGAATTAGCTAAGGCAATACTGGAGAGCTCACCCTAGTGGTGAGAACAGGGGAGAACTGGCAGTTGACCAACCCTGCAGCTGCCTAGGCCCAGAACCAGGGTTATGAGTTGATTCACCACAACATCTAACGCATCTATGATCTGCTGGAGCATGTGAAGGAGCCTGACCCGCAGACCCAAAGCTACAGGATCTCCATGACACAGAGCAACAACAGGATATCCAAGAGAAGTCCCAATGAGGGTCAAACATTGATAGTGTAGTAGAAATCAGAGGCCTCGAACCAGACCAATGACTCTTGCAATGAACACTTGCAAGTAAAGATATATGGACAAAGGGGCTTACTGAATGAGTCAACGTGTCACATTACAGCTTCCATGACAAGATTTTTTTCCCTTTTTTTCTCTTAAATTTTGTTTTATTGGAGGGGGTGGGAGGTTGCAGAGCTGTAGGGCAGATGAGAAGGAACAGGGAAATGAATGGAATCAAGATGCATGATGTGTAAGGCACATAGAATAAATAAAGAGAAAGTAAAAAAAAAAAAAACACAAATACCAGTGGTATAATTCCTCAATGTTTGAATGGAAATTTAATATGAATATTAGAATACTGGTGCAAGAAATGTTCAAGAACTTTGCTAAGCATTCAGCTGGTTGGTCTTACCTGTTCATGTATCTGGCTTGGCCCACTGTGGCAGAGTTCATGCCCAATATTTGGGTCATTTTCTGTGATGCATTGGATTTGATGGCTAGAATGGGACTGTTGACATTGTGGAGAGTGGATGATCTGGGGTTGCTGGACGACATGATGATGGCATTGAATTTGAGGATAACATTCCTAAAACACATATACATGTCAAAAAATTGCCACCTAGAATCAGAACTACTAATGAATCAAGAAAAATTTTGAACCAAATTTGAAAACTACAATGTATCTTTTATCAAATAATTAAAGATGTAGAATTTGTAGTTTTAATTAGTGATATATTATTTACTTTATACATTAAGAAAATATTACTGAATTTTGCTTTTATTTAATCAGTAGCTATGACCATCAAACTACTTACCTAGGTATGCCATAGAATTACATGTCTAATTAAATTAATATTCTAGTTGTACTTAATCCTAAAACTACTATGAATACTAATTAAACTTTGATGTTTCAACAGGCACTGCAGCACCTAATTATATAATAATCCTATGATGATGAACATGTAAAATAACTTAAAATTAGGAAATAATACAACAGAGTGATTTTCAATATCAGAAAGCATGTTTGTATCCCTCTTGGGGAGGCAATGATCTTATGCTTATGAAAATTGAGAAGAGGCTTTTTATTTTTCAACATTGAAAACCACTGATTGGTGCTTTTAATCCAGAAAACATACGACCTTACTTTAATTCTACCAGGTACTCTTATTTAAATATTGTTTTCATTGAGTTTCTGTGTGGAGTAAATGAATTGTCTGTAAATTTTGTATTACAAAGTAAGTGAGGGATAAATGTGTATTACAATCATTATATCAGTGTTGACACCATAATTCATTTTTATTATCATCTATCTCACTAAATTTAAACATATAAATAGTATTCTCCCAATGATGACAAAAATCAAATGATGTACTTCTAGTAATAAAACTAATTAATGCCAAAATTGTGACTTGAATTCATGATTTGTACCTCAGACTCTCTTAGTATAAGGCTTCATTTATATCAACTACAAAACATCTGGAATTTGCTTTTAAACACAATCTATTGCACCTGCTTGTTTATGTCATGGCTTTTCTTCCTGAGAAGTACAGTGCAGAAACTAACATTTACATATATCCATTGTGTACACTTCAGGTATACTTGAACATTTCTATAGTATGTCGTTATGCTGCTTCGAAAAGCTCCTGCTAATAGCCTGCTTTCAAAGAAACATCACTCAAGTTTTAGTCAGAATGTTACAGTTACTCACATATAGTCAAGTTTGAAAGTATAAATTCTGTGTAAATTTTCTTTTTGAGTGTAAAAAGTTGACTTTTATTGAAAAGTTATGTAATTCAACAGTTTAGACTCTTAGATAAAACAATTTTCAAACTATGTCAAATAAAAATACCAAGGTACAGAACAACAGAGTATTTTTTCTCTGGTTTAACATATAAAATAATCTACACACACACACACACACACACACACATATATATATATATATATATGTATATATATATATGAATATATATATAGCTGCTTTCATATGAATAGAGTAATAAACTTCCAAGAATGGCTATCTGAAAAAAAACCAAAAACTAGACACATGAAGGCCCAGATAGAGAAGTCAAGTACCATTAATGTCATTTGCATTATTTTTAATATTCATTTTACACTCTGAACCTTCTTACTCTATTGCTTTTTAGGTGCGTAAATTATTTTAGAATAAAGAAAAGTATATGAGGAAGCTTATATTATAAATAGAAACTGCCTCAGTAGATATATAAAGGTCATAGAGTCAGTTATTGGCTTTCCTTTCTCTAGACTGTTTAATATGACTCATTTTACAAGTATGATAGCACTGAGATCTTTACAGTTTAGAAAACTAGCTATATGCTTTAATCAACTTTGCTACAATCTGATATATATAATATATATATATTCTGTTCTTTTATGGCATAAAACGTCACCATGCAGCATTGGGAATTTAAAAAAGTGTGTTTACTGTTTTCAGTCTTGGTGTTAAGATGGAAGCCAGAGCTTCATACACTTAAGTACTTTACAGCTGCAGTTCTTAAATTAGCTATCAAGATTATTGTTTTAAAGAAAAATGTTCACATGGAGATCATATTTTGAAGTATATCATAATCTAAACTTTAAAGCACGAAAATATCAAAACATTATGATCTCATCATAGGTTATTTCTTTAGCTAGAGGGTAAAAAAGAATGATATAAAAGACAAATATTTTAAGAGGATAATTATCTTGCAACTAGCACTACTTTACCAACTTCTTACGACAAAGGCCTTTTTTGTTCTTAGACAAGTCTAATTTCCGTAGCTACTTGTATTTGATTCAGTTACAAGTGTCACTAAATTGTTTTGTTTGGACATTAGTTTTGTCCAGCATGCCATGGTATAGCCTCTATCACTGAGGAAACAACAAAACAAAAAATTATGTTTTGTTCCACTTGCACAGGTAATTGTAATTTGGACAGCTTACATAACAGTTATAAAACTGGCAAATCATTGAAATTATTAGTGAGAAAATGTGAGTACAGTCAAAAAATACTGATATCAACAATAAGCAAAAGCAGTGTTCTTAAAAAAAATCTTAATTGTTTCAGCTACATGAGCAGTAAGACAATGTATAGAATAGTCAACATTGTATTCTAGAGGCTATAAAATAGAAATACTATTCATTCTCATTAAAACAATAACCTGAAAGCAGCAGGTTATTGATGCACCTCAAATACTCCTTACTACTTAAAATGTGTGAAACATCATTTTTAATAGCCAAGTTGAATAAATATAAATGTAAGTTGATAGTTTTGGAAAATATTACTTGGAAGATAAAGAACATCCAGTGAATTTTTTCTACTTGATATCATAATGTTGGGCTCTTCTTCAGGAACACTTGTGTTTAATGCCCTAGATCTTTAGAAACTATTCTGTTTAACAAGCAAACCAAAAAGTAGACATCTTGATGGTTATCATTCTGGAAATTTATGTCATTTCATTTTTACTGGGCATAAAATAAGGAATAACATGTTATTCCCTACAAGTCTACTAACAACTGCCAATAAGTGCTTATAAAAATAGAGCGTGTTCTCTTGCCAAGAAATTTTAAAACAAAATCCAATACATTTTCAGTGTGCTTCATTTATAAATGAAAAAAAATGATTTTGTTATCCAAGCTGATTTTTATAATATTTAACTGCCTATTATGTACTTAAATGCTACCCATACTTCAAATTTATGGTGATGTTCTAAGTCCCAGTAATACAGCATTTGCTTTTCTTTAAAATATGGTCTTTTCAGATAGAAACAATTTAGAGTGGGATCAATTTACTAGGGTGAAATCCAATCCAATATGACCAATGTCCTTATAAAAATGAGAAATTTGACACAGAGACAGCCATGCAGAAGGGGACACTGATGTGAGGATGCACATGTAGGGCAGCATGTGAGTACGGGGGGGGGGGTGGAATGTTATTATGCAATCAAAAGAATGCCTGAGGCTTCCACAAGCTAAGCTAACAACAAAAAGGATTTCTTCTCTGAGAGTTTCAGCAGGATCATCGTCTTGTCCTACACAGTAGTTTTTTATTTCTGCTTTATAGAACTGAGACAATACAATTTTTTTCTTTAAAGAACCCAACTAAAAATGCTACTTAAAGCTTCAGTTTTCTATATCTTTCAGAATATTTTACTTATCTGTTAATGCATACTATTCATTTAAGTCTGAGCATATTAAAATAATGAAGATAGCATTATAGTCTTTAAATTTTTTTTGTAAACTAGTTTAAAGAGAAACATATAATATATATTAAGTTCAGTTTCTACCATTAACTTTTTATGTGACTTCAGATTCATTTTGGTAAAATGTACTTCACAATAAAATAAATATAAAAATATTAAGGATAGCATGAAGAACTGTAGACATGATGACACAGTACAACTCACAGCGGTCTTGCCTGGTACTTGGTAATTGAGTATTATTTCAGTTCTATTAAAACATTCATAATTCAAAAATTTATACTTGTAAAACAAGTTCTAGAACAATTATTACTTACCTGATCTGTATTTAACTTCTCCACTTTTCTTATTGTTTTTTCATAAATTACATTGTTCCCTGGGAAGAAGTGACTGCCTCTTAGGAAAGGAGACAATGGTTCCTAATAAGAGATTAAATAACATGTTTGGATACGAAAGGTGCAGTTTTTATAGGAACTCCAACAAATACCCAATATCTAATAGGCTCTGAGGCGGTAAGAGATTTTAGGAGGATAGTGGAATGATTCATCAATAAGTTTCTTCCAGTAGAAGGAAATAATTTTAAGAACAGTCCATTATCAATGAGAACAATATGAATTCCTCTTATTTGTTCTAGTTCTCTGGGGGAGATTTGAAGGAAGTAGGAAGGATAGCATTTGTTTCTCTGGGTGAGAAGTACAAAGCAGATTGGATTTGAGCGTCTGTGGATCCATTGGCTCTAAGACAGGACACAATACAAGTTTCTTCTAAGGTAGTCTAGCATGAGGTCAGTATCATTTAAACTGTAGTCATAGGCAGGTTTCATTCCAAACAAAGGAATTATTAGAGAAATTTAGAATAAATACAAATCAGTCACTCCTACTAAACCATAGAGTAGGTAGAACTGCATTAAAGTATTTTCATAGGACTCAATTTGCATGTCATTGAAGTGTACCATTCCTATTTGTGATGATAATCAAGGCTAAGATTCTCAGTACAACATATGTTTTGAGAACTGACAGCAGAAGCTTTAAGAGCCACTGTATCTCTGTATAATCAACTAAATTGCTGTAATATGAGCCAAGTGCTTAGAAGATGTCAATAAATGAAATAAGGGCCTGTGATATGTCTTAGATCGAAAGACTAATAAAGAATCAAACAAGGAGTCCAAAAGAAATGTAATGCACATCACATTCTTTTTTCTCCACTTTTTTTTTCTTTTTGAGAAAGGGTCTCACTATAGCCCTGGCTGCCATGGAACTCTTTATGTAGATCTTGCTGGCCTCAAACTCAAGTATCGGCGAACCTCTGCCTCCAAGTGCCAGGGAATTGAAGGTGAGTGCCACCACACTCAGTTTCTCCCTTGTTCTGATTTTAATTTGAGTCATGAGGTTGTTTTATTCATTGATTTGTCACAAAACAAAACTGTATTCATTTGTTTTTAATGTACTTATATTAGATTAAATTGCTAGTATACAGCAGAGATTGTTGATTGGAAAACACTGTAATTATTCTCAGTGCATAGACTGATGGGCCTAAAAGACTGATTGTTAAGAAGGGAAGAAATTCTGTAGCTCAAGTCTGCAGATCCAGATTTCTCAACGACCAGATTAGAAGTGGTGGTTACAATCACACAATTGCAAAAACAAACAAACAAACAAAAAAACAAAAGTAGAAATAGGGAAGTTGTAAAGTTTTAGAATCAAGACAAAAAATCATCATTGAAATCAGAGGGAGAAATTTTCAGCAAATTAGTAAGAAATTGAACGCCAAAAATGCTCCCGAGACATCAATGGGTGAGAATCACAAAGCAGATTGGATTTTAGCTGCTGTGAATCCATTGACTCTGACTTAAGAAAATCAGTGGAAGCAGGCTAATGGAAAAGAAAGGTATGAAGTCATAAAACAAGAGTTAACAGTTCTTTCTTCATAATCTATATGCAGTGGATACTTAGGTAAGTAAGGCATTAACCTTCTCTGAAGTTCAGTGTGCTTATCACAAAGTTAAAATATACAAGATACCCTGGATCAAGTGAAATAATATATTTTAAGGTACCATCAATTTTAACTTTTTTGTACATTGGTTTTTAATACATAGTATCATAATATTATAATATATTAAAATGATTTTTGAGAATTTTGTCATAATATTTCTAGGACAATCATTTAAATTATACAAAGTAGACTGTTTTGAAGGTAAAGAAAGTATTGACTCTGAATATTCAATACTATATAAACCGATAAATGAGTGAGAAGGGATGGTAATAATTTTTATCTTGATGATTTAGAATTTTCTAAAAGAGGAAAACAAATATGAGATTTTCTTCTCTAAGAAATGTAACTCATTTTAAAGCTTTCTCTATTATTAGTGGTTTTTCAAGAAAAAAGAAGCTAAGATTTATGAAATACTGATTTTCTTTAGAGTATATTTTGGTTTTCCTGTAGAAATAACAATAAAAAAACCTCATCCAAATTTAGATTATTACTTTCCCAAATCTATAAGAATGTAAAAATAAAATATTCATATGAGTAATTGCCGTAGAAAAACAAATCAGTTAAAAAACTTTAATCAGGCATTTTTGAGTTCTTAACCATCAAGGAGTTCAACAGTTTTAGTGCTTTGGTATCTTCTTTTCTTCAGTCTCTATATTTGATTTGGTGCCAAATCCACCCTAAAAATTAGCAGGTGTTTTCAAAATGATTGATGTTATAACTTTAATTGTTACTTTCAAAACCTCTGGCAGTAGTTCTCACATTTAACAAAGTATATAATTCCCAACATCTATTGCACTGTTCCCAGGCCACAAAGCTATAATAGAGAAACATTTTTTAAAACCAAAATAAAAATTTGTTCATTACAAGTTCAAGTTATTCAGTTTCAAGCATTGCCTCCGAGTTTTATGATCACACTTAGAATAATCAAATTCTATAACTGTGGTTCCAAAGCCTTTTATTTTCCACAACCCCTATCCTCATGCTCCCTCACCCCTTTGAGATAATCAAATTAATGTAGTTAATGTGATCTCACCATGTTTCTCCACACTGCAAAAAACTACTCTTTACATTCTGTCCTTTCCAACTCACCAAGGAGGAATTCATACCCTTGTTTTCCTAAAGTTGCATCTCTATGTGTACCTGAAATTTTTATCCTCTTTTTTCTCCTTCAGAATCTTATCTCACTTGTCTCTTTATTCTATTGGATCACTACCCTTACCCATTACTGGTTCATTCTATCTACAAATCTTCCAGGGTCTCCAAAATTCAGCTTTCTCCTCTAATGATACCTTTTCTCTTGCCCTTGATCAATATCCTTTTCAGAAAGGCATCCCTCAATTAACTTCCTCCACTTCCCTTTGAGAAGTCCATCCATTAACTTTCTGCAACTGGATTTTGCTCCTATAAGTATATTGAAAGTGTTGTTTTAAATACCACTGCCAATTTCTTGATTGTCAAAGCTCATTCTCATATCTATTGTCCTTAGCTTTATGCTAATTTGATATGGTTACTCAATGATTCCTCTATTTCAGTGGGTCTTTATTTCTGCTCCTCTGAAATAGATATTTCTCAAGGTTCTGACCTTAATCTTCCCCATTGCCTCACAGCAATCACACTCATGTCTTTACCTTTACCGTCTATCTGATATGTGACATTTAGCTGTGTCATTTTAAATATTCACTAGGTACCCTCTCTCTATTATGCACCTCAGATCCCACTGGCTCAAGCAAATCTCATGGTATTCCCCTTTAGTAAACCAACTTCTCCGTTCTTCTTAATCTTTTCTATTGAGCCACCATAGCCCAGCGAGCGTCTCCACCTATCAGGCCTTTAGGCTCACATTTAACTTTTCTTCTGTCAGCCTCCCTACCCTGGATTAGCTGTCAGAAAAGAGAAGAATTTGTGAAGACTTGAACAAAGCACACCTATTTAAATTTGTTTCCTTGTGAGTATAATGATTCTAACATCATGTGAATTGTATCAATATATTACATGTCAAAACAAATCTTTTCCTTGATTTTCTACAAATAGCAAATGTGTTGTTATCTGAAGTCAAACTGCAGTATAGTGATTGAATGAGCATAGCTCCCACAGGTCCATCTGTTCTAATACTTGGTCCTCAGTTAGTGAACTCCTTGAGAAGAATTCAATATGTGACCTTGTTGGAGGAAGTGTGTCACTGGGAATGGGCTTTGAGGTTTCAGAAGCCCACACTATTCCCAGTTAGTGCTTACTCTGTCTCTGTGTCTCTGTCTCTGTCTCTGTGTCTGTCTCTGTCTCTGTCTCTCTCTCTCTCTCTCTCTCTCTCTCTCTCTCTCTCTCTCTCTCTCTCTCTCTCTCTCTCTCTCTCTCCCTAGTGCTTGTTGATGAGTTGTGAGTTCTCAGCTCCGGCTCCTGCTCCCCTGCTATAACTGTCTGTCTGTTATCATACTTCCTGCCACTATAGCTATGGACTCACCCTTTGGAACCATAAGTCACCAAATTAAACTCTTTCTTTCAATGTTGTCTTGGTCATAGTGTCTTATCATGGCAATAGAAAAGTAACTAAAACAGGAGTTGGTATAATGAGTGAGTTATTGCTGTGACATGTCTAACTATGGTGTTTCGTATTTTTTGTCTGTTTGTTTTTGGAGGAAAGTGGAAAACTTTGAGACTTTGGACTAGAAAAGTGGTTGAATTTTATAAGTGGGGCTTTATGATCCATTCTAGTAGGCTATTGGAAGACAATAAGGCTTAGAGCAATGTGGACTATGGTGATCCTGATCAACTGGCTTCAGAGGTGAACAGTATTAGCAACTAGGATAACAACCATTCTTGGTGTATTTTCGCAAAGAATGTAGCTGCTTTTTGCCCTTGTGCTAAGAATCTGCTGGAGGGTAAACTGAAGAGTTTCAAACTGGTAGAAAAGATTCTGATATAGTCAACTATTGACTTGTGTCATGTGGTTATGAGTGATCACTATTATGCAGATTTACAATGAAAAAGAGCAAGCAGAACAAAAAGAAACACAAAATGTACAATTTGAGGAGAAAAAGAACACTAGGATATGTAATGTTGGAGCCTTAGTTTGTGATGAAAGATAAGGAGAAATGTAATAAAGGTAGTGCTATCCTCAAGGCAAGACTCCACCCAGTTGTAAGCTCTCAGCCACTGCTCCCACATCATGCTTGCCTGTTTGTTGCCATGCTCTCTGCCATGATGGTCATGGACTCACCCTCTGACACTGTAAGCAAGCCTCAAATAGAAGCATTCTTTTATAGGGTGCCTAGGTCATGGCATTTTGTCATGTCAATAGAAAAGTAACTAAGACTATTTGCATTTTTCTACTCACCCTACAATGCATTTTCCAATGTATTTTACACAGCTATTTGTATACATGCCTTACTTCCTACCCTAAAAGAAAATATAAGCACCTTTGGTTTAGGAAAAATACCTTATTTCCTTATTCTTGCTTGAAGGCTATAGAGCAGTAATTTTCAACCTGTGGATCTCGACCCCTACAGGGTTACCTAGACCACCAGAAATATGTTTTCTCTTTGTGCTGCTCATGATATGGAGAAGATACTCTATAGCAGTGGTTCTCAACCTTCTTAATGCTGCAACCTTTAATACATTTCCATACTGGTGTATGGGTTTATCTGCATGTAGGGTGGACCCACCTGGACAGTCTCAGTTCCAAAGACCATCAGAAACATCACAAAGAGAAACTTAATGAAACTGATAAATATCATTAGATTTCATCTACTATGAAATAAATGTGTTGTCTTCATTTTGGGATAAAAAATCAGCATATATAAATCCTATAATTACAATGAAAAATTGAGAATAAGGAAAAATCAGGAGCGACCACAAATAACAAGTCCTGTACTCATTGCATGAGTTGGTTGTTTGAAACCTGGAGCTTATGCAGGGACACTTGGCTCAGTCTGGGAGGAAGGGACTGGACCTGCCTGGACTGAGTCTACCAGGCTGATCGCAGTCCTCTGGGGAGGATTTGCCCTGGAGGAGGTGGGAATGGGGGGTAGGCTGGGGGAAGGGGAGGGGGCGGGAGGGGGAGAACAAGGGAATCCGTGGCTGATATGTAAACTGAATGGAATTGTAAAATAAAATAAAAAGTCTGAATAGAGAGAGGTAGAAGGAATTGCAACTAGACAAGTCGCTTGGGATCAGTTTAATTCCCAGAAGAAGAAATAAAGCTTAGAAAACCTAGGAGGTGAAAGAGGATGGGGTTATCATTTAAGAGCCTCAACTTACTGTAAACATTGCAATTAAACTAAATGTTCTCCTGGAGAGATTTAAAAGTGCAAAATACAAAAGAAGTACACTTAAAAAAGAAAACAGGGCTATATATGAACAGTGTTAAAGCTATTTTGCAAAACGAGTTAGGTTATTTTTGTTTACAAAGCATGTGGCTTGAAACCTGTTTTATTGTTCAATAAAGGACAAAGTTCAAAATCTTTAAAATGACCATTTTTTCTTCGCTCTTGTTAGATTTTCTAGAGGAAATGTTTGTAGTTCAACATGTCCTGAAATAACGAGTTCTTAGAGAAGCAAGCCCAGTGTTCTTAATATGTCCTTACTTATACACATATGCCTAATTTTGCTACCTTTTAAACAACATGGTGTATAAGTACATATATAAATACATAATTTATCTGGTAATCATTTAAGGTCCATTATGAGTTGTCCTTCATTTGTTAATGTTTCTTCTGCATTATTCAAATCCATTTCCAACTTTGTCACTTTGCAACTCAGTGTTCCTGTAGCATTTAAGAACTTAAGTTTCTTCAAGAATAAGGAAAATAGATGTTAAAGAATGCGAGTTCTTAAAATCTGGAGAGGACTTGCTTGATAAAGTGCTTGTTGTGTAGGCATGAAAATCAGAATATGGACATCCAGTATTCATGAAAGTCTGTTCCTGGTATCATACCTGTCATCTTAGCCTTGGCGAAGGAAAAACAAGTAGATACCTGGAGCTCACTGACCAGGCAGGCTAGTCTTACCTATAAGCTCCAGATTCAGGAAGAGACTTTGTCTCAAAAAGAAAGGTAGAGAGTGGTTGAAGAAGACACATGATGTTAACTTCTGATCTCCACATGTACTTACACACATGGGTACACATAAACATACATATACATATACATATACATCATATTACCAAATACAAGGATATATACCTATGTAAGTATAAGGACATGAACCATGTGGGTAAAAAGCAGATTAGATGTATATAAATAAGTACAGAACATACTAGAAATTCTGTCTTTGTAAGAAGCCAATATTATAGTCTATATTCATTCAATTCTCATCACAGGATTGAGAAAGAGCAGTAGAGAGACAAAGATAGGGAAACATACTCTCCCCACTAAGGTTCCTCACTGCCCCTTGTCCAGCCACCTTGCCTGTTTCCAGACTTGTTGCTTAAATATTTGATTATTCAAAAGAAGGAGCAGGCAACTACTTTAACTATAATCACACCCTCTTTCTATGTTTACACAAACTTATGAAAACTCAAGCAAATATCCAAAGCAATCATCACCTTACTCAGATCCTGTGTGTACACAAGTTCACACAGACATGCATGCACAACTAGCAGCTTCCTTAACTAAGGAGACACAAGAACATGATTTTAATAAGTAAATTAAAAAACAGGAAGTGGAATTGATAGTAGTAGAAGTACATCCTCTACACCATCTAGATTTGTAGAAAACATGAGACTCCACGTGAACCCCTTCCTTTCTACAGCTGGAATACATACTTCATCTTTCAGGAGAGGGAAAAATTGTTTCTCGTTATAATGGAGAAATGTAGAGTTAAGGGAAGAATGCCATATTTATATCCATACTGTAGTGTTTCCTATTGGGAGACTGATGCCTTAAAATGCCAAGATATTCTATTGCCACTATAGATGTATATGTGGGTGCATATGTGTGTGTGTACTTAAGGGATGTTTATTATTATAGAAAAATGTTTTCTTATTTTTCTTCTCAAATTAGACAGAAAATAATATGTACTCCGTAAAACGTAAAGTTATATATCTTAGTTAGAAATAAAATAAGGTAAATTTCTAAATAGCTTATTATTAAGTATATAATTCATACATCACAGGCTATAAGTACATGAAAACATTTTTGAGCTTTGGACTTTTAATTTTCTTCTTACTAGTCCACATCTGAAAGACAAATCCAAATACACTCAACCTTCCAACTCCTGGTGTTGTAGTTGGTAGATTTTATGGGAAGCCTGTGGAGACCTTTGTCCCTTTTTTCTCTGGTTCAAAGTGCACAAAAGTCCCTTGCAGTGCATGGGCGGGGCTATAGAAAGGAAAGGAGTATGCCAGCCAAGCTGCTTGGAACTTTTGCTTTGCTATATCAGTATTCAGTGCATGGCTTCCTGAAATTAAAAATAAAATTTTATATTAATGATTAGAAGTACACTTTCTAACTGGAAGATAGGCCAGTGATCTGTTTTTAAGGGTCTGGTAACTGACTGACTCATCCATTGGAAAGAGAGATCACATGACACCTTACCTGGTCAGGGTTTTGTACTATGTATCTCCTAATGGTAGTTTGTGGATATGTAGTAACTTTCACTGTTGGAGAATGGAGTTCCTGTAAAGAAAAATTAAATCCATATAACTACATAAAATTATCATTATTTGGTAACTTAGAGCCATCAATAATAAGGAACAAATCTCATAGTGAACATTATATAGTCATTTTCATGAGCAATGATAAGTGACTTTATGATTTATTTAACTTCAGTGATGGAAATACTTTTGCAAAGCAGCATTTTGTTCAATGCTGTTGTAATTATTTGCACTATACTAATTTCTATTTTTACCATACTTTTTCACATTTTATTATTATTATTATTGGTTTTTCGAGACAGGGTTTCTCTGTGTAGCTTTGCGCCTTTCCTGGAACTCGCTTTGGAGACCAGGCTGGCCTCGAACTCACAGAGATCCGCCTGCCTCTGCCTCCCGAGTGCTGGGATTAAAGGCGTGCGCCACCACCGCCCGGCGTTATTATGGTTTTATTACATATTCTTTTCTACTGGAGTTTGGCAAGTAAAAATTTCTATAAGAACTAACAGTTTGTTTTTCCTTACATTCTATCCTACATCTTAAGATTGATTAATTCACGAGACCAAGTGACTCAATAAATATTTTACAAAAATAATGGAGGTATTTTTCTTTCATAAAATATTGAAAACTAATATTTCCATGATTCCAGTTCTTAATTCATATTTATATTTGCATACTGGAGATATATTGGAGTAGAGTAAAATTGCATAAATGGTGCTAAAATATATTAAATACGGTCAACTATTTTCCCTTTTATTGTACTTCTCTTCCCACTTTGGAACAATGCTGCTCCTTGTTTTTATGTCTAAGCTTCCTGCAGTCTTCTGAACCATCTAACATGCAAACAGAAATGATAGCGTTCATGGCATTGAATAGAATCATAGCATTGTTTTCTGCTTTATATTAAAGCCTGTTTAAAATAAGGGCCTCTGAACTGCCCAAAAAATTCTCACTTACCTCCCTACCTCCTACCTAGTCTGAGGCAAGAGAATTTGGAAAATTGAAAATCTAGCAAAGTGACTTGAATCTAAATAACAATTGATTTAAAGTGGGTGTCTCCACTGGGGTATTTATTTTTAAGGTGTTCATTGCAAATTTCCCTTTTCCTACATTTTACCAATCCCTTTTCTTTCTAGACTTTCTCAGAGCGAATTGTTTACATTAATTTCATATTAAATAAGTTACATATAAAAATTACTCATAATGTTTATTATTTCAATTTCTTTTCTCTTGGAGACATGTGATCTGACTGTGAATCATATGCACTATGGCTTCCAGGCTCTTTGGTTTTTGTTTTGTTTTGCTTTGCTTTTGTGTTGCTCCAATCCACCTGCCCAATCTGGCTGCTAGACATATTTCCAAGGATATGGACAGTCATCATACATCACAAGGATAGCATCATATGACAAACCCTATGGCCTGGTACATATCCCTAACATAATCAATAAAAAAGACTCATACAGTATAAGCAAATATGCACATAAAAATAAGCGGGGACAATCAGTAGAATAGCACAGTGTATTTGCATCCAAAAACCCAGAGAGGGTATCTCCCCCTCTGTTCTCAGTTCCTTTATTACTTGCTGGCTTCTTGGAACTGTTTGATGTACTCACCATCTAAGGAAGTCTACACATTTCTGTCTGACCTGCTTGTACATGCTTCTGTTTACTTTGGAGATAATCTACATCAGAACTGTGTAGAGGAGTTCAATGGAGAACTCGGTGCTGAGAAGGTTGGGAATTTCCAACTAGTTGTTGCCAGCGACAATTTGTCACCACAGAAACAACACTAGACAGCCACTCTGATGCTCCCTATGCAATATGAAGCAGATGCAATCTTGGCCCATGGACGTGAAGATCTCCGTTTTTTTTTCCCATACCCGCCCCCCCCCACTATAGCATAATTAAGAGGAAGTCTTCAGGCTTTATATGGTCAAAGATACTAATAGATTCATGCTGCAGGTCACTTGCACAGAAAGGAGCAGAAAGGAGCAGGAGAAGCTATGAGCTTATTGATCACCTTGCGTGCTTACTTCTTTTAAGAACTTAACTTTTTTCAAGCATAGTCATCACCCACAGATGTGTCCTTTTTGAAAAGGTTAGTAGCTTCCCAAATCTAATACACTTGGGCTCCAGCTCCTTTGAAAATGCCTTCAATTTATGGACAGGTTGGAGTGTCATAGTTCTAGATTTCATTGCAATGACTGCATTTCCACCAGACTTGGTGTGTTTGGGGTTGTCATTACAGTAGATAATATTACAGACAGACCAGAAAGCTGAAGTCACTCTTGCTGTCTCTGGGATTGTATTCTGGTTGTTCTTTGCTTTCAAAAATTTGTTGGTCTGATTCTGGATCCCATCTTGGGGGAGTGGTGGTTTGAATGATAAATTTTCCCTATGGACTTGGGTACTTGAATATTTGGTGCCTAGTTGGTGGTACTGTCCGGGTAGATTATGGAATCTTTAGGTGGAAGAATCTTGTTGGAGGAAGTACTTAACTGGGGATGCCTTTGTGGGTTTATAGACTCACTCTACTTCCAACATAATCTGTTACATGTTTGTGGTTAAGATGTGATCTCTCAGCTTCCTACTCCAGTCACGTGTTGTCATGACTCCACTACCATTATGTACTCACCCTCTGGAACTGTAAGCCAAATAAACTCTTTCTTCCTGTACTACCTAGTGTTATGTCAACTTGACACAAGCTAGAGTCATTAGAGAGAAGGGAGCCTCAATTGAGAAAATGCTTCCATAAGATCAGGCTACAGGAAAACCTGTAGGACACTTTCTTAATTAGTGGTTGATGTGGAAGGGCCCAGGCTATTGTAGGTGGGACTACCCCTGGCAGGTGGTCCTGGGTTCTGTAAGAAACCAGGCTGAGCCAGCCATGGAGAGCAAGCCATTAAGCAACACTCATTCATGGCTTCTGCATTAATTTCTGACTCCAGGATCCTGCTCTGTTTGAGTTCCTGTCATAAAAGAACCAAGCAGACACCATAACAGACTGCTCAGCCTTCTCTCAGAGATCAAGCCTCAATTTCAGTTACTGAGACTTGAGCAAGCAGTTTCTGGGAGGGCCATGAACAAAAGACATAATCCTTGCAGATGTTTCCTTTCTGTATGTACTCATACTCTGCTCAACGTTCAGCCAATTGTTTACTGTCTAGAACCCCTCACCAACTTAGAGCTACATGCATGAGTCAAGAACAGAGCCTTGGGCCACTGAGTTAGCCCCTACAGTCAGTATGTGCTAGGCCAGCCAGCCTCTATGGCAGCTCAAGGACAAAGCCTGGGACTTGTCCTGGCCTGCCCCAAAATGGATAACTGTAGCCCACAACTGACTCCAGCCAATTAAAAGTTACTAACATGATTGCCACATGATTCACATAAACCAATCATGCGTCCGTTACTATGAAGTCTGTAGACCTCAAACCCCCTTTGCTTTAAAAACCCTACCCCATTGCTACTTGGGGTCTCTTCTGCCCTGCTGCTGTGTCAGATAGATGGAGAGTCCAGAGTTAACTCATAACAATATAAAGACACTTTGCTTTTGCTTCGGATTCGGGCTCTTGGTGTTCTTTGGGGGACTCTGGGTACAACACTAACTTTATTGTTGAAGAGTAATGTGGAAGCATAAACTAAATAAATCCAATCCTTCCCAAGTTGTTTTTGGTTGTGGTGGTGTTTTATCACAGCAATCATAACTCTAAGCAGAAGTTGGTACCAGGATAGTCGGGTATTACTGTGACAGACATGGCCATATTGTTTTGGAAGGATAGTGGAGAGACTTTGGAACTCTGGGATAGAAAAGTCATTGAATGTTGAGAGTTCAATGAACTCTTCTGGAAGATATGAATATTGAGAGAACTGCAGATGATAGAGCCCTGGCTTGTGACATTCCATAAGGAAGTAAAGCCTCTATCAGGTCATTTGTGTGAAGGATGTGTGGTGTCTGGTCAGCAGGAGCTGAATAATCGGCTATGGTTAACAAGAGACGGGAACCATTAAAGTAAAACCTTTTCCTTGCTGTGACATTTGATGTTGGTCAGCTGGGATGAAGAATTGGTGGTCATTAAGAAGAGACCAACGGGTTGGGAATTTAGCTCAGTGGTAGAGTGCTTGCCTAGCAAGCGCAAGGCTCTGGGTTCGATCCTCAGCTCAAAAGAAAAAGAAAGAAGAAGAAGGAGAAGAAGGAGAAGAAGGAGAAGAAGAAGAAGAAGAAGAAGAAGAAGAAGAAGAAGAAGAAGAAGAAGAAGAAGAAGAAGAAGAAGAAGAAGAAGAAGAAGAAGAAGAAGAGAAGAGACCAGCATCACTTGTAAAATCTTCTGGAAAGAGTCTCCTGAAAGCACACAGAAGCTGTATTCCAGAGGTGGCCAAGGTTGTACCTTGTGCTGGCAGCTGAACTTAGTAATATGTAAGCAACACTCAGGTAATTCTAGTTTTGAAAGCATGAAGAGGTCGGGGAGAGCAGCTAAGGCTTGGCACTGTGAGAGGCCAGGAGAGGCCATTAGTGAAGGTGCAGTCTCAGTGGCAGTTGAAGTCCCAGGAGTGAAGGGTTTATTCAAAGAAGTTGAGGCTTGGCACCATGAAAGAGCACAGGAGAAGCTATTGGTGAAAGTGCAGCCCAGTTGCACCAGAAGACCCTAGCATTTGGAAATGCCAGCACCATAATATGACTACCAAGAACAGCAGCAGTAGTGGAGTAAAGCCAGCTGGATCCTAGAAGACAAGCTGTGTGAGCTGAAGAGGGTGGAGCCAGAGAAATGACTCAAGCCCTTTGGAGGAGCCCAGAAGATACTGAGTGAATCCCAGACTTTGGATACTGAGTTATTTACAGTTGGAATTCATTTTGCATTTTTTCAGATTGTAACTATGCCTTTGTTCTTCCTTTTTGAAGTAAGAAAATATTTAAAGTATTTTTGTTTTATAGGAATCCACAGTTGAAAGATACTGGATTTTAAAAGACTTTGGATTTTAAAAGAGATTGGATATTTTAAAGAGACTGAAATTTTTAGTGCTTAAATTTTTAAAGACTGTGGGACTTTTTAAATTTATAAAATGTTTTATATTGTAATATCAATATTAATGTGTGATCTTGGGGATGGACAAGAAAGATGAGGTTGTGGCTTAACAGTGAGTTATTTGTGTGTCAAGTTGGCAAGGGGTCAGTTGTGCTGGCTCGGTATATGTCAACTTGGTAAAATTAGAGTCCTTAGAGAAGGGACCTCAGTTGAGAAATTGCTTTCATAAAATCAAGGGGTAAGCAAGCCTGTAGGACACTTTCTAAGTAATAATTGATGGAGGGGAAGCTCATAGTGGGTGGGGCCACCATTGGGCTGGTGGTCCTGAGTTTCATAAGAAAGAGAGCTGATGGCCGGGCGGTGGTGGCACACGCTTTTAATCCTAGCACTCGGGAGGCAGAGCCAGGTGGATTTCTGTGAGTTCAAGGCCAGCCTGGGCTACCAAGTGAGTCCCAGGAAAGGTGCAAAGCTACACAGAGAAACCCTGTCTCGAAAAACCAAAAAAAAAGAAAAAGAAAAAAAAAAAAGCAAGAGAGCTGAGCAAGTCATGGGAGCAAGCCAGTAAGCAGCACTCCTCATGGCTTTTGTATCTGCTCTTACTTCCATGTTCCTGCCCTATTTGAGTTCTTGTCCTGACTTCCTTCAAAGATGAACAGTAATTTGGAAGCATAAATAAACCCTTTTCTCCCCAAATTAATTTTAGTCATGGTGTTTCATCACAGTAATAGTAACCCCAATTGAGACAATTCTCTAATCACTTTTGGTCATAGTGTTTTATCATATCAACAGGAAAGTAACTAGTATATGATATGTAAATACTTATTATTCCTACTTACAGTCCTGGTCCCCACTGTTTTCCCTCGCCAAGGAAAAAGGCTTCTGCCATCAAGGTTGCAAGTTCTAAGAAGAATGGAGGTCCTTGTGCTCACAGATAAGCACTAGGGGAACCGGGAGGGTTAAACATACGGAGGTGTCTTTTCAAAGGAAGAGATATATAACTTGGTTTTTGGTTTGGTTTGGTTTGGTTTGGTTTTGCCCAGAAGGCTGAGAACAGATGTGGTTAATAGTCTGGTAACATCTGCTCTGTCTGTATGGCCAGGCAACACCAGCTCTCCTAGACTTACGTTTATCTCAGTCAGTCTATGGTGCCATCCTCCCAGAGGATGTTGAACCTACTTCCTTAGTTAATATATATAACCTATCTTTATAGAAGATGTCACCTGTATTTTACAAGAGTTTCAATATAATCATGTTTTAAGCTTTGTTGTACATGCGGGATAGGGTTAATTATCATGAGAAAATATTTTTCCAAATTGTATTGTGCTTACATATGCCTAAAATAAACTGCCCATTGTCAGGCTCTGGAAGTTTGAACCAACACTGCCTACTGAGTCTTGTTTAAGCAGACTTTCTTTTCCACTCATAGAGACATCCTACTGGCTGTGGTGTTTTCAGAGACTCCCACAGCAACTTAGGGAATGAGACTGCCTAGTTTAGACTTTATTTATGGATATTGAAAGGCTTTAGAGGAAGGACTTGGAGCAACCTCTACAATGACTTGGGTATTTGTATTCTGCCCATTGATATCAGCTTTGAGAAAATCTAGAAAGTTTCATAGATTAAGGAGAAAAGATCTGGACCTAACATTTTGTAATTAAGAGTGCCCAATCTCTTGTCTGATTTGCTTTCTGGAGAAGGGGTGGTGGTGCCTGCTCAATGGTCAACTAATCCTCTAGTACTTCTTTGGGAGAAAGGGAAAGGCATTTCTAATATGGTGTCACTATCCAAGTTAAGGCTATTCTCCAGCTAAAGCTAGCTGATGTAGCCACATGAAGCACATTGGAGACCACAATGAATTGTGCTATGCAAGCATGACCAATAGCAACTCCAGAAGCAACAGCAGCAGCTTAATGTATAGGTACCTCTCTATACTTTTTAAATTACAATGGTGAGATATTTTAAAGTATTTTGTTTTGTTGGATGCATCCCTAACAGGATTAGAACAAAATACTTCTTAATGTTAGTCAATTAAACATTTGGCTTTATCTGGGCATGGTAGCATACACCTTTAAATATTCATCATGTTGGAAGTGGAGAGCCATAGATTACATTAAAAGGGACAGAAAGCCTGTATGTGGTGCTACAGGCCTGTAATTATAGTACTTAGGAGGCTGAAGCAAATAGATCTGGCATTCCAGAATAGCCTTGTGTACGTACCTAGACTTGTCTCTGAAATCCAACCAAAGGGAAAAAAAGAAGGAAAGAAGAAAGGAAGGAGAGAGAGAGAGACAGAGACAGAGACAGAGACAGAGACAGAGACAGAGACACACAGAGAGAAAACACTAGAATAAAGACAATTGGAAATGTTTTATGGAAAAAGTCAGTATTACTAATATGAGAGGCTTGGTACATATCAATGAGAAAAACATCTGTAAATAAATAGTGAAGTGATAAAGTACATATACAATTTAATAAAATGCTCATGGGTTATGAAAGAAGGGGTGGGAAGTTGGGAAGATTGTAAGAGCCTGAAATAGAGGACATATCCAGCAAAACCTTCTTTACTGGGCATAACAAACCATTGTACACATGAATTCACAATGGCTGTAACTGCATGGATAAGGTCTGTCCAAGATCAAACCAGCCAAATACCACCGTGGTTAGAGGAGGAGATCATGAAGCCCCGCCCTTGGCTAAGGAGTTTCTGGGAACGGATGGCTGCTAGGGGATAGGGAGTAATATTTTGTCTGGGATGTGTTCCCTAAAAAGCTACTCAAACTATAGCATGATGTCCAACAGCCATGCCCATACAGGAAGCACCCAGAGGATTCTGTTTGAAAAAATGAAGTTTGGAGAAACCGGTGTTGTGAGGTAAGGATGGGAATTTAGGGGAAAGAAACAGGGAACAGATATGATCAGAACACATTATACGCATATATGAAATTCTCAATAAAAATATAAGGGGAAAGGAAGTGGTTAATAAACAAACTATTCCAACCAAACTAGGAATCAGGGTTTAACGACAACAAAATACCATGTGTTTGCCAGAAACTTAAAATAGCATCTTCTCTCTTATTTACACCCGAAATTGTATGCTCCTCTCCTATGTAAATATAAATATAATATGCTTTATTTTTATTTCCTTAGACTTTACTTTTTTGCACATATCAATTAGCTAAATAAATTTTATTACAGTATTAATTATTATTACAGATCTCATTTGGATGTACAATGCTTACATTGAAACCTAATCCAATAACTAGGATTATTAGGTCATAAAGGTATAAGGAAATAAGAGTCTGTGTGTCATTGAAATCATATACTCATAATAAGGAAAATCTCTTGCCCTGTAAGAGTCACGTTCTAAATATAAATTTTCAAGTACTACCACTTGCAAAAGCTGTTCCCCAGTCAACTCAAAATCCAGATACTTTATTTGTACTAAAACCAAGGACCCTTAAAATATCCACACTCACTAGAAGATTCTAAGCAGAAGTTAATCTACACTTAAACTAAAAACAGTTGGAGTCAGAGAATAATGGAAGTAAAAATGTAATTCATGGCACTTGTTATACATTCTTTTTCTGGGCAAAGATTATATTCATATATGAGAATATCTTCTTCTGTTTGTGAGCTATGACATTTTGTGAATGTGTAGTTCTATAAAGACCTAAAGATTGTTCACACATATGAACAAGACTTACATAAAAATAAGAAAAACAAGTCTAATGTAACACACAACTTTGTTTACCTGTTCAGCATTTTGTGTTATATGTAGAGTACTTGGTGCACAAGTAGATATTTTCAGAGTTGGAGAATGGAGCTCCTGTTGAGAAAAAAAATTCAGAAATTGTTTCTGAGCATTGTACTTTGTACAACTGAAAGGCTGAGGTGTCCTTTATATTTTCGTAATAATTAGCAGTCACAAATAAGAGCATTGTATGTAAGCTTTCTCTGATGATGTCTATCTTTCCAAAGGACACATTTACTGAATTACTTGACCAACTTCTTGTTAGATTACCTCAAGTTGGCTCTATCACACTTTATCTGGTCTGGTACCAGCTTAATTCTGGAGTCAGCAGTGTTGCTTCAAAATCATTCACAGAAGTGAAGGAATGTGGTATTCATAATGATTAGACAAAATTATCACCCTTTTGACTATGCTATTATTGTTTATCTTTCTCCCCAAGTTAGTTAATATGCATTGCTTCATTAGTGTGTACAGGTACTGAGGATCAAACCCGAGACCTCACACGATACTCAAGTGCTTACTACTAAGCTACTCCCCCACCTCCAGATTGCACAGTTGATAGCATTACTCAAGCTCCTCACGCCTTCCTATAATTTACAACAGATTGACATGCCTCCAGGATATTTTCCCACAAACAGAAAAATGTTTTTCTAAGAAAGGGATAATTAAAATCAGAATCACAGGTATACAAAGTAAACACTGACAGGTTTATCAGAAGCCAAGGTACAATGTAAGTATAACATGTGTTTTTGAAACGTTTGCTCAGACTAGAAAATGTTCTGGACACTTGGGCATTTTTTTTTTAATCATTTTGTCCTCAACTCGGTATATTTTCATCTTCCCCTTCCTTTATGTCAACTTCAATAATATAAATTCAGTATTTTCAGGACACCTCTAAATAGGTTCCTGGATTTCCTACTGGAAGCTAAAAATTGTTCAGGTAAATGCAGAAGGTTACAGACTGCAAAGCAAACAGGTACATATTCTTCACTTCAGAAAAATTATTCCAAATACAACCATGTGTTAATGGATCTGGCCAAATGATCATGGAGAAAAAATGTGTGTGTGTGTGGGGGGGGGGGTGTTCTACATGAACATAATGCTTCTTTTCTTTCTTTAAAAAAAGGTTAGTGAGATATTTTACTAGCATATTAATCATACAAAGTAAGTGGTTTCATCATGACAGTCACATGCATATAATGTTCTTAAATTATAATTATCCCCTTTATTGATCCTGCAAACAGTCATTTCCTGTTCCATACGAAGTGAAAAATTGTTTGTGAATGAATCAATGAAGAGCATGTCATAATTTAAAGGTCACCCCAGGAATAAGAATTTCTTTTTTAGTAGACTTTCTAGGTGTTTAATTTTGTATAAATCACACACACACCACATCATTTAGGTCCTTCATAATGAAATCATTAAATTCAATGGGCAGTGCTATTTTTGGTTCACGTGCTTTTGTACCACAGCCTTTCATTCCTGATAATTAAGAAATTAAAGGTCCAGATGAGGTGTTTTGGTTATCATGGTATATAATAAAAAGGTGCCAGAGCTTGGAGTCAGGCTCCTTGTGTTTGAACCTCATTATAGTACTGGAAAGTTTGTGATATTGGGTAACCCATGTCTCTTCAATGAGCTTCCGTTTCCTTATGTGGAAAATGGCATGAGATTGTGTGTAAATGTGATTTAGACACTCCTTAATCTATGTTCTGTTTCTGATATTCTATAGTCAAAGGGAGATCATTTTTAACTTTTTTCCATATTAGTTCCATATTGACAAAACAATTTTAAATGCCTTAAGCTTATCTATCTTATTTTCTTTTGATGATGATGATGATGTTACTAATGATGATGATGATGACAACACATATTAAGAGTTTTTTTATTTCAAACAACTTATATAGCATTTTCTAAGTCAATACTTAAAACAAACTCATAAGGAAGGTACCAGTACAATTCTATTATACTCACAAGTAGTGTTAGAAGAAAACAGCCTAATTTAATAGATGAAAGTCATACAGGCAATATTGGGTACTAGAATTTCAACAAAAGTAGCAATGTCTCCAGAAATCATACATTTAATCAATCTATATTACCATATTTATAACTTGCTTGATTATATTTTCAGCTTTATAAACTGAAGAATCTACTTATAAGGTAAATTATAATTAGATCTTATATTAGGAGTCTAAATATAATTTTATTTGCCTCCTTAAAATTAGTTCTTGTAAAAAATAACATTTATATTTTTGGCTATTGGAAAATTAACTGAGGTCTTTGTGCATGCAAAAAAAAAGTGCTCTACTGCCAAGCTGTATCCTTGCTATTTTTTTCTGTGGCAGCATTTCAGTTTGTCCCTCAGGCTGGCCTCATGATTCCCCTGCCTTTTCTTACAGTATACTTGAATTACAGGTGTGCATCATCACACCCAGTTCAAAAGCAACTTTTCTATTCTTGAAAATATTACACCTATCTAAAAGTGATTGCATGAGGAGACAGCCCTGATTAAATATTTAAGTTGTTAAAAATTCAATAAAGGGTACCTCTAGACTTTGATGGTATATTTGCAAAGTGTAGCCTCAGGGCTCTAAATTAAATAAAACACTGAAGTTCTATTTACTACTTTTGCCATTTAATCCCTTTAATATTTCAGGACAGTTCTACTTTTTCTTATAAAATATATACTATATTATTGAGTCATTTATCCTTGTGGCTCAGAAATGATAAGCACCACTGTGTTGTCAACTTTCTTTACATATAAGCCTGGTAAAATCAATGTTCATAATTACATAGGCTAGATCTGGTATAAAATCCAGGTCTGTTTGTCCTGTGATGCCTCAGGTAATGATTTTTAGCTTTGACAAAGTCGTAAAAGCGTTCCTTCTTCTCTTCCTCATTTACTTTTTATGAAGTAGACATGGCCTTGGCAATTTTAAAATCAGAGTAGGTTGAAATCAGTTGGCTTTTTGAGAGAATTTCACCACATCACTCAAGATAATTTTCTGCACCTTAGCACATACTATATCAGAACTAGGAACTTTAGTTTCCAGTAGGGAATTCACTATTCACAAGTATATATCCATTTTCAACTGTTAAAATAGCTATGTTTTTTCAAAGTTAAATCAGTTGAAGTGCAAATGGCCCAGAGTTCCTCAGTTATTTACTCTAATGACGGTGCTTTTCAGTATCACAGTGCAGTGAAGAAAGAAAGAAAATCAGAAGCTGGGAGGCTGTTATTCTCCTCTAGACAGAAAGGAAATCTGAAAAACATACACTATGTTCTGAATTCAAGGATTGTTTGAAGAATGGAATTTAAAAAAAAAAACAGAATGGATGCTACTTCTAATAAATTTTTTTATGCCATTCTAGGGTGATAAAAATAGCACTATCACCAAATGACTTATCATAATAAAAATATAAACATGTTTAAAGTGAGACACTTGACTATCTAATTAAAATGAACTAATGTAGACAATTGATACAATGGCATTATCCTAAGTTTCTAAATTCAGTGATACATAATTCATTAAAATAGCTGTGTTAACCTGGGCAATTTATCTTGGACTGTTGGAACATTGGATTTTTTTCATTTGTATTTTTGTTTTATTTTTTTCTGGAAACAGAATCTCGTGTAACCCAAACGAGTCTTAAATTGCTATGTAAGCCAAGAATAACTTTAAACTTCTGATTCTCAAGTGCGGGGAACCCAGGCATGTATGACCACATGCAGCTTATGTGTGTGGAGATCACACACAGGGATTCATGCACGCTAGGCAAGCACTCTACCAACTGAGCTATATATCCAGCCCTCTTTATATGTGTAATGGATATCACTTGCTATGCAACAGTGTAGCGAGGTATAAGAATTAACAGAATGTAATCTCTATTGTTACCAAAGTTATAATCAGGTAGCAGATAAAAATTTACAAATAAAAGTGAAGAGCTATAATGAGTTTACTACAGGAGTTTCAAGCATTAAGAGGTAAAGTTAACCTTAGATAAGCAAAGATTAGATCACAAAGAAACATTAGAAGAGGGTAATATATTTTGCTACAATTTTGTCATGTAGAAATTGGTGAGAGGTGTAAACATTGGGGTCCTATGTTTATATTTGGTCTGAAGCACAGGACAGTAGAATAGGGTTTCAACAAATTAAGGTCCATAGGAAGCAGATCACAAGTAGATCTGGAAGTCAAACAAAGAAATTTATAGACTGAATGTCACTGAAAGTTTTATGGGGAGAGAAATGAGATGAGGTGTTTGTAGAGAACTTGAGGAAGTTTTCTAGAAAAGACATTTTAGGTGTAATTAAGTTTGGGAGGAATTTAAAATAATTTTATGTTGGAATCTCTACATCAGATCCAGTCACTTTTGGATAGTTTTGATCAAGTACAAAAACAGGCTACTAGAAAAATCATTTTGGATCGTAGTTTCAGAATGTTTGGTCCCATGTGATTAAGAACAGTTGGCAGGAGCCTGTGGTGGAGAACAGCTGATCACACACCATGATAGAACAAGAAACAGAGAGCGTGTCCAGGAATTGGCCAGGGAAAATATGCTCTGAAGGACCTACCCAAAGTGATCTTATTCTTCTAGGTAGACCACATTTGACTTAAAGTTTCTGGATTCTCCAAAAATAGTGTTACCAACTCAGGAATAAATGTATAAAACATGAGCTAGGTAGTGCATTTTATAATCAAGCTACAATAACATCCAAGCTAAAGTTGTGTAAGAAGATAAATAGGTAAGTAGATGGTATGTTTGAGGCAAAAATCTTTCTTTAGAAAGTTCCAAATATAGTTTGGTGTGTGGATGAACAATGAGGAGTTATAATAGTCTTTGCAAGAGAATCTTTGGGCATGTAACTAATATGTCAAACCATTAGAGGTTTATAGAATGAAATTTAATAAGTAAAAGAACTTAACTTTGACAGAATTTCAAATGTACAGCAGGGCAAGTACATTGAATATATCTAAAAGCTAACTAATTAATGGCTACAAGTGACAATAGTTGATATGAGGACCAATCAAAATACCTGTCCTTTAACATCATATGCCATAACAATTGTGACAAATATTTATCCATCAAAGTTACAGACCAAATATAAACAAGTCAATTTCAGATGTTTAATAAGACCTGAAATCTGGAAAACAAAACTAATTGACTCATTGAATTACTTCCTTATGTCTATTATGTTTATTTTATGTGCTGTTTAATTTTTTAAAAGAAGCAATATGTGCCTTTCTAGTTTCATTTCAAAGAGAGGTCATGGAAGAGTAACAGTCTGAAACAGTTCCATGTCTTTACAAAAACCATATTCAGTAATTTGGAGAAGCCATAATCATAGAAAAGGAAGAAAAAAACAGAGGTATGAAAGAGGAAGAGGGTAAGGGAGGGAGCAGAAAAGCAGAATAAAGAGAAAGAAAGAGCTTCAATTATTTTGATTTGCCTTTGAGTCTTGATTTTAGAAATAATGTGTCAGCCTTTAAGAGGTGTAAAGCCTGGGTGGAAGGACAGACCAAAGTAGTATTTTATATGTCACCCTCTAGTTAATGCAAAGTAACATTAGTTGAAAAAGTAGACCACATCTAGGGTAGTTTTAGATGGAAAGACATAGGTTATGAAAAACCTTAAAGATGACTTTATAGGTGCATTTTTGAGGAATAAGTAAGATGAACAGATATCTGAGTCAGGATTGAGTATTTACAGAAGGTAAATAACAAAGGTGGAAGTGGAGACAGTGGCAAACTGAATTTGTTTAAGAAACAGTAGTATGGATATCTGGAACACAAGACAGAAAGATGTAGCAAATGGGGGAGACATTAAAAAGCAGAATTGGAGGTCCTAAAATGTTCTTCACATCACCAAAGACATTTTGTGTCATTAAGATCATAAATTTCACATTAAGGTAAAGTGAGATCTTATTCTTTCAGTATTTCCATCAAAGTTATCCCAGAGCATTTGGACCTTTGAAATAACTAAAAATTAATAAAATTCTTACATCATGTATTTTGATAAAAATAATGAGTAAAATTATTGAAAAAAAATTTAAAAATATTTTAAAAAGTAATTCTGAATGACAACCAAAAAATTTGTTCTTGAGAAAGAACATAGTTCAGACAGAATGCTATTCATGCTACATTTTTTGGGGGGAATTCTATGATGGCCTCAAATTCACTGTGTAGCTAAGGCTGGTCTCAAATTCATCATGATCCTACAACCTCAGCCTCCTGAATGATGAGACTACATCATGTCCACCCTATGTTACTTATTTATGTTCATCTATATTATCTTAGGTAGTTCATGATGGGTATATATGAAAGAAAATGATGATGAAATATAACAATGAATCAGATAGCACAGACTTTGTAATGTAAATGAGTCAAATGCACATGCCAAGAATATAAAATATTACATAATAGTTATAGGTATAGACTTGCAACTAACTGCTAGGTTTAAATCCCAGTTTTAGTATACGCTAGCTGTATAGAATTCCAAAGGTCATATTACATCTCTGTTACTTCATGGACCTGGTCTGCAAAAATGGGAATGGTATAGAACTTCATTTACTAAAGTTCATAAAATAATTCAGGAGAGTAAAAATTAAGATAAAATTCCAGAGAGGATATGAAATCCAAATCATGTGTACAAAAGAAAGCAAGCCTGAGCACAGTGGGATGGATTTGTAGGCCTAGATACTTGGTAGGCTGAGGCAAGAGGATCACTTGAAATTGGGAGTGTCAGGCCATCCTGGTTATCATAGTGAGACCTTCCAAGCTCCTCCAAATGAAACAAAGACAAGAAAATGCTCTATGATTAATAGGAGTCACTTTTCACCTTTCTCCTATTCCTAACAATTTTCTCTATGAAACAATGGGATTTTGAAAAGAAAAGGATAAAAAGATACATGTTTACAAGCATACACTTTTTGTTCAGGTCTTTTAAAGTTTTTGCTTTGTTTTTACTTCTTCTGAAATAGTTACTGTAACCTCACACTCTGGAAGGCTGTAACTTCATTATTTTTTCATCCCCATGTATCCATCATCACTAATCTAACAAATTAGCAGGATGTGGATCATACATTTTTACAGTCAAATATTCCTTTAAATTCAATGGTCTTTAGAGGTATTTCACTACTTAGATAACAGATGGCTTGAGTTTATAGACACACACTCGTAGAACTCATGGCAATGTGGGGCATGTTCTATATCGGCACTGATTAGTACACAAACCACTAGCCACATAAGGGTATTAAATGCTTAAAATGACAGTAGTGTGACTCAAGAACTGAATTGGGTTTTATCTAATTAAAATATGAAAGTTAATAGCAACATGTGGCTATGGCTTCTGTACTGGAAGTACATTTCTTTTGTTTGTTTGTTTTTCCAAAATAATATTTTTATTGATTATTTGGGAATATCACACAATGTATCCCTGATCACACTTGCTTCTCAGTCCTCCCAGGTCCACTCCCTCACCCTTGTGCCCTACCTTCCAAAAAAGAAGAAAAAAATACACCAACTCCAATTTGTGTTGCCCATATACTCACTGGAGCATGGTCAAATTTGCAGTGGCCAGCCCCTTAGAGAAAACTCAGTCCTTCCCCATCCCCCGCCAGAAGCCATCAACTGTGAAGAGCTATACTTCAGCATTTCTATTACAAATTTTAAGGATACATTTCTAAGGAAAATATTAGGAGGCTTTAATGCTTAGTGCAACCTTACTCTTAAAAAAAAGAAAAAGAAAACAAATTTTAAAACTTTACCTCAAATATTGGGTTTCAAGTTAAAAACTAAGAGCATGAGGACTTCCAAATGATGTTCTCTAAAGGATATTTATGTCATTAAGGATTATAAATACAATTTTCTATTTAAGTCTTCTAAACATATACTATACACTTGGTAAAACTGCTTTAATACTTTTTCTCCCTATTCTTCCTTAGTTGACAAAGCCCTATTAAGCTTTTCAAGCCCATGAAGTCTACCTAACATTCTAATGTTAAATGAATTCCTACTGTGTGGTGTGCTATTTAGTTGATTTCCTTGCTTGTACCACAAAGGGGTTTTGTTGACCATACTTTTAAGGAATCAAATAAAAAAGGATACAAAATTATTGAGTGCTAACTATCTCTAAGATTGCACTGAATACCTTCACATTTACTTTATTCAGTAGTCTCTGCAGTTCTGAAGAAAGTCATTTATTTTTCCTTTCCAAATAAGCAAACAGAGGTTCTAACAAGTGACTTATTCAAAGTAATACAATACTTATCATTTAACTATGTATTTTCCACTACATACAATCTCATTTGACTATAGCAATAATCTTATGTATTCCTTTTTATTGCCCCACTTTATAAAAGAGAAAAATGACATATACAGCTAATGGGTTCTTGCACCAGGAATTAAACTCAAGCTTAAAATCTAAAGTACATTGTTTCAGAGTTCTGTTCTATCATAGTCCACCTGAACATTTAGTATCTGAATGTTTAGTACCTACAGCAATCCCTAAGACATCCCATAGAGAGCAATTTTGTAGGAATTTTCTCTGTAACTGCTCTTTAGACTGCAAAATCTGAACCTCTTCAAGCATCTCTTACTGGCTTTCACTTATCTCTTGGTGGCTCTGTTCAAAGTACTTAAGATATTCAAGTAACAAATAATAAATAAATGAATTAGGTAGTAGAGAATATTATATACACAGTGAAAGATTTTTTCTGTATATATTTGGAAGTATATTGCAATGAACATGGAACTTCTTCATGATTTTTAATTTGAACCTTAAGACTTTACTTAAAGACTAATATATAACGTTTTCTAACAAAGATCATGGGAGCATTATGGATCCTCCTGTTAGAATCACTGAAAGTAATAATACTGAGTTAGGTTTAGGCTCAGTAGCTTGAAATGAGCAGTAATTTTTTTAAACTTTTTTTTTTTTCTAGAAAGGGTTTCTCTGTGTAGCCCTGGCTGTTCTGGAACTCACTTTGTAGACAAGGCTGACTGAGAGATTCACCTGTCTCTGCCCCCCAAGATTAAAGGCATGCACCAAATATATGTTTTTCGAGACAGGGTTTCTCTGTAGCTTTGGAGCGTTTCCTGGAACTCGCTCTGTAGCCCAGGCTGGCCTTGAACTCACAGAGATCCGCCTGCCTCTTCCTCCAGAGTGCTGGGATTAAGGCATGCACCATCAATGCCCAGCTCTTATAATTGAAAATATTTTTTTCATACAGTGTATTCTGATCACAGTTTCCCCTCCCCCAACCACTCCCAAATCCTCCCCAACTCCCCATCTACCCAGTTAGAGACCTGCTTTTCTCTCTCTCTCTCTCTCTCTCTCTCTCTCTAGAAAACAAACAGGCCCAAGGCTGATATGTAAAATTAAATTTAATAAATAAATTTAAAAAAAAAGAAAACAAACAGGCAAAATAATAATAAACAAGAATAAAAAAGAAAATACACACACACAAACACAAAACCCATAAAAACACAAAATGAAACCATAATATATTTAAATCTACCTGACATTTATCCTGAGGGAATTTCCCAAGGCAGACTAGCATTGAATAACTTTCCTGCATGGTGTGGAGAAAGCTTTTGTTAGAATCTTTCAAAGTCAGTAACATTGTCAAACACCTGCCTTAGGTTCAATGCTTTATACAAGAAACATGTAAATTATAAGCACCTTCCCCCACCCATGAGACAAACATTTCATTCACTTAGAATAAAAGTCTATGATTGTGTTGTAATGTAAAGCAAAGAAAAAGCAGCTCTCTTTTCCTCTTTTCAATCCGAAATCCCTCACTTAAGATACATATTCCTGCTTCTTATTCTGTCTTTTAAAAGAAAACTATTAAATGGAAATGGAACAGAATATATAGTTCTTTTCAGTGCATGCTTCTTGTCTTATATGATCCAAAAAATGTAAAGAAGACCTACTACTGGGATTAGCGTCTGATGCTAAATGTCTGTTTAAATCTGTTTATTTAGAAAAGCTTTAACTTTTAAATGAAGCTTAAGAGCATGACAAATCTCCCAGTAGTTTCCCCATAAATTGTGAAGAAAGACTAGTTGATAAAACACTTTTTCTCTTCTTCCACTGGCTACATTCCCTGCCCATTACTACACCACCAGGACAGCTTGTGAATGTCACTGTCTGAAAACTGGCCCAGAAATTTATCAGATCTGCTTTAACAAGGGACAATTGCCATGAACGTTTTCACCCAGCAATTACTCGCACTAACAAATTCTAAAGCTTCATTTAATTGTAAGCACAAAGGGGATGACCAACTCTGAAAACAGCAGCCCCTTTATCCCATGACCTCATTCTTTATTCAGGCAACCTACTTCCCTGAACAATCATTCCTTTTACTGACCACACCCTTGAACAACAATTTCTCAAAGCGACACACCTCTCCACCCAGAACAGGAAAAATTTCTGGTAGTAAATAGCAATCTTAACACAGTAGGGAAGTCATTCACCGTCTTTGCAACCCAAGACAAAGGAAAATAATAATGTAAACAAACTTATGCCCAGGTGAATAGCTATTGGCAGCGAAGGTCATTTACAAATTCACATTTACCTCTAGGCTGCTCTCTGAGGTCAGATTTTTGTTAGAAGTTTTTAAATTAAAAAGAATGGCAGACTTTTTAGCCCATACATTAAAACCGAATATTTTATTTAATAAAATCCTCATGAAAAATAGAAATTAATATTTTAAAATGTAGATAGGCATATGTGCCACCTACAGCCCAGACTCTGTATGTTGATCCTCAAAGTGGACTTTCCTTTGACAAGCAAATGGTATTTATCCAGAAGACAGCATTTCCTGTAAAATAGGCACTTAAGGAGCATCTGTTCACTGAATGACTGGAATTTAAAATATTTAATTTTGATCCATTTTTCTTTCTCAAAACAGTTTCTCAGTATTCATGGAAAATATCTTGACCTTCATGAATACTTAAATTAGCCAAAGGAACAAATATAAGTCCAATGAATAATTCACATCAGTGTTGTTCATTTAAAGCAGTATGCCACTTTGAGTTAATTATGGTGGTTTAATATTTAAGCGTTAAGGATTGAATTATAAAGGAGTTTGTTGTTACTGTTTTCTTTGGCTTTAAGTAGATTCTAGAACATTATTCATTTATTTGTAAGACCACATTGTTTCTGGCTTTGTATGATTATACTTGTTCCTGAAGGCAAACCTAATAATTTAAATTCTACTATTAATTCAGATAACTTAGTAGCAACTGGTATCTACACTTAATTTTATTTGAGAAATACCCTATTAGTCAGACAAAATAATAACCACGAAAACCATAAGTATGTCTCATCAATTATAGATGAGAAACGAAAGCAATATTATGTATCATACAGAGAGAAATATAAATATGTTTATATCCATAAATGTAATTTTAGTACACAAGAGCACAGTAGTAAAAAACAAACAAACCTGTTCTAAAACACCAGAGATAGAAAATTCTAAATAGTTGTAAATGGCATTCGGTTAAGTCTAAAATCAAGATTGAGATTCATGAAACAAAGCAGTGTGGCATGAATTGTTTCTCAAAGGGAGCATATTTTACTACTGGCAAGGCTTACTTTAAAATCTGAGTTCTCTAAATATCCTATATTCACCAAAACAAAGTAAGAATTTAATTGAATTCATCATGGCCAGAAATTGAATATTAATCCTCATTATCTTGGCTTCCCCTGTAATAAACTCTGACATCAACATAATTGCCACATATTAACTCATCTAAAACACTGCATCTTAAAGAGAAATTTTATTAAAATTATAAAAGGAGTTTTGAGTAATATTCACTTCCCAGTGCCTCGATGGTATGTAATAAAGGTACCATTATAGCGTAGACATTTTGTCAGCATGAAGGTAACTTAAGATCACATCTAGGACTGCTTTACATAGTGTCACACTATCATCCCAACAACAAACAGGAAGAAAGGAAAACTAAATAGAAGTGATTCCTATTCATTATCATTGTGGTAACTATCTTAAAAAACTGGTTTGTTGTAGGCCCTTTTAGTGGATTTCATATCCAAGTCAACTTGAAATTTTATAGTCAACACTTCTCTTTCCTATCAAAGGAATCTTCTTCCTTTCTGCCCACATAGCTTGAATCTCATCCCCCTTCTCTTCACTCATCCATATTTTTATTTTTCTCTAGTGATAAATAACTCCAGAAATCACAAGGAAATCCATCCCAGTCTCTTATCTCAGCTACTAAGGTTACACTTTCTGCCCCTAAGGGTCTATACTATTTTTTTCTTCAGGGAACTAACTTTCAGAATGGAAATAGTCTTAGAGGGATTAACTTAGCAAATTCCATATAAAAGAAGGAAAGTCATATGAAAAGCCATCTTAGTTTAGCCCTGACATTATTATTAAGAAGGAAAGTTGAAACAAGGAACAAACAATAAAACACAATTCTCAAAAATGTCCTATATTCAGTATATATATATATATATATATATATATATATATATATATATATATATTGCTCTTAAGTATGTATCTATCATTCTTTTACTAGCATGAAAAAAAAGGCTGTAGGTTGAAATAACTGAAAAGTAGGATGACTTCAGCATTCCTATGATAATAGTAATTGTTGTTTTTAACCTTCCTTGTTTTGGAGGTATTAAGGATCTAAGATGATATCAACTTTCTTGCTCATCAACATGCTAATGTTAAATATTGGAATGTAAATGTGCGTCACTATGATCACTTATACAACCTTGGAATTTTTTTAACCTTCATACTTTTCTACCCCTTGAACTCAATACAGATGACAGTTTTTCATAACTACAGACAGAAAGGGTGTGGATTTGGATGGCAGGGAAAGCGGGGAGGGTCTTTGAGGAGTTAGGAGGACACTAAATATATTCTATTAAAAAAATCTATTTTCAATAAAAGAAAAATAGGATAAAAAGGAAATTATAAGTATTAAATCCTAGATTTATTTTGTATTTTCCCCTGAAAGTATGCTAAGTGTTTAATAAAACAATGGTAAAATTGTTGTGCCTATAGTTTGTAAACCATATGTATCTTGGAGGAAATCTATTTTTTAAGTTTCTCTGTAAATTTTAAGGATGTTGCTTCATATTCTACTTGAACTTTGGACTTTGGAAAAATAACTTGTACTCTTTCCAATTTATATAATAATGTAAAATAGGAAAGGACCTCAGTCATTGCTTTATGAGGTCTTCACAGTATAAACATCTTGAAAATAAAATTTCAGTTTGGACACAAGTTCACAGAAAGCTTAAAGATATGTACATTTAATATAAAGAGAGTTAGAGAATCAAAACACACATTAAGTTGTCATTTTATATCGGCTTTCCACATTGTTTTTCATGTACTTGAAAGACTATTAGTACAGATATTGATGGTAAAAACAAAACAAACAAAAATCTTAGAAACTATTTCATTTTCAAGAATGCCTTAGAGATCCATCTTTTGTAGCTTTTATATAATACTGGCTTACCTCTTTCTTGCTTTTCAAATCCTATAACCTGACTTCTACCAACATTCTGTAAATTATTCAGCTAGTATATATAAGAATCAATGTGTCATTTTGACACATAAGAAAATTCTAAGACATGTGCACCTGTCATTTAGCCAGGATCAGCATACTATTAGCTGAACACGAATAACTACACGTCACTCCATATATGCCATTGTCTCTATATCATTCTACTTGGCACAAAACACCTGTTTGCTCCTGATATGAAGCGAATCAGTGGGGAACTCTTCTAAAAATAAACCTTTTGCATTTCGGTTGATGACTACTTTTGTCGTTAAAGGCAAAATGGTTTGCCACTTACAACACATCTTTCAATCAACTTCAATTTTTAAAATGTGCCTTCCTGTGCTCAGGTTAGGTTATGTAAATCATTGGAATGGCGTCCAACCAACCACAGGCACTAGTAAATGAAAAAAAAAATGGCTAAAAGATAGAATTTGGGAGACTGTCCAACACATACATAATTGCAGTTCACCAAGACCTATCCTGTAGATGACAGTGAATAAAGCAAAAAAGAAGGCAAGTGAGGATTAAGATTTGTTTCTCTTTTCCCAACAATCTGGAATAACTGTCTTTTATTACCTGCGAATGGTCGCTCCAAACCAAATTTTGGTAGGAGGAGGCAGTTTTGAGGGGGGAGAGCACTTCCCGTGAGCCGAGGGGGTCCAAGGCCTGCACCACCTTATTCATAGGCCCGCTGTAGGTCCTCACTCGCTCATACACTACATTTTTTTCTGGAGGCTGCTGGGCTTGACTGGACTGATGGTAACAGTGGTAATGCTGAGGCTGGCACTGCAGCACTTCTGTGGGCTGCTGGGTCCCACAACTGCTGCTGCTGGTCTCGCTCCAATAGCTTGAGCTCATCATCTTCTCAGTGGTCAGAAAGGGTTTCCCCAGGTGCTCTCCCTACGGAATAAACAGAGAAAGATGACAGCAGAGCAGGCAGGCAAGCAGGGACACGCAAAGAGGGTCTTTTATCAACCACCTTTTTTCCCTCACGGTGCCAGTCAGAGATGAGTTACCTGAGCAGCAGCAGGAGCAGGTCTGGCAGCTGCACAGTAGACAGCAAACTATTTGAGCTCAAATGAAAAGTGGAGCCACCCTGGGAGATTGCTCCAGGAAATGGCACTGACACGCCCCTGAGGGGCGGATTCACCTGGCAGGTTTGCGTGCCAGGAAAGGCCCTGCCTTGCCACAGAGATAGCAACAAGGCTTCACAGTAGGTAAAGGAGTCTGAAAAAAAGAAGAGACAGACGTTCAGGGCAGGAGATCCTAGGCCTGGAAACCTGAAGACAAAGACACCAGTGTCCAAACTTGTTAGAGAAAACAAAGCGACTTTCCCATGGCTTGTAAACTTAGCAAAGGTGGTTTCAAGCCTAAGTACTCATTCCAGGATCTCAGAGCAAATTAAAGGGTATTAGCCTAGGGACAAAGTAATTTTCAGAGATAAATTTGCATTCTTCACAAACTCCTGGTGATAATGCAGATAAAGCAGATTGCCATGGGGACTCCAGGAAAGAATTCTCTAATTTGTGAACCTGTTTATCTGGCTCCAGTCACAGTACGTGTTTTGAACGACATTGACACAGATGTATCCAAATGATTGAATTTCTGTCTAGATATTGGAGGGGTGGGGTGGGAATGGTTCAGGAAAATGCTTTGCGTTTTGCTGTTTGCTTTTACTGGTTTGCATTTTTACAAAAGAATTTGCCCTGACATTTTGTGGTGCCTTAGGAAACATGGAGCTCCACTGTTTCTTTACTCTCCAATTGTTAAAGGAACTGTAAGCCTTTAAGGTGCTTTTTGAGACAAACAGATTTAAATGTGTTCAGCACTTATTTGCAACCACTTGCAAATCCAATCATAATGTTATTTACCAATCAGGTAATGCCTTGCAAGTCACTCCAGCACAACTCAGATGTGAAATACTACCTGAGGGCACCTTCAAAAAAGAGTGTCTTCTTTATGTGTGTATGTACCTTGAGACCACTATTTCAGAAAGGAGATAATGTCTTCCATCTGGGTAGCCATCTTTTTTGTTGTTGTTGTTCTGAGTAGTAAACAAAAGCTAGTCACTTCCTGTGTGCTGGATCTCGTTCAAGAAAATATATAAATTGCTACATTCTCACAACTTGATAAGGATGGACTGGTGAGAAACTGAGGCACAGATATAAAGACACTGAAAAAAGTTCCCACAGTTAAATAAGTGTTAAAGATGGATCTGGAATATGAATATAGGGGGATTTCCATCAGAGTCTAAGCTTTTAGGAACTACATTATATAGCTAAATAAATTTTTAATTGTTCATCACATACCAATCTAAGAAATCTCCTAGGTGACAGGGAAATGAGTTACAAGAGTCCTTCAAAGAATCTGAATCGTTATGGAAGGAAGGTATATGAAAAATTAACATTTAAAATACTTTAAAATACCTTGTTGGTATTATACATTTATTGCTGTTTGCAGAGCTTTCAGACACAATTCTTGTTCATTTAGATGTTGTTCCACAAAAATCAATGTAAATGATCTAGACATGGTGGTACATGACTGTAATCCCAGTCCTTGTAATGTTGAGACAGAAGGATTGCCATGAGTTTGAAATCAGTTCCAGCTAAACAATGAAGTCAAGTCCAGTCTGAGCTAAAGACTGAAGCCTTGTCTCAATATCCATATAATAAAATAATTAATGAAATTAACTAGAAATACATGGTCTACCATGTAACCAGGTATAGTATCAGATCAGTATCTAATTACTAACCTTGGCTACATCATTGTGCATAAACTTTGTGTGAATGGGAACTGGATATAAATAGTATCATCTAGTTAATACCAACTGAAATCTGAATTTAACATACACACACATGCCATTAGTGTCTGTTGCCAGTCAATGGGGAACCTTGTCTGTAAAGAAGAAATTGAGGTGAAGAATAAAAGTATGGTACCCATAAAATTTTGACTGTATTTGCCCTCTGCATTTCTTAGAAATAGAGGCAGTCAACTTTGACATAGTTGGGCTACAATTAATGTGTGAAATTGATATGCTCACTCAGTTTTTAAGCATCTTATATTTTTGTTCCCATTCTTAGGTATAAAGAATACAGCTTGAAGCTCAAGAATAAAGAAATGATCTTATGCACCACATGGCAGACATATCAAGTCTAATTACAAATCAGATTCTGACCATCCTCATTCACTTCCAACAATTTAATCAATCATTCTAGAGAAAGATTCTATTCCTTCTCTGAGAACTCCTTTCTGAATTCATAATCTGCATTGCCAAATCTTTTTATTGATAAATAAGTATAAATGCACTTATCTATGTAACAATGTACCTACAACATTTCACACTTGAAAATCCAGTGGCTTGACACTGTGGTCTACAAGCTTCATGATTGTATTCTCCATCTCCCTTTGGTCTATGGGGTAATACAAGTTCATTTCTTATATTTAGCACTAGACTTGTTCAAAGAATTCTTGATTATATTTCCAGCAGTCTTTTGTTTCAGTCTATAATATAGATATTTTATATTTGGTACCTAAAAAACTAAATTTGGATGTTTGATTTGGGAGAATAGAACAGATATTCCCTAAGAAGATAATTTAATTTAAAACGAGCTACAAATTTTATTCACTTTGCCTAGCTATAAAAGCAAGTCATTCTTTAGGAATTCAAATGAAGGTGTTAGGGTGATGATTCAGGTGTTAAGAGCACTTGCTTGCTCTTGCAGTGGATTGGGTTAAGTTCCTAGTACCCGCATGGTTGCTCACAACCATCTGTAACTCCAAGTCCAGGGTAATTGATGCCCTCTTCTGACCTCTGAGGACAACAGAGATATGCACATGGTACACATACATACATACAGGGAAAAGACTCACACACAGTAAATAAAATGTTTTAAATCTAAAAAGGAAAAAAAGTTAAAAGTTCAAGTGAGTACATACACAAGTAAAGTAGAAAATGAAATTCCCATATTAATGATAGACATAAAAATTAAAACATCAGCTAAATATATTAAAAATAATAAAAAATAATTTGCTTTTTGGCTGAGCCATCTTGAGGGTTGTTTAAAAAGTACTGATTTGCCCTACAGAGGATACTGGATAAACAAATTCAGAGTCTCTTATAATTACAGCACAAAACACTCGTGTAAACACAGTTATGTGTGCAGAGGGGGAAGGAAGGGGCTTTTCCTGCATGCTAAGCAAGCTGTTGCTTCTTCCATGGATACCATCTGAGTGCCCTCTAATTTAAGTCACTTTTGATTTGGGGGCCTCAATCCTACAAGATAGCCTGAAAGCCTTAATGTGCTCTACTTTAGTGTTTCCAGAATCCAATGATCATCTTGTAGGTACCTATAGGCTGCCAGTGGTTAATCAGTTAATTAACATGCCAAAAAAGGCAAATCATTTTAGAAATTACATTCCACCTCCTGGTAGATTCACAGACCTTCACAGTCGTATACTTCTACTGTACAATCAGAATCATAGAGACAGGGACAAGTGACCACAAAACCTCAGAAACTGTGAGGCAAAGACCTACATCCAGTAACTGATGGAAGCAGATGCAGTGATCCACAGCCAAGCACTGGGCTGAGCTCCTGAAGAGCAGTTGAAGAGAAGGAGGAGGGATCATATGAGCAAGGGGTGGGGGCACCACAGACACGGACTAACCTAGCTAGTGGAAGCTCATGGACTCTGGACTGACAGCTGGGGAACCTGCAGGGGACCTAACTAGGACCTCTGAATGTGGGTGACAGTTGGGTGGCTTGATCTGTTTGAGGAGGCCCTGGCAGTGGGACCAGGACTTATGCCAGGTGCATGAACTGGCTTTTTGGAGGCCATTCCCTACGGTGGGATACCTTGCTCAGCCTTGATGCAGGGGGGAGGGGTTAGACCCTGCCTCAACTTGATATGCCAGACTTTGTTGACTACTCAAGGGAGGACTTGCCCCCTCTGAGGAGTGGATGGGGGTGGGATGGGGGAGGTGGGGAAGCTGGAGAAGTAGAGGGAGGGGTATCTGGAGATGGTATGTAAAATGAAAATATAATTTTAAATTAAAAAAAGAAAGTTAAAAAAAAGAAATTATATTCCAGGAAAAGAGGAAGACCAGGTGTGTGTGTGTGTGTGTGTGTGTGTGTGTGTGTGTGTGTGTGTGTGTGTGTGTGTGTGTGTGTGTTTTAAACACTATCCTATCTATCTCACAAACTTATTAGGTTCAAATATTAAAATACTTGCTAGTTGCAATATACTATCCAGCTATATGACTTTAAAAATACATTGTTCATAGAATTCAGTGTAATTTCTCTGAATTAGTCTATTTGAAAACCAAATTAAATGTCCCAGTGAAGTATGGGGCTGATTTTGGAAACTTTAGCTGCCTGAAATCATTACGATAAAACAAAGCAGCAATTAATTTATCAAAATTGACATATAGAACTATATTAGATCATTAAACAGCAAAAGTAATTATAAATTTGTCACCAACTATATTTCATCAGCATCAGCAGTTTTTATGTGTATTACTAATCCTTTACTCCACCTTCTGTTTTATGAGGATGATGCTTAGATCTATCTCTAGTCCAGGCTCATAGCTTGGGGCTAATGATACAAGAGCAACAGATAGAGTTAACAGAAAGTTACTTAAGCCTTTTTTGCTTCTGCCTTCTTTATGATAAAGAGAAGAATGTTCATGGTATAAAAGGTCATCAAGCATTGGTCGGAAGGAGGTAAATCCCAAGGTAGGTGAAACCATTGTATGATTATATGAAAGCAGCTGTGTGTTATTAACTGAGCCCAATTCATTTGATCCTGCAGAACTCCATTCCAGCCTGCTGACAGGACTTAACACCGATCTTGTTTAACTGCTGTTGGGAAATTTTTGACTGGGCAATGGTTCAGGATATGAGCTATGAAAAAGATATTTATTTTCATTTGAACAAAAATGAAAGGCAGCATTTATAAACAGGACAATTTAATCTGAAGTGAGTTCAAATTAAAATTCTATATCAAAATACTAGCTGGTTAATGATACATATAACTAAAATGAAGGCAGATAATCCCTTATAAAACCTGTAGTATCACTGCATCAGAGTACCTAGCTCTCTTCCTAAAGAAGAGTTTACTGGTGGTATACTTGTGTTCAGAACTAATTGACTTCGTGTTCTAAAGCTAGAGAAAATAAGACCTGGGTTCTAGACAGATTATCCAACTCCTTATGTGTACAATTGCAGTGGAATAGGCTCTATGATTCTGGAAGATTTTTAGTGATGCAGCATTTCCCAAAGTGTGTCAAGAACAATACTAACTGTACTGGGTGCTATACAAAGAAGTGTTTTATGGCCCAATGGGTTTAATATGCAGTTGGTTAAATATAATTTGTGGAATAGCTTTATTACTATAGTTTCTATAGCCTTTTACAACATGATATACATTATGACCATAATTTTCCAAATGGATCCACTGTGTGTAGTGTTTATCAAATTTTTGTTGACAGTGAAATATGTTTATATATAATATATATACAATATATCATTTATGTAATAGTCTTCATATTTTTCTGTGTGACTTTATCTTCTGGATATTTTTGGCTGAATTCAGAAAGTAAATGAAAATACATATCTGGTTTTTAATTCTAACCATATCATGAAGACATATCAAAGATACTTAGTCATCTGTATCAACATATCTGTCATACTCAAAGAGAGATCTTGGAGCCAGAATCATTAATAACACCTGGAAAATTTTTAATGCAAAAATTCAGGCCATATTCCTTATCCTTATCCAGCCAGGAACTCTAAGAGGTGTGTTCCAAAAGTTGCTCCTAATAAGCATTCTTGTTAAATGTGATATATAGTAAGGTTTATAAAATCTCCAACATATGCCATGATATTGGGAGCAGTAAGCACAGAAGAGGACGATGATAATGGCAGAGATCTGAGACATTTTACTTTGTAAGAATTTGTTGGGTACTCAAAGTCAAATGGTTCTACACATACAGAGATGACAGGGAAGTACAACCATACTACATTGTTTAAAGGTGGTATGACATCAAAAATAAAATAAAAGAGGATACTATTGGAGTATATCAGAAAGTTGTGTATTGTAGTGGTGAAGAGTAGATTTGTAATCAGACAAACCTAGATTTAACCACTTGCTCTAACATATAACAGATCTATCACTGTTTAAGTTTTTGTTTTATAAGCTAGACAAGACTAGACTAGATAAAACAAATATGATGTATTTCACATTATGTCTAGTATCTTGTAGCAGGCAGTTTCATTTAAGAATAAATGATAGTTCTTAAAATTATATCCTAGGTCTGAGTTAGGATGAAAGATAAAAGGGCTTGCTGCACCTTCCGAGAAAGAATTACCTCCAGTAGAAAGTATTATGTGATGTAGGCCTAATATGAAAAGGGGAAAACAATAAAATCAGAGAAATTCCAGATGATACTGTCACAGATCAGGTTTAACAATCTCATATAAAAAGCAAAGATAGAATGAAGCTGAATGAAAGACAGTCATTCATAATGTAAACCTTTAGCTAAAATAAAAGACATTAGTTGAAGGTAAACTTCCATGTTATCTGCTCTAGATATCTGTATTGTAGCACAGAAAAATTATAAGAACAATTATAAAGTAATAAGACAGTTTAAACTCTATGCATTCAAAAGTAACTAAAACAAATAAGGGGAGTGGATGAGAACTAAAATCACTGAGTTTGAAAACAGAAAAATAGAGGACATGAATGCAACCAAAAAATATCATTCTTTGAAAAAATAATTCAATATCAGTTAGAAACTTCTGGTGAGATACACACATTAAAAAAAAGAAAATAGTAATACAGAAGATACTAATAAGAATAAACGTGGGCACAAAACTACTGAGCCCATCTAAATTAAAAGAATAATCAGGTATTCTGTGAGCAACTCTATTCATGTACATCATAGAAATCAGGAAATGGAGCAGTTCCTTGGAAACCACATATTACTACAACGTAACCAAAATGAAATGTATAAAAAGAGTTTGAAATCACCATTACTACCTTTTCACAAAGAAAAATCCTAATTACACTAAACATTCAAAAATTTCTGTCTCTGTCTTTCTTTCTCCTCTCTCTCTCTCTCTCTCTCTCTCTCTCTCTCTCTCTCTCTCTCTCTCTCTCTCTCTCTCCCTCTCTCTCCCTCTCTCCCTCTCTCTCCCTCTCTCTCCCTCTCTCCCTCTCTCTCCCTCTCTCCCTCTCTCCCTCTCTCCCTCCCTCCCTCCCTCCCTCCCTCCCTCCCTCCCTCCCTCCCTCCCTCCCTCTCTCTCTCTCTCTCTCTCTCTCTCTCTCTCTCTCTCTCTCTTGCTCTCCTTTCTCCCTCTTCTCTCTTCTTTCCCTCAGTTGATCCCAGAGCTTTGTATTTGCTAGGAGAGCACTCTAATTCACCATTCTACTACTACTAAGCCACACTCCCTTATATTTGAACATAATTTTTTTCCTATAAATTAGTAGGGAATGCTTTTAAAGACATTATTGTTCTTTTACCTTCAGCACAGTGGCTGTGCCTTTACTGCTATCTCAGCCAGCAATTGCGAGTCCACATGTAGGGGCCTGCTTCTCTAGCAGCAGCCTGGTCACTCAGACAGCATCCTGGCAGGAATTTTGTTATCATAGGCACTGGCTCTGCCGCTGCCACTAAAGGTAACTTTAACTAAATCTCTATCATTCTATTTAAAAATAAAACTGGAGATTCAAAGGCTGGGGTAAAAACCTACTAGATTAGAGAGGTTGAGTAGCACCTAATTGTAGTTGGAGTTTTCTCCAGTCCCGCTCAGACTCGCAGACACTCGGACCCAAATAAACACACAGACGCTTATATTATTTAAACTGTTTGGCCTAGTGGCTCAGGCTTCTTGCTATCTAGTTCTTATATCTTAAATTAACTCATTTATATTAATCTATAAGTTGCCACGTGGCTTATGGCTTACTGGTACCCTACATCTTGCTTCTCATGGTGGTGGCATCTGGCAGTGTCTCCTGACTCAGCCTTCCTGTTCCCAGAATTCTCCTTTCTCTTTATCTCGCCTACACTATACGTCCTGCCTGGCTACTGGCCAATCAGCGTTTTATTTATCAACCAATCAGAGCAACACATTCATAGCATATAGAACATCCCACAGCACCTAGAAAACCTTTTCTCCTTGCTGGCCTCCTAAAGAGAGCTTTCTTCTGCTCCATGAAAACAAACAAAGCCATGTCCCTCCAAATCCCTCCCCACTACTTCCAGTGCATCTCTCTTATCTCTTCCAGATGCTATTTGATGCTCCATGATTACTGTTAACTAGTTGCTACCTCAGCCTCCTGATTCAAGGAGGTTGATTTTATTTAATTAATTAAAATGCAAACTCAGGGTTCACAGTGTGATCAAATATCTCCCAATACATTATTCTAGTATTAATACCAGATAAAATGATACAAGAAGTCTATAAAATGATGAACAACTCACAAGTCAAATCCAACAACAAAAAAGGAGGGGATATGTCATTAGAGGTGGGCTTTGAGATTTTAAAGGCCCACACCAGGCCCAGTCTCTCTGTTTCTGCCTGTTATTTGTGGATCATAAGTAAGCTCTCAGCTACTGTTCCAGTGCCATGCCTGCCTGCCTGCCTTCTGCAATGATCCCCACCATTGTGGTTATGGCTCACCCTCTGAAACTGTAAGCAGGCTCCCAAATTAAATGTTTTCTTATATAAGTTGCCTTGATCACGATGTCTCTTCACAGCAATAGAAAAGCAACTAAGACAATAAGAAATAGAACACTGACTAAACATTCCAAAATCAACATAATTCAATGACTAGCAAACTGATATGTTCTTTTTAGTCAATGAAGGCTAACATATTTGTCAAAATCCTACATCAATGTCTAAAAAAATGCTGTAAACTAAGAAAACAAAGGATCTTCCTCATTCTGATCAATTATGCCTTCAAAAAATCTAGAGTAGACATCATGCCTACCTAATGATGAAAGATTTAATGTTTTACTTTATACTAAAGAATGAGCAAGACATCTATTGTGACCACTCCCATCTAATATCATACTTGAAATTCTATAGAATGATGAAACAAATGAAAATAAAATAAATGGTTTTCAACTACCCCTATTTACATATAAAATTATTGTCCAGGTACAAAATCCCAGGGATTCAACAAAACTTTCTTATATAAATTAATTTGAAAGACTTCAATATACAAAATGAAGTTACAAATGTTAATAGTGATTCCACATATTATCATTGTGACATAAGACATGGTTTGACCAAAATTATTGGACTATAACTTTCTCCCTAAGGTGGATCATAGAAAGTGCAATCCTTTCTCCATTTTTCCCCCTTGGAGCTGACCATAAAAGGTTTAGCTGTCCTAACCCAAGCAGATGAATGCTACACAGAGAGACCAAGACAAATCTGAGTTGAGAGGTTTTTCTATATTCTCCCAATGTGGTGATATATTGTGTACTCTAATAAACTTGCCTGAGGAGTAAAGGACAGAGCCAGCCACTAGATTAGACACAGAGGCCAGACAGTGGTGGCACATATCCTTAATCCTATCACTCAGGAGGCAGAGATCCGTCTGAACCTCTCTGAGTTCAAGGCCACACTGCAAACAGAGCCTGGCAGTGGTGACATACACTTTAATCCCAGTACTAGAAAGCACAGACATTTTTAATCCCAGAAAGTAATGGGGCAAGACACAGAAAGGTATATAAGGCGTGAGGAAACAGAAACTAAGGCAGTTCAGCTGAAATCCTTTTGGGTGAAGACTCAGAGGATTTCAGTAAGAGGATTCGTGGAATTGGTGAGGTAATAGGTGGTGGCTGTGTCTTGCTCTGCTTCTCTGATCTTTCAGCTTTTACCCCAATATCTGGTACCAGGTTTTTTATTCTTCTAAGATTCAAACAACACCCCAACAAGTCTCTTAGCAATCACATCTATGCAATGTACTCTCAAAAAAATCCAAAAGCCATGTTTGGTGAGTTTCCTGCTAGAGCAGTGGTTCTCATCCTTCCTAATTCTGGGACCCTTTAATACAGTTAGTTCCTCATGTGGTAGTGACTCCCAACCATAAGGTTATTTTTGATGATACTTCATAACTGTAAATTTGCTTCTGTTATGACTTGTAATGTAAATATCTGACATGCAGGATATCTGATATGCTGCCCCCGTGAAAGGGTCATCAGACTCTCAAATGGCTCATGACCCACTGAGAAACGCTGTCCTACAGGAACATGAGGAGGTTCCTGGAGGATGGCACATAGAGACAACATGGAAGCCCCATGACCTCTCTTTCAAACCTGCCTATTTCATATCTTTATCAGTGTACTTTACAATACTCTTTATAATAAATGTGTGTTTCCCTGTTATATGAAATGCTTTAGAAAATTAATTGCACCCAAAGAGTGTATTGTGGAAATCCCAGTTGTATATCAGGTCTGTCACAAGTACAGATAAAAATAGCCTGGTGCTTGTAACTGGCATCAAAAGTGGGAAGAAACAGTCTTATAGATTGAGTCCTCGACCAATAATATCTGACACCATCTCCAGGTGGTGTCAGAATTAAATTGGATTAGAGAACACCCAGCTGGTGTCCACTACAAAATTGATTGCTTGATTGCTAGTGGGATAAAATCTTTACACCTTTGATGTCACAAAAGTTCTCTGTGTTGATTGTAGTGTGAAAGTCGATGAAATAACAAGAAATAATCATAATTGAACAGCTGGAAATAGAAATCATTCAATAATAACACTTACAATACTATTCTTACATCACAACAAAATATGTGTAAAATATTTATGCTAAAACTATAAACTGTTCATAACAGAAGTAAAAGATATTAAAAAGAAAGATATCATATGTGAAATAGAAGATTCAGCATACTTAAGATGTCCATTTCTTTAAGTTGGTTTATATTTACTAAATACAAATTTAATATTTATGATATAAGATAAATTTAAAACAGTTCCTGTGTAAGTCAAAACAAGATTATTTGAAAGTACATTCTAAAATGTGTATGAAAGACAATGTATTTAGAATAGTCATACTAATTTTGAAAATTGTAGTTCAGAGTCAGAATGAATGTTTAGCATACTCAAACCCCTTGATTAAGCATCCAGCACCCTCCCTGCAAACTTTTAGTACACCTGATATTCAATAGTAAAAACAACTATAAAAAACACACATCAGTAGAACTGGAAGAGAATGCTCATATATACATTAAAACAAATATGGTCATTTTTTCAGGTTCTAGGGATTGAATCCATAAGCACTCTACCAGTGAGACACACCCACCATGAGGTCAATCTTTCTGTTTTTTATTTTTGGCAAAGTTACAAATACAGTTTAATGGGGGAAAGGCAATACCTTTCAATGGTGGGCAATCAACTACGTTTTCATAGGTAATAAATGATGAACTTAAAAACATCTATACAAGGATTAATTCAAAATGAATTATCAGCATAAATTTAATGCATAAAGTATATAATTCAGAGATTGATATATAGGAAAAAACTTTTATAAAATTGGGTTGAACAAAAACTTTTTATATAGGACACCCAAAACAAAGTTTGTTTAAATAATCAGATGGATTTCATCAATATTAAAAATACTTTCGCCGAGCGGTGGTGGCGCACGCCTTTAATCCCAGCACTCGGGAGGCAGAGCCAGGCAGATCTCTGTGAGTTCGAGGCCAGCCTGGGCAAGTGAGTTCCAGGAAAGGCACAAAGCTACACAGAGAAACCCTGTCTCGAAAAACAAAACAAAACAAAACAAAACAAAACAAAACAAAAAAATTTCCTTTTTGAAAGACACAGTAAAAAAAAAAAAAAAAGCTAAGCTAAAGACTGTGGAAACCATTTTCAAAATTGCATATCTGATTATCTGATTAAAGCCTTGTGTCCAGAATACAGTTTTTAGAAACTCTGATGATGGGTATGAAAGTCTATTTTGTCAAAAATTTTGAAACTACACACTGTAAATGACGAATTTTCCTATATATGAGATGTGTTTTGATACTTAAAGACTTATAAAAACCCCTGTAAGTAATACTTGAGGTATAAATCAAGTTGTTATATATAAAGTACTATATTTTTATTATTTAGTTCAAATATTGTTTCCATTTTCAGGAGGATGGAGGGTGATAGAGACCAAACCCAGGACCTTGAACATACTAGGCAAGCACTCTGCCATTTAGCTACATATACATCCCAAATTGTCTGCTTCTTAAATGCTCTTTTCTTTGATGTCAGTTATTTATAGATGTGATTATTGATTTCCAGGAATATATGGACTTTTGTTTAACTTTTTACTATTGATTTCTTGCTTAAAAGTATTGTGGCTACAGAACATGATGTAAATGATTTTAATTTTTAAAAACTTGATACTTTTTTTATGACATAATATAAAGCCAATATTTAGAATTCTATGTGCTGTTTAAGAAAATGCATATTTGGCTTTTGGGGGGGGTATACTATTCTATGTTTGTTTATTAGCCATGTTTGTTATTTGCATTGTTCAAACAATATATATCTGGGATCTCCTCTTCCTCACATGTCTGCTACCAAAAGAGGTATCAGAATTGTGCCAGAGAATTTTTCATTTGTCAGTTTTAGCTTGTACTTAATAAGTTTTTGGTTCATGTATTTTATTTACTTTTGAAGGATATTTTTATATTTTAATATATTTTTATATTTAAACACTGCATTTTCATCACACCCATTCCTTATTCCTTCCTTCCAACCCCCTTCACCTCACCCACATATCTCCTGTACTTTCTAAATTCATAGTTTTTCTTTTGATTATAACCCACACATTTGCTCATGTATGTGAGGTCCTCCACTGAGGTATGGGTAACCTACCAATTCCCAGTCCCCTACACAAAGAAAAGTGAATTCCCCTCTCTCAGGAGTCATCAAATTCCATTAGTTCTTCAGGAGTCCCTCCATGCTGGAATCTTTAACTCTCTTGATCGGATGGAGGTTTTGTGGATGTAAACACAGTGATTGTGAGCTCATGTGTGTAATAGCTATGTCGTGCTGAGAAGACAGCACTTCATAGCATTCTTCCTCATCTCCTGCTCTTGCGCTTCTGTCCCCTTTACTGCAGTGTTCCCCTAGCCGTGGATGGGGGTTAATATAGATTCTCCATTTATAGCTGAGTACTCCTAGTCACTAATTCTCATTAGTTAGAACAGTTATGATTCGGGGCACTAACCACTACATTACATCTACTTGACGAAAGCTAGAGTCATCTGAAAGGAGGGAACCTCAATTGAGAAAATACCTCCATAATATCCAGCTGTAAAGCATTTTCTCAATTAGTGGCTGTTGTTGAAGGGCCCAGCCCATTGTGGATGGTACCATTCCTGGTTTTGAGGTCCTGGATTCTAGAAGAAAGCAGGTTGAGTAAGCCCTGGGAAGCAAGCCAGTAAACAGAACCCCTCCATGGCCTCTGCTTCAGCTTCTGACCCCAGATTCCTGCCCTGATTGTGTTCCTGTCCTGATTTCCTTTGATGAAGAAGAGTGATATGGAAGTGTAAGCCAAGTAAACTCTTTCTTTTCCAACTTGCTTTTTGGTCATGGTGATTTGTCACAGCAATAGTAACCATAACTAAGACAATGTACATGTGACATAAGTGCTTCCATATATGTGTGCTGTCATGGAGAAAGCAAAGAACAACTTCAAAATCATTCTTTGGGTGTACCATCTACTATTTTATTTTATTTATTGAGACAAAGTCTGTGATTAGCCTGAAACTTGCCTGGAGTATGTGGCCAATGAGCCTACCGTGTCCTCTTATGGTCACCTCCTCAGTGCTGTGGTTCCAAAGGCACATCAGCATGCCTAGTGTTTTTTTAAACCTGGCTTCTGAAGGTTAAAATCAGGTCTCCTGCTTATAAGGCAACAACTTTACTGATTTAACTGTATCCCCAATGTCTCCAATAATACGTTTTATGTTCAAATCAGTTCTGCCCTATACTAACACGTTTGTACCCACTTCATTTATTTTACCTTTCTTTCTCCTTTTGTTGGGCTGTAAAATGAAATCAGGACTCTATTAACACTAGGACACCCTACTTAACACCTTTAGCTTTTGTTCTATTAAGCTTTTCACTGAAATATTTTTTTCAAATGTTTGTTTTTAAACTTTACACTCATATTATTTCTATATATGGTGATATTTTATTTGTACTAAAATGTTATTTGTATGTTAATAAATAAAGTTACCTGGGGGTCAGAGTTATTAGAGCCATAGTGAAAGCTGGGCGGTTGTGGTGCATGCCTTTAATCCCAGCACTTGGTAGGCAGAATTAGGTAGATCTCTGTGTGTTCAAGGATACATCCAGCATTGGAGACACATGCCTTTAATCTCAATACCAACTATAGAAGACCTGGAGGTCTGTACAGACAGGCAGTGACGAGGCAGTCATGTGGTTAGGTTTACAACCAATGAGAAGGCAGAACAGAAAGTCTATATAAAGACAAAGAGACAGCAAGTAGGTCTCTTTTGGAGAGGTCTCTTGGCTGAAGAGGCTAGCTGCAGCAGATGGGTAAGGCTCTTAGCTCTGATCTCTTGGCTTTCTTCTTTGCATTGGTTCTGTGTTTCTTATTTAATAAGATGGTTGATTACATCTACATCTATAAAAATATTTTCTTGGGTTTTTAAAAAGTTCAGGCAATCTACCTTTCTTTTCTTTTTTAAAATTTTTCTTATTTTTTATTTTTTAATTTAATTTAATTTTATTTATTTTACAATACAATTCAGTTCTACATATCAGCCACGGATTCCCTTGTTCTCCCCCTCCCACACCCCTCCCCTTCCCCCCAGCCTATCCCCCATTCCCACCTTCTCCAGGGCAAAGCCTCCCCCAAGGACTGAGATCAACCTGGTAGACTCAGTCCAGGCAAATCCAGTCCCCTCCTCCCAGTCCGAGCCAAGCGACCCTACATAAGCCCCAGGTTTCAAACAGCCAACTCATGCAATGAGCACAGGACCCAGTCCCACTGCCTGGATGCCTCCCAAACAGATCAAGCTGATCGACTGTCTCACCCATTCAGAGGGCCTGATCTCAATCTACCTTTCTAACTGGAAGTTTACTATATGTGCATTTTTTTACTGCCATATTTTGTGTTTAAATGCACCAACCTATTCTTTTCACTTATTTCAAGTAGTTTATATTTCTCTTTTCTCAACTCACTTATATATTTGTATTGTAATAATTTTTTATTTCATTTTTTCCATTTACTTAGTTCCATCATGTTCTTCCCCCCTAATATTCCAGTATTATTTTGATGTATTACAGTAGTGATGTCAGCACAGTATGAGAATGCCATGCCTAGATATCACACAGAGACTATAAGAGATAAAAAAAAAAAAGACAGTTTTTCAAGTTGCTAATTTTAGGGGTTGTTTTAATATATGCGCATGCAAGTGAAACAACTCTCCCACATCCTTGAAAGGCATTTTCCCTGGGACTAGAAGTTCACGTGAACAGTAAATTTCTTTAAGCATATTGAAGATGTAATTGCCATTTTTTCATTGCCTTGTTCTTATAGAGATAATCAATTGCTCTAGGTAATTCTTTTCTTGTTATCAATTTGATTTTTTTCTGGCTTGTCAGTTGTCTGTACTTTCACTATGCTATATTTGAGTATTTATTAATTTTTCAGTGCTGGGACTCAAAGACAGGGCCTTCTACTTGCTAGGTGAATGTTCTACCACTGAACTCCATTCCTAGAACTCAGTAAGGTTTTAAAAAATTTACTTCATCAAATTCACTGGGTGTATTGATTTAGTAGGTCAAACCTTCATTCATCTTCAAGAATGCTACCATTATCTTTCCAATGTTGTTACTGCTCCATTCTTTCTTTTCTATTTTTGGAATTCAGTATAAGTGTTCAATAAAGATTCTCAGGTTAGAGCTGGCAAAATGGCTCAGTAGGTAAGGGGTCTTGTAAGCAGGCTGAACAATCTGAGTTTGATCCCTCAACTCCACAGGGTGATAGGAGAGAACCAATTCACAAACGATATCCTATGACTTACACACATCATGGTACACATGCTCCCCCCCACACACATACACACATACGCACAAACGCACACACACATGCATGCACACACAATCACGATCAAAAAGATAAAAATGATCACGTTGTTTACCTCATTATTTAGTGTTTTCTTATGCTATGTACAATACTGTCCAATAATCTGGAGATGAATATTCCCTGTCTTGCAGAAAAATTAGGCTTTAATTTTAACCACAGCAGGTTAGGTCGTGGTTAGTCAAATAGTTTCACCAGAAGGCCAATTTTGTATTCTCTGTTAAATAAATTATTTGACAATTTTATGTAGTTCATTTTCCTATTCCCCCCAAATTCTCTGGTATTCATTCAGTGTGAGAACTTGATACACTTTCAGGTAGTAAAACTCACACTATTGTCAGTGGCATGTAGAATTTATTCCTCTTGGAGGTTTTATTTCTCAGACTTATAAAACCAGCCTACAAGAACTCATCAATTATAGTGTACTTTCCATTTCGGAAATTATTCTCATGGATATTTATTCTCATAGATTTTTGCTTTGGTAAGTTGCAATTTTCTGCATCTACCTATCTGTCCCACAAGTTTTCAGTAACTTACACTTATAACCTCAATTTCCTTACAGATCTATAAAGAATTCCTGACTTTGCAGGTTTTTTTGTTTTGTTTTGTTTTGTTTTACGTTTTCTTCCTACTACAATAGAGTGCCAATTTCCAAGCTAATTACATGCGAGGGCTAACCCTGGAAATCCAATATTATTATATAATTTTTATCCAACATTTGTTTTTATGTGAAGAGCCAAGATCAAAGTTTATCTACTACTCAGATGCAGAGTAATATATTAAAAAAAAAAAAGAAACAGGTTGTGGTTCTGTTCTAATAAAATTTTATTGAAATCAAGCTAGTAAGAGGTAAAGTGCATACTTAGCATGTTCTGGGTACTATCACTATAAGAATAAATGATTGTGAAAATATGTAACAGTCCAAGTTTTCACAGTAAGCTATGGTATACCAAATCCTGCTTTAATTTACCAATTTATAAATTATAGCACTTGATCCATATTCTACATATGAACGTGTGTGTTCTACATGTGAACAGGCACATATAGAAGCAAGAAGTGAAACCTGAGTGTTGTTCCCCAAGCAGCATCTACCTTGTTTTTCTAAAAGGAACACTCAGTGGCCTGGGGCTGGCCAATTATGTTAGGCTGCCTGAACATGGGTCTTCATAGATTCACCTATCGCTGGTTCTGCAGCACTGAGATTTCAAACCCCTGTCATCATGCACAACTTTTAATGTGGGTGCTGGGGATTGAGCTTAAATTCTCATGTTATACAGTTGAGTTACCTCCTGAGCTACTATTGCTTGCTTTTTAAATGTTAAATTAAATTTAAAGATATGGGGTAAGTCAAACTTAGTCTTAATAAGTTATTATCTTGTTATAAGTACTTAATTTATATTTATATATGGTCAAAAATACTTTAATATCCAAAGTAGACAATGATAAGAAAACCATAGACCAATATCTATCAAGAAACAAGATGTCAGTATATTCCTAATTTGATGTGTAACAACAAAAAAATCCTAGTCAAAAATCCTAACAGATTATTTTCTGGCTATTAACAAAATGAATCTAAATTTACATTGAAAGACAGAATAGCTGGTATAATTTTAAAAGAGATGAATAAATCTGGATTACTATACTATCTAGCATTTTTACTTAGTATAAAGACACATTAATCTAGATAATGGGACATTGGTAAAAGTACAGATAAATAAATTAATGAGTATGACCAAGAGTCCAGAAGTGGACACTATGAATATAATCAACTGGATTTTGTCACAGGTGCAATGGTAGATTAGTTAGTCACATTTTCATCACTCTGACAAAACAAAACAACAAAATGCAACTTGACATAAACAATTTGTGTCAGGGCTTTAGAGGGTTCAGTCCATGTTTGGCATGTTCCATTGCTGTGGGTATATAGTAAGATAGAACATCCTGGTAGGAAGAGAATCATATGGATAAAGAAAGGTATTCCTTCATGGTGACTAAGAATCAAAATGGTATCATGCCCTTAAATGATCTGCTTCTTCCATTTAGGCCTCATCAGTGAAAATTTCTACTGTCTCTCAAAATGGTACTGCTTGCTGGAGACCAAACTTCAACAAAGTTCCCTACAGGGCATATTCCTTACTCAAATTGTAACACAAGGAAATGATGTGTAGCAAATATTATAAATTCAACAAATAGTGTTTAAGCAACTTGATATCCAAACATGTGCAAAAGACAATGTAGACTAATATTTTATATACATCAAAAATGTATTTCAAAAGATATTACACACCTAAATGTATAATACAAAGCTATGAAGCTTCTAGAATATAGCAGAGTAAAAAATATAGATGACCTTGGATTTGGAATTATTTTTAGATATAATGTCAAAGGCATAGTCCACTAAAGACAGAAGTGTTAGACTAGAAAATTTTTGTTCTATAAAAGATATTGACAAAAATGAAGACTCAGCCCACAGACTGGGAGAAAATATTTTCAAAAGACATGTCTGATAAAAGCCATAAGCAAACAAAGTATCCAGAAATTCAATAATGAAAAAACCTAGCTCAAATGAACTAAAAGCTTTTACATACACTTCATCAAACAGACACATCAAAGAAGATGTATAAATGGCAAACAAGCCTGAGGACAAACACTCAGTGACTTAGCCTATTAGGAAAATATAAATCAAAATGCTGAATCACTACCACACATTTGTTAGAGTGTCCAAAATCTGGAGCACTGGTAAAACCACATTCTAGTGAAGATGTGGATCAGCAGAAGGTCCCATTCTTATTGATAAGGAAGAAAGCACAGACATTTTGAAAACAGTTTTATAGTTTCCTATGAAACTAAACATAATTGTGTCAATAAGAACTGTCTTAGGGTTTTATTACCTGTGAAGAGACATCATGACCATGGCAACTCGTACAAAGGAAAACATGCAATTGGGGCTGGCTTACAGCTCAAAGGGTTAGTTCATTATCTTCATGGTGGGAAGCATGGTAGAACACAGGCAGACATGGTGCTGGAGAGGTAGATGGGAATTCTACATCTGGATCCACAGGTAGCAGGAAGGAACAATGAGCCACTAAACCTGGCTTGAGCTTCTCAAACCGCAAAGCCCAACCCCAGGTGGCACACATCCTCCAACAAGGCCACACCTCCCATTAGTGCCACTCCCTATGACCCTATGGGGCCATTTTCATTCAAACTTCCCATATGATGTAACAACTTCACTCCTTGGTATTTACCCCAAAGAGCTGGAAACATCCATGGATGTCTGTTTCAAGACAGTGTTGTCTATGTGACATAGAGTTGTACTCATGAACTATTAACAACCTGGTTGCCTAAACAATACCTGCACAATGACATATGTCTTAGTTACTTTTCTATTATTATAAAGAGACACCATGACCAAGGCAACTTATAGAAGAAAGAGTTTATTGGGGCTTGCTTAGAGTTTCAGAGGGTTAGTCCATGGAGAATTGTGTCAGATAGGCAGATATGTCTCTGGAGCAATATCTGGAAGCTTACATGTTGAGACAACAACCATAGGTTGAGAAAGAGAGAGCTAATAAACATAGGTGTGGGCTTCTGAAAACTCAACCCCTAACCCAATTTCATGGCATGCCTTCTCTTATAAGGCCATACCTCCTTATTCTTCCCAAGCAGTTCTACCAACTGGAGACCAAATATTCTAGTATGTGGCCTGGGGTGGAGTTCTCATCCAAACCACCACAACATTTTATTATTGATGGGAAAAATCTTACAAGGCCACCCCTAGATAGTTACAAAAATTTAATGTGTGCTAAGAGAGGGAGATTGGTCGTTCTTTAACATTTATAATGAATGTGCCACACTTGTGAAAGGAAGGCTTTTTATTGGTGTGTGGAATGGTAAATATATTTGCCTTCCACACAACTTTTTTCTGCAGGCCTAATACTGCTAACTATAATGCCTATAAAAATAAATTACATGATTGCTACAGTGTGGATATGGCATGTTCCCCAAAGGTACATGTGTTGGAAATTTGGTCCACAAAGTAGCAGTATTTGGAGGTGGTAGGGTCTTTAAGAATTGGGGTCTGAGGGGGTAGAGATATATCTCATCATTTTAGGAATGCTTATTACTTTTCCATAGGATCAAAACTCACAGCATCCATATCAGGCAGCACTGGGGACTTGATGTCCTCTTCTGGCCTCTAAGGGCACTGCAATCATGTGTACAAACCCTACACAGACACAAACACATAAATATAATTACAAAAATAAGATCTTTTCAGAAAGACAACATATTGGATCCTGGGGGATATAGAATAATGGTAAAGTGCTTGTCTCATATTCAACAGTGCTTCAGTTCAGTCCCCTATATGGGAAGAAAAGAAAAAAGAAGGAAAAGAAAAGCAGTCCAAAGCAAATCCAAGAAAAACAAAACAACCACAAAAAAAAAGCCAGCTGTTGCTGTGATAAAGTACCCCAATATAAGCAACTTTATGGAGAAAGAGTTTATTTTGGCTCACAATTTGAGGGCATTCTGTCTTACTTACTTTTTGATTGCTGTGACAAAACACCATGACCAAGTCAGCTTATAGAACAGAGTTTAATGTAGGGTTCATGTTTTCAGAGTGTTAGAGTCCATGCCAGTCGTGGTGAGGAACATGGCAACAGGCCAGGAAGGCATGATGCTGGACCAGTAGCTGAAGAGCTCTGTCATAGTGAGGCTTTCTACTGCTGTGAAGAGACACAATGATGATAGCAACTCTTACAAAGGAAAACACTTATTTGGGACAGCTTGCTTACAGTTCATTATCATTATGGTGGGACATAGCATGTAGGCAGACAAGGTTTTGGAGTAGCTGAAAGTCCTACATCTTGCAGGCAACAAGAAGTGGTCTGTGACACTGGGCATGGCTTGAGCATATATGAGACCTCAAAGCCTGCCTCCACAATGACCCATTTCCTCTAACAAGATCACACCTACTCCATCAAGGCCTCATCTCCCAATAGTGCCACTCCCTTTGGGGTCTTTTTTCTTTCAAACAACCACAAGTTCTTACAAGTACAGGACAGAAGGAGGGGGAGGGAGAGAGAAAGACAGAAACAGAGACAGAGACAGAGAGACAGAGAGGGAGAGAACTGGGCCTGGCACGAGTCTTTTGAAACCCCAAAGCCTGCCTCCAGTGCCACACCTCCTCCAATGAGGTCATAAGCCCCATACCTTCCCAAACAGTTCCATGAACTGGAGACCAAATCTTCAAATATGTGAGCTTCTGGGCACCATTCACGTTCAAACCTCCAACTTTAGTTACTTTTCCTGTTGCTGTGACCAAATTCCCCAGGGAAAGGAGTTTCAGGGAGAAAGCATTTATTTTACCTCACAGTTTGAGTGTATAGTCCAACAGGAAGAGGATGTCCTGGTGGCAGGACATTAAGGCCACTAATTATGTTGTATCCATAGTCAGGAAGCAGAGGATAATGAATGTTCCTGTTCAGTTAGCTTTCTCCTTTTTGTTGTATTTATTTACTTCAATATACT